>NC_084664.1:75180693-75488737 GCF_028389875.1 Rhea pennata
TACATTCTCCAATGCAACAGGACAGCAAAAAGTTTCAAGATCTGTACAATGTTAGGTACATAAGAAGAACTCCAAACAAAAGACGTCAGTTTGGCCAACAACAATTACTGTAGGAATTCTAGTGATTACCCTCCTTTGCACAAGCAGATGTGCTGCTGATCATGCAGTAAAAGATGGTTCAGGGAGCTGATCATGCTCTTATCATGCTACAAAATGGTTCAGTGAGCTAAATAAGCTGCAAAGAAAGCAACAGAAGAACAGGTAGGAGATAAAGGTTCTTAGCAGACACTATCAGTTGGGCTTAGGATCACACATAACCATACCCCAAAATCTGTTCATGTCTTAAATATTCTACTATCTTTGTGTTTCATATTGGAGAGTGTCAAAGACACGATGATATTTACAACTTCCTTTCTACCATCATTATGAAGCATGACTACTAGCCTTCTTCAGAAGGCTAAGTATCTTATGAAATCTATGCTACCTCAGCATCTTGTGAAGTTCAAGAACTTTGCACTTCACTAATCCCTTCTGTAAAAACTTCTCTCAAACATTCTTACTTTTGCCATTTTGAGGGTTAAACAAAGTAGCTGCCAGACTACTGATACATATTATTTTGGTCTGCCCTGAGACAGACAAAATAAGAATGGTAAAATCTAAAGTGGCAGGGTACAGAAATCTAACACTACAGAAAGGTGAACATTAGTGTCTTCAGAGCATATCTATGTCACACAACACAGCAAAGCAGAGAGAGGCTAGAATTCAGACTTAATTTACATCAAAACATTCTCAGGGCAGAATGCCATGATGCTACAGTTTCAAAAAGGGTACAATACAAAGAATCTAAACTAGCTTGAACTAATAATAGGCTTAGAAGCTCTTTGCCTTCTTCAAACTTCATTTCATTGCACGGCATCAGTGAAGGATTTCAGGAGTACCTTATCTCAGAACAGAACTAAGAAGTGATTGCACAAAATCAGACAACTAATAGAGTGTTGCTTCTCTCATCCATGCTTGGCTGATTAGTCAAACAGAAGATGAAACATTTCTTGGTGTGTGCAGCCACAGAGCTCGGCACCTTGATACACTGATTTTACTAAATGATCTTATATTTTTGTATCCAAGCCTGGAAATTAGTATAGTCAGAATACTGGCAAGTATCAAAAGCATTACGTGTACATAAGTATATAAGAGTAGAAGGGCTATATATTTAGTGTCAAGAAAAACCCGAAACACCCTTTTTCACTTCAAAACTTGCTTTATTCATAGCTTAACTGGTTAAAATTAGACTTCCAAAAGAAGAAACATGAATAATATTCTACTACACGAGAGAGCGTGAAAAAAGGTTAGCAAGTGAGTAAGAACACACGTATACCAACCTTCAGCTTGTGAAGCTGGTGATCTTGCCCACTTCTTAATACAATTCAGATGGAATACATGGTAACAGTTCTGGCAACTCCACACTGGTGCTACTATTCGGACCACCTCGCAACACACCATACATTCATACTTCTCTGTGGTCAGCTGTTCAATCAAGGACCCTGCAAATAATATGTACTATGCATAAAACATTCGCTAACTGAAAAATAATATTCAAATGAAATTCCAGAATTTAAGTTACAGCAGAATTTATTTTTCCAGCCTGATTATAGCCACGGTATTAGCTTACTCCTAGAAAACTATAGTTTGGAATTTTGTATGTATTTGTATACTATTTCCTAAAAGTGGCAGCAATAATTGCTGTTGTGACATAGCAATCATTTTGATCTTTCAAAATAGTAATAGCTTTAAGTTTGGCAGAAGCTTGTGATTTCAGTCACCACTTTACATGGGAAACTTAGCTTTGTATAAAATTGATACTAAAAAGTTTAAAGCTCGTAACAAGTATAGAAATCTCAGTCAAAACTAAATTTAATTTCCATCTTTAAGTATTACTGGAAGATCACATGGAAAATATTAATGCAAATGCAGGAAGTGCATTACCCATATCTAACTGTTTTCAAGCTGTTTCCTATTTCATTTGGAGGCTTTTTTCCTTTGTTTTTGAAGAACTGCTTTATGTTCTTCCATTTGGCAGAAAAAGCTCTGTGCTCGGCTATTGCTTCCTAGCAATTTCTCTCTTAAAGCAGCTGTGTTTTTTTTGGTATCCATAATCCAGGTGGAAGTAAATTACACTTCCTCAGCTCTGAAAGATGTTTAGAAGTAAAAGCTTCAAATGATTCAATACCACAGTTAAGAACATGGACTTGTCTACCCAAGTCTGTCATTCCGGGTAGCAGGAGACCAAGCTGAGATGCTTTGCATTAAGTCAGCTAAAAAAATTTCTCAGTTTGTTCAGCTGGAGATGGACAAAGGAATAGAAAAAGCTCTCTCCTCAATTACTGCCTCTGAAAGAAAACACAATTCCTTCTAATAGGTGCTATAGGTAATATGAGACTACTTTCTCAGTGCACACTTAAGCTCTTCTATTTAAAAGAATAAAAATATACCAGATTAAACAATTTCTGTAGAAAGAAACCAGTGCTGTAACACTGAAGAGATTCAGCGGATTTCCATTCCCTGTTTTAATGCTCTAATGAAATGAGTTGGCACTAAATTAACTTTACAAAGACCTATGGATCTGCTTTTCACTATCAATGACACATCTTTCTATTCTGAATTTCCAAAAATTGTATCCAGATGCTTTCTGTATTTCTAATTAGCTTTTTGTACTACTGTAGCAAGAGACTGCAAACAATTCAGTTAAGATTAGAATGCAATTCCTCTCTCTGGCATTTTTTCCTGCCTTTAGATAAAAATTAGAAAGCTTTCTTTGCAAATTTTAGGATTATCCCTTTCAAGTCTCACTGTTAAAACTGTTTTAATTTTACCCTCCCCCCATACACCAAATGGGCACGTTTTAACATGGTGCTCAACCAGACCATCATTTGCAGTTTAGCAGTGACAACAACAAATGGCACACCCTTCTTGCAACCCCCTCTCCCCCCCCCCCCAAAAAAAACACACACACACAGAGAACAGGAACCCTTCTATAACAACCTTAAAAATATCTTCCCCTTCAAAAAACATGTTCACATTTAATTTGATCCCCCGAAATTGATACTGATCTATCGGACAATAATAAGCATCTTCACCTAGTAAAATGTGCGGGCAGTTTAAATTATTTCACAACTTAAAGAGCCTATCTTTAATACTAGAGTACAAGACAGTCCAGGAAGCTTACCTGTATGAGTTTCTTTGTTTTTTGGTACATCACTTTGCTTTTTCCAGTACTGGGTCCAGCTGAAATGAAGGGAAGGTGCCTGATCCTCCTTTAGCAGGAACTTCCTTCCATTACATCTGACAGAGTCAGACAATTGATGCCTGACTTCACTGGTCGAGGTTTCATCACTTTTGTGAACAGAGAGTTCTTTTTTCCTCTCATTTTTATCTTTCGAGGTATACGCAAGGGAAGACTTTTTACCTACTTTTGTATTTTTACTGCGGTGAGAATCATGTTTCTTCTGATATTCTTTTTCTATTGGTGGCTTATTCCACACGGGCTTCCGGGGATATCTCTTGTTAACATAGCAGTAGCTTTTCTGCTCATCCCCACTACCAATAGGTGCCTCACAGAACGCCTTTCCAACAGATGATTCCGAAGAGTCAGATTGAGTCAGATCCAAAGATGGCACATTTTCGAACAGCTCAACCTTTTGTTTAGAGCTCACTCTCTTTTCCCGCTCATGTAATTGCTTTCCTTTCTCCTTGAACCCTCTTCCAGATGCATGCATCAGCTGTGTTTTCTTTGGCTTTGCTCCTCTGCTATCTGCATTAGATACTTCTCTGTCACTCTCTGAGGAGAGAAAGTCTTTGTATCCTCTAGGAGCTGCTCTTCTTCCAGGTACCACTGAATTATCTGAATTTCCTGAACCTGCAGTAGCATCAGTAGCAGTTTGCCTTATCTTATTTCTAGGACATGTACTATCATTTCTTGATCTGTGCCATCGCTGGCTTTGAAAGTTACGATTCTTCGAACTTTTACTGGTGCCAAGAAATTGGTGAAAGTCTTCACAATTCCCATACTGACTTTCTGGATTACAAAGCACAGGCTGCTTTTTGGAAGAGTTCTTATAATCTGTACTTCTGTCAGAAGACTGACTAGGAAATGATAAATCGCTTCTATTCTGATGAGAGTCTCTTCTATCTTTATTCACCCAGTTTATATCAGAAGCTTGTCTTTCTCCTGGGATGAAGTCAGTTGCATCAGGATTGAAATTCAGTGTACCTGAAAAGTGAAAAAATAAAAACAAGTATAAGACTATTAAATAGTAAACAACTTTTCCCAGCAAAATTATACACCTAAAGGTACAAAAGTTCAATCAATCCCACACTAGATAATTCTAAACAAGTTTCCAGAAATTGGAATTGAATCAGTGTTCTATAAAAGTACTTCCAAAGTACTCCTAAGAGTGGCAATAGCCAATGCAAGATATGTGCATGCACTCTAATTACACTATTCTATATAGAGACAGTAAATGATAAAGAGACTATACGTGGCAGTTTTGCATCATTATTATTCTGTTATGACACCATCAACATAAGCCATGTTTCTGCATGTGAGGTCTCCCCTCTCTGACTTTCATGACTGTAGAGATGGAAGGTACACATTAAAAAGCCCATCTGGCTCCATTCAATATTATGTTGTGCCAGCAGGGGCTGCCTACAACAGGAATTATCAGGTCGGTATCAGTGAGAGTTTAATAGACTGCAGCAAATCTGTTAAATGTTAGATAGTACTGCAAAAAAGAGGCTTTTTACAAAGAATTACTTCCACGAGATTTCACAACTTAGGTTACCCTGTTTGATAGTAGGGCGGATGTAGCATATTCCCCATTTAGGGCAATTCAAAGAGCAACTCAAGTACTCAGGCTACAGATAAGACATTTTCCAAGAAGAGGCAGAGGTGAAAATTGCCTGGGCAAGGATGTCTCAACTATCTATTGCTTTTTCTTTCCAATAAACTGTGGAAATCAACATTGAAGAGAAGAACAAATACAAATACAACCCAAATTATATGTTATCTTTGGGGAAGTGAACCTCTAAGCAAATTAAAAATTACAAATCTAGATTGTGATTTATGTATCTTAATTCATACTTACTAAAGACAGACTCAGCTGAAGTGATTTTGCTTTCTGCCTTTTCAAATTTATACTAGACAGAAAATACTAAAGCTTCTTTTTCCTTCTTTACAACTACTTTTTTAAAAAATTCTAATACTAATCAAATTTTGAGACAATTTAAACACCACAGAGAGGTACTTCAAAACAGCTGGGGAATGAATTAAGAATACTGGAAATCTCAGAAACAAAATATACTAGGTTCACACATTTGAAAAGAATACAGACTTCAAGAAGTTTCCTTAGAACTGCTTTCTTCTTTATCTTTGCACATACATTCTCTGTAAAGAACAAAGTTGTTCTTTTTACTTTCTACAGCTACACTGATCATCTTTTCTGTCCTAATTTTTCACTAGTTTATTTTCTATCCTTAACAAAGAGGACTACAAAACTACAGTGCAGTCGTCGTACATTATAAAGTAACTGAAAATTTTCTGTATAGAATACTTAGAAAATAGCTTCTCATCTCCTTGTTTGATTTGAAGATAGGATGAAATCTTGTAATTATACATAAACCTGATTTAAAGCTACCCATTTTACTAGTTGGTTTAAACTTTCTTTTGTAGAGTCTAAACTTTCAAGCCTGATGGGTAGATATAACAAGCTGAATTGAATTGCATCTTAATATTTATTAAATATGTTATTCAAAAAGAAAAAACCCACAACTTTCTCATAACCAAGAAAACCAATGATTTTAAATAATAACAACTTTTAGAGAAATGTGGTATGTAAAATGAATGCACTGATTATAAACAAATTGTTATAGAGGACTTTCAGTTGAATGCAATAAATAAGCTTGAATAAACACATTTTGCAGATAAGCAAAACATATGACCTTATACTGACATAAGAACAAACTGGATTTGTCTTCGTTGTATTTATAAATACATAGTCAAACTGACTTTTGAACGTGGCCTCAAAAAAGCATAAACAACTTTACAAATCTGATAATCACTTAGCTATAAGGGTTATGTATTTGAAAGCACTTTCCACCTAACATACTAAATTTGATGAAATAGATGAAAAAAAATGAACCCAGATATTTAAAACCACCTCCAAAAATATGAATAATTCAGGACTCCATAAATAGGATGTCTCTTCCTACTGCCAGCCTCTACACTATAAAAAAAAGTCCAGAGATGTGATAAATGCTACCAACCAAATTATTTGTTTGTCAAGACAAGAAACAGCAGACTACATATGTAAGACATGCAAGTGTGACAATCAGTAGCTACTGGAACAAAAACCCTCACATGATTACACACACACACAGAAATTCCAAGAAAAAGGAAATCTCCAAAGCTGGATCCCAGCCTGTATTTCTATTGGATAATCAAAGAAAACCAGTGTACTTTTAGAAACAATATCTACATTTCAGATTTTAAGATTCCTAAGAGTTTGACTATAAATTAAAACCAAGCATATGAAACACTGACATGGTTTTGTGCCCAGTCTGCCTTAAATGTTACACGTCATACTCCGTGGACAGAGCCAGAATATCCTGGCAACCTTATGTAGTCTGTGAACTATCCTTCAGAAAAGACACTTTTTAAAATATGAAGCAAACTAGTAAGTAAGTAAAATACGAAGTAAGTACATGCCTCAATTTAGTAAGTACACGTTCTACCTCAAGAACAGAGTTTATTTTTGGAGCTAGAGGAGCTACATACATAACATCTTAGGAACTCTTTTTGTGAAAAGATTTCTTATGACATCTGAAGTTACTGCTTACAGATATCATATGCCTCAGTGACACTTCTTGAATAGCCTGACCATCCTAAATTCAGCAAGATTTTGAACAGCTATTAAGCAATGTGCTTTAATTAGCCAGAGGAGAGAATACGTGAACTGAAGTTGATGGCAGTCAACCTTCATCTGTACTGTCTCATCCTATGAGAAGATTAAATACACATAAGAAAGTAACTATAATGAGTCTCTATATAAGTATATAGTAACTATATAAGTCTCTTAGGTGTTATAGACTGTACTTCTCTTTTTAAATGAATTCAGCTACTTAATGGAAGTAAGAAGAGATTCTACTTTTGAGTCACATGAGAATGAAGACAACCAATTGTCTCTATTCTATCAGGCCACTTTTCTATGGATTTTGCGTAGATAGCTTTATGAAGCTCCTGGAAGAGGGAGAGAGAGAGGGAAGGGTGTCAGATCAAGGGGAAGAAAAAAAAATAATTGTAGAACAATCTGTGCTGTCAACAACAGGAAAACACGCTGTTCATCTCTCAACAATGGCACCCTTTAAGATCTTCAAATATTTTGGAGAGCTGAGAATGGGGGAAAATACTGAATTGAATCAAAATACAAAAGAGAAATTGTCAAAGACAAAGTTAGCACACAACAGGTAAGCTCTGCTCACCAACTCTGGGGTCATATCTACAGGTTTCATAAACAGTATTTCTTCCATAATTACCAAAGTGGTTGTCTACCTAGTGTATTTATTGAACTGTGTCTTCCTAAATTGCAGTCAAGTACAGGACCATTGCTCGTAAGCAGAAATAAACACAGTGATCTTGAAGAAAATTAATAGTTCAAAATTTAGCAGCATCACTAGTGGTGATCACCAGTCACTGTATGTTCTGCTCATATACTGGCTCTATTTCAGGACAGATGCTTTGAGTTTTCAAGCCATTCAAATAACTCATTCTTTCAGCTAAAGACAGATGACAGTACAGAGTGTGTACACATTAACCCATCTGTGTTAGCACTGCACATTTTAAAACAACAAACAGTCACATCAGCTGAATGCAAAGCACAAACTACATGGAAGACACTCCCTATAGATCTTAGGGTACATGCATTACCATGCACCAGAAGAGTGGCATATGATGGAACTGTGAAGCTTTCTCACGGCATCGGAAGCAATAAACCTCTTCACAGAAGAGCAACCTCAGTCCTCATGTTTTCTCTGGTCATTTTATATGTAATGTGCATTTACCTCTGGTCTTCTATAATTTTCACATGCAACACAGATTTACAGATTCTGGCTTTCTTCCTGGATGGGAGTCGCACCCTTTTGCGCAAAGACAGGTTGCACTGCTGATTCTTTAGGCCTGAAACAACCTGCCTGCCTATTTATTCCAGTTGTAATAGCTCATATAGCTCTAATAAAAGATATGCTCCCTTCCTGCAACTCTTGCCAGATATTATTAAAGAAGGAACAAAAAACAGAATCACCACTATGTTATTGTCCAAATCCAGTGTACTCATATTTTGGGTAGAACATGAAGTTTTAGCCAGCTCATTTCAGGAGAACATCAGAGGTATATAAAAAGTATGGACTGGAAATACAGATTCACCAGAAGTAACCACATCAGCTGAACATGAAGTACCTATTAGAGAATGGATTTTGCATAAGGATATCTTCATGCATCATACCTCATGTGGCATTGCATGTGAAACTCATAACCAGTTACTAAGGTCACCGTGGAGGAAGGGAGGGGGAGAAAAAAAAATATAACCACATTCAGAAGCAATTACACCTAACCAATGGAAGAAAAGTCAACTAACAGCCATTAAATACAAATACAAGCTCTCACTTGTGCACCTCTAGATGCACTAGGCTGTAAACTGGAACAGTATACCCAGTTGAACAATAATTTTGTAGTTGCCTTATTTCCCATATTCTTCTCTTGGGTATGAACAACCACTCACTATTAGCAAAATATCCTGGACAAGTTGCACATCTGCAATGGTCCTAAACAGCCATTCCCAGATCTCGACTGCTTCCCCGATCTACCCTGAGACCAGAAATATCTTTCATGCTGAGGCTGTCAAAGTCATAACTTGTTTTGTCCATGAAGTTGCGGGGCAAAAGCTAGTTTCAACTATAATATCACACAAGCACAGATCCAAAACTTACCTAAGAAACAGACCTGCAAAACATTTTATTTTATGAGTTACCATAAAAGGGAGTAAACTCCATAATTTAATGCCATGTGGTGATACCTATGCTAGCTTGTGTATGTACTATAAAGTGTAGCAAGGGTATACCACCCAGACTAATATTTCAGTAAAGCTCAGTATACCTATTTAAGGCTCTTTACACCAATGCATGTACACTGCACAAAAGGTTTCATGATCAGAGCTGACTCACAGCCTGACAGCACGGAAGATAAACAGACAAAGCAGATAATTTCAGTAAAGAGAAGCTGGTGCATGCTGCTATCAGTCTCTGCTCTCCAGTCCTTGTCCCAGGCTATTCTAATCCCCCCTAAGGCAGCTGTGGTCCCATTCTTGTCCTACCAAAAATGAATTCAGATTACTTTCCCTTCTTTACAGTCTGGCTGTCAAAATCAGAGAAGAGACAGAGGAGCCTATACAGGATACATTTTAATGATATCCTTAATCTGAATAAACTTGATGATGCTGCCCAAAGTAGAGCCGCAGCTCTTCTTCCCCTCCCCCAAAGCTGCATTAGTCCAGAACTCTTGCTGCAAGAAACAGCCATACGAACCATAAAATGAATTAGCTCAGTGAGTGGACCCAAAGAGACACTGATTATCTGAGAAGTCAACCTGGACTGCAAGAAAAAACAGACAGAGATATAATGAAAAGACTAAACATCATGAGTCACTTCAGGCAACAGTGACACTTCCAGTTACACGCCCAAGACATAACTGCACAAGGGTTCCTCAAACACTAAGTGCCTGTAACGCAGGTGAAGTCATTAGATGCGAGGCTGGAACCTCCTGTTCAGCAGCTGCACACAGTAAAGCAAGAGTTACCGAGAAAAAACCAAAAAAACCTTCAATTATTCCACCTGTGGCACACAGTCCCACCTCGGGCTGGGTCCCTAGGCCGAAGTTTCTCAGCTGAAGTTTCCCGGGCGCACTCCGCGGCTCGACCGTTTCCCGCAGCACCAGCCCCACAGAGCGGCCGGGGCCAGGGCGCCCGGCAACCGGTGGTGGTGCAGCCCCAGCGCCCCGATAAACCCGGAGATCGGCCGCGGCCACCCGGGCTCAGCTCCCCGCCCGCATCCTCGCGGAGCGCTACCTGCTTCCCTCCACCCCGCCGCCCGTCCACCCGCCCAGCCGGCCGGCCGGCCTGGCCCACGGCTTCCCTGACACCCGCCGAGCAGCGCGGCCGCGCTCACCTGCGCCGGGCCGTGCCTCCGCCATGCCTCCGCGTGCCGCGTACCCACGCCCCTCGGCCCGCTTCCTCCACCGCCGCCGAAGCGCATGCGCACAGCAGCCGCGCCAGCTCCCTCCGCGGCTCCGCGCGGCTAGGCGCGCGCAGCCGCACTGGCGCCGCAAACGCAGGCGGAGGGGGCGGGCGAGGCGATATGCTGTGGTGGATCCGTTGGGGCGGGGCCGCGGGCGCGGCCGCTGAGCGGGGCGAGAACCGGGAACCGGGTCCGAAAGGGTTAAGGAAGGAGGGAGCGAAAAGCGAAAGCAACAGACAAATACTATTGTTGGCAGTAGCTTGGCTCTTTGCTTGACGGTAAACATGCCCGCTGTGGCCTTGTAGTGAAATGGGTTTGCTGTCTCAGCTGCCTAGCTAAGTGGGCTAAAAGCAGGAGAGCACCTGGTAGGAGTAGATAAAATGCCTGCCTGTCTCGTTGTACTCTCTCCAAGCACAGGGGACAAAGTAAGAGACTGGCACCAGGGTGTCTTTTTTATCCTGTATGCAGTGCTCTAGGGAGATGGTGAGCCTCACGCTTTTCATCCCAGGACCATGCTGGAACTGAAGCTTCACTTGGAAAGCCTGCATGATGGTTTCCATACTACTGCCCACTCTGCAGTGAAGTCTTGCCACGCTGCACCTACAAAGACTCTGAAGAGCCACACACTTTGTCATGCAGCAGCTACCAGCTCCTGTGTTTAACTGCGGTGTGATTCACACCTCCCTGCAGAGGTTTGCAATACCATGGTTACAGTGCCTCTGCAGAACAGCTCTCTGCTTGTACTTCTGCAGTGTGGCTCCAGAGCCATTGCAGAGCTGCCGCTCTGTTCAGATGCTGCAGCTTAAGTTCACAGTACCATGACAACTGTGCCTCTGATGTATGGCACCTCTGAGGAGCACTGCTGCATGGATTCTGTGTTCTGCCTGGCACACCCATATAATGACGTTCTTGGGCCAAAGTCCCATTTACTGCATAGTTCCCCTTCCAGCAGACAAAGTTCATGGCTCCAAAGAAGGGCAGAGCAGAGCAAGTCTAACAACAGGCTGCCAGACAAGCCTGTAGTGACAGGGTAGTGCAGAAAGTCATGCTGGTGGTAGAGAATCGGGGATGACACGTGGGCATACCTGCAGCATAGCTCAGGCAGATGCAAAGGGTGAGATCCTGAGTTTTAAAGCGGCTTGGGAGGGAAAATGGGACAAGCACCTACTGAAGCTTTTCAAGGCCAGAAAGCTGCATATAAAAATTGGCCGTGAGCCCTAACAGACAAACTATCAGGATGGTGGAGAGAGGAGAAGGAGAGATGGGCCTTGACAGCTACAGATCTCTTCTATATGCAGCAGAGATGCTGGTAAATGGCTTTTCCTTCAAGGGAGAGCGGACATGAGGTAGGAAACAAAAGTAAGGTAGTCCCTAGCCATGACTCAGTGCCAGAATGCTAGGGAAGATATGTATCTGCTGGTAGAAACATATCTGCTAATGAAACACATGAATTCCAGAGCTGGCATATAGTATTGTTTTGAATTAAGGAACAGCCCCCACGGTGGAGTCTGACTACTGCCCTCAAGATGCCTTGAAATGAGAACAACGTTGCTATGATGCAAAGATTCTAGTGAGGAACATGGAACAGAGCCTAAAATAGACTCCAGCTACGCAGCAGCAAGACTAGATGTTTAGTATGAGTCTTCTGCAGAAACATGATATCCTTTTTTGCAATGGACACCCTTGAATCCCTGATTTTTAAGGAAGCTGTTTCTAGATGTTTCCAAATGCCACTGATGTTGCAATCCCTCTGATCAGAAGCAGTAGTATAGGACAATAATGCGTACCCCTCTAGAAGGCAAGGGAAGAGTTATAAGGTGCTGTGGGCACACAGTGATGTTCTGTCTCTTTTGTCCTTTCCTTCCTTACATAAAGCCCTTACACAAGCGAAAAAAAAAAAAAAAATTACCAATACTGTGCTTCATTTCAAAACAAGGCAACTATCTAAAAATGAAGATGCTTGTTAAAAATAGAGGGGGAGCTAAAAGAATGATGAATTTAAGGGCTATGTGGAGACTCTGTAAAGATATGATATTGGAGGCTCAAAGGATACTGCCATGGTTAAGCAGCTGGACAAGTGAGCTTGTCACTGGGGACAGCTTCTGCAAGAAGCATCCTTTAAAAAGCTAAATTTGGATCTGAAATTGAAAATAGAATTTTAACCTCTGGCAGATGAAAAGTAAACCACATCATCACAGAGGCCAAAAGAATCTAAGGAACAACTTGCATAAGGCATAAGATCTAATAACAAATCTCTTTTCAAAGACCAAGTTCTGGAAGCCTGCTACAGAGTCTGCAGCACTAGGAGAATTAAAAGGAATTTAAAGGAGCATATGAAATTCCTAAGCCAGCTCTCTCTTCTTTAGAGCAGGAGGGGACACACCAAAGGTTCTGTCTTGAAAGTGTCAGTAAAAGAGGTTATGGAACAAATGGGCAAAACAAATAGTACGAAATCAAAAGGACCAGATAATATATACCTGGCAGCTCTAAAAGAACGCAAGGGTGAACTACAAACTCTTGGACAAGCTCTTGTATAAAACTGCTCTGGTAGTAGGAGAATGGAATTTGTCTCATGTAACATTAGTTTTTAAAAAGGACACCAGAGGAAATCTGGAAGCACGCAATTTAATGGAAACCATTAAATAGATTAGAATTGGTGAGCATATGCATAGAAATAATACATTGGAGATGAGTCAAAATGGCTTTTGTAAAGGAGAGAACTGCTTCACAGCCCTATTGGAATTCTCAGGAGTCAAAAAGTCTGTGGATAAGGGAGATAAAGTTGATCTTGGATTTCCAGAAGTTATTCAGAAAGGTCAGTCATCAAAAGCTCTTAAAAATTACACTCCACAACCTCTCTGGGCAACCTGGTCCACTGCTCTGTCACTCTCACAGTGAAGGAATTCCCCCTCACGTTCAGCCAGAACTTCCTGTGCTTCAATTTCTGTCCATTGCCTCTTGTCCTGTCACACAGGACAAGAGTTTGTCCCCGTCCCCTTGACATCCTCCCTTCAGATACTGATACACATTGATAAGATCCCCCCCTCAGTCTTCTCTTCCCCAAGCTAAAGAGGCCCAGCTCTCACAGCAGTTCCTCATAGGGCAGGTGCCCCAGCCCCCTGATCATCTTTGTAGCCCTACGCTGGACTCTCTCCAGTAGCTCCAGGTCTCTCTTGTCCTGGGGAGCCCAGAACTGGACACAGTACTCGAGATGAGGCCTCCCCAGAGCTGAGTAGAGGGGCAGGATCACCTCCCTCGACCTGCTGGCAACACTCTTCCTAATGCACCCCAGGAGACCATTGGCCTTCTTGGCCACAAGGGTACATTGCTGGCTCATGGTCAATTTGTCATCCACCAGCACTTCCAGGTCCTTCTCTGCAGAGCTGCTCTCCAAAAGGTCAGCCCCCAGCTTGTACTGGTGCCTACAGTTATTTCTCCCTAGGTGCAGGACTCTGCACTTGCCCTTGTTGAACCTCATGAGGTTCCTCTCCGCCCAACTCTCCAGCCTCTCCAGGTCTCTCTGAATGCCAGCACAGCCCTCCAGTGTATCAGCCACTCCTCCCAGCTTGGTATCATTGGCAAACTTGCTGAGGAGGCACTCTGTCCCCTCATCCAGGTTGTTGATGAAGAAGTTGAACACGATGGGGCCCAGTACTGAGCCCTGGGGAACTCCACTAGCCACAGGCCTCCAACTAGACTCCCCACCACTGATGACAGGCAGACCCTCTGAGCTCTGCCTTTCAGCCAGTTCTCAATCCACCTCACTGCCCACTCATCTAACCAACACTTCCTGAGCTTATCTAGGAGCATGTTAGGGGAGACAGTGTCAAAAGCCTTGCTGAAGTCAAGGTACGCAACGTCCACTGCTCTCCCCTCATCTGCCCAGCCAGTCATTCCATCACAGAAGGCTATCAGATTGGTTAAGCAGGATTTCCCCTTGGTGAAGCCATGCTGGCTACTCGTCATCACCTTCTTTTCCTCCATATATCTGGAGATGACATCTAGAATGAGCTGTTCCATCACCTTTCCAGGGCTGGAGGTGAGGCTGACCGGCCTATAGTTGCCTGGGTCCTCCTTTTTGAAGACTGGAGTGACATTGGCTTTCTTCCAGTCCTCAGGCACCTCTCCAGTTCTCCAGGATCTTTCAAAGATGATGGAGAGCAGCCTGGAAACAACATCTGCCAGCTCCCTCAGTACCTGTGGGCGCATCCCATCTGGGACCATGGATTTGTGGATGTCTAGGCTGCCCAGAAGGTCTCTAATCCTATCCTCCTCAACCGAAGGAAAGTCTTCCCTTCTCCAGACTTTCTCCCTCACGTCCAGGCTCTGGGATTCCTGGGGGCTGCCCTTAGCAGTGAAGACTGAAGCAAAGAAGGCATTCAGTAATTCTGCCTTCTCTGCATCCCTTGTCACCAGGGCCCCTGCCCCTTTCAGTAGCGGGCCCACAGTTTCCCTGGTCCTCCTCTTGCTGCTGATGTATTTGAAGAAGCCCTTCCTGTTGTCCTTAACATCCCTTGCCAGACTCAATTCCAGCTAGGCCTAAGCCTTCCTTGCCGCATCTCTACATACTCTGACTGCATTCCTTTAATTCTCCCAAGTAGCCTGTCCCCTCTTCCACATTCTGTGTATTTTCTTCTTCTGTCGGAATTTGGCCAAGAGCTCCTTACTCACCCATGCAGGTCTCCTGCCCCTTTTGCTGCACTTCTTACTCATAGGAATGCACCGCTCTTGAGCTTGGAGGAAGTGATGTTTGAATACTAGCCAGCTCTCCTGGACCCCCCTTCCTTCTAGGGCCTTAACCCATGAGACTCCACCAATTAGGTCTCTGAAGAGCCCGAAGTCTGCTCTCCTGTAGTCCAGGAGAGTTGGCAACAATCCTGCTTGTTGCCTTACTTCTTTCCTGACGGATCCTGAACTCCCCCATCTCGTGGTCACTTCAGCCAAGGCTGCCCCAAGCCTTCATATCTCTAACCAGTCCTTCTCTGTTGGTAAGGACAAGGTCCAACAGGACACCCTTCCTCGTAGGCTCCTCCACCATTTGTGACAGGAAGTTATCATCAATGCACTGCAGGAGCCTGTATACATGCATTTTAAAGAGGTGGTCATGCCTGCAGGTTTCCCAGGAAGGGTGTACTGGGGTCACCCATAGCCATATCCCAAAGGCACATCCCTAGCTGCATGTGCCCATTGGAGGCCCCCAGGTGGGTTGAAAATCACATCCCTGTAAGAGTGAGAGTACAATTTTTTTATTTTAACCAAATTATATAAAACTCTCACTTATTAAAAAAATTTTTTAAAAATCTCCATGCAAATAAAATTTTAACCACAAGTGAAAACAAATATTACTTGATTGCCTTTGAATAAGTGGCTAGGCATCTCTAATGTATGTCATATAATTTACTTATTATTTAGGAACAACTGGGAACACTTTTTTTCTTCTTGCACATGCCTGAGTTTGACATTCCAGCACTCCAACCAGGATAATGCTATTGCAGTCAGCAATGAAATTGCTCAGCTGTTGTCAGCTTTGACACTTTTGGCATATGGCATTTGAAAGCTCTCACTAGCTTGCATGGAATCCTTTCCCAAGTTACTACCAAGGAGGAGTAAAAAAACGTACTGTCCTCCTGCCTCCAACTTAGAAGTGGCATGAAATTCTTACATAAATTTTATCACTGAGTCACCACAAGGATCATCAATACAGATACTAGATTCATTTTTAAAACATTCTCATGACTAGTTCAGAATAGTCATGTCAGTTACAGTCAAGAAGTAGTTGGAATGCTGTTGCTTAGCACTATGATCAGACCTGATCAACATGAAGATTTGGGAAAATTTTCCTGAGTGGCAGTATTCTTGAGTGACATTAAGCATCAAACTTTGAATAGAATTTATGTAGGGCAGTTGGGTATGACATCCATGCTCATGCTTCATGCTTTGGTGATCTGTGGCTGCTTCCAGGTCATCAAAATGGTATTGACTTTTCTTACTAAACTGAAAAGGTGATGAAGACAATGTCATTGGGAGATTTATTGTTCGTGGGTTACCACCTCAGCATGTATGCATAATTTATAGAGAATTTAGGAGCACAGAAATTGGGGGAAATCTCGTGAATCATTGAGTCAAACACCTTGCAATCACAGTGAATCCTTTACAGCAATTATCAGCTATTTAGACTTCTTATTCTGTCTACATTTATTGGGAGTTGTTCCAAACCTCACTGTTCGAATGTTGGAAGCTCATTTTTAATTTCCAGTTTAAATTTAGTCATAGCCAATTTATATCCATCTGATCTGCCTTTTTTTTGGTTACTTTAAATATCTCTTCTCACTTCCAGCTGTGTTCTCGCATGCTGTATTTACAAAGAACGAAATCAAACTTTATCTTGTTTTTCTTTCTTTTTTTTTTTTTGGGGGGGGGGGCAGAGGGGATGGGGACGGATACTGTCCTGCTTTGTTTTGGCCTTTTAGGCTAAGCAATCTGACCTGTCTTTGCCTTCTCTCATAGAAGGAATCTTCAGTTCCCTGATCATGAATCACATTTTCTTAAGAATAGGTGATTAGTACTGTACATGAATTAAGTTCCAGATGAGGTTTTTACCAGAGTCTTGGATAATGGCAACTCAGTTTCTTTAACTTCACAGGCAGAACTTGCATCTTAAGATCCTACTTGCTTTTTTTTTCTTAAGTTTATAGTATATCCTACCATATGCTATTCCATCTCTCCAGGGACAATGCTTAGTGTCATTAAGTGTCAGAAAGTTCTATTAGCATGGATCTAAATTGGTGTGAAATCCATTAATAAAAATAATAAATAACTTTAGGTCCTGGGCTGATTATTAAGAAGTTATATAAATAAAGTACCTTAGCCTGATAGCCATCTTAACTGTTTTACTTTAATTAGAACCTTACTCTTCTACAGTTCTCATACTACCGTAAATGTTTGCTAGTAAACAAATTGATAACAAATTGACCATGAGCCAGCAATGTACCCTTGTGGCCAGGAAGGCCAATGGTCTCCTGGGGTGCATTAGGAAGAGTGTTGCCAGCAGGTCGAGGGAGGTGATCCTGCCCCTCTACTCAGCCCTGGTGAGGTCTTATCTCGAGTACTGCATCCAGTTCTGGGCTCCAAGACAGCCATGTCTCCAAGAGAGACCTGGAGCTACTGGAGAGAGTCCAGCGTAGAGCTACAAAGATGATCAGAGGGCTGAAGCATCTGCCCTATGAGGAACGGCTGTGAGAGCTGGGCCTCTTTAGCCTGGGGAAGAGAAGACTGAGGGGGGATCTTAGCAATGTGTATCAGTACCTGAAGGGAGGGTGTCAAGGGGACAGGGACAAACTCTTTTCAATAGTCCCATGCCACAAGACTAGAGGCAATGGGCACAAACTGAAACACAGGAAGTTCCGCCTGAATATGAGGAGGAATTTATTTACTGTGAGAATGACGGAGCACTGGAACCACCAGAGAGGTTGTGGAGTCTCCTCTGGAGATCCTGGATGCAACCCTGTCTACCATGCTCTAGGTGACCCTGCTTAAGCAAGGGGGTTGGACTAGATGATCTCCAGAGGTCCCTTTCAACCCTACCCATTCTGTGATTCTGTGATTCTGTAGTAAATTGGGTGACACAACATTGGTTGAATCCCTTTGTATGCCTTTGCTTAAAAATACATATTCAATTAACATGAAGTCATACATTGCTTGTTAACATAAAATTAACTAAATATTACTGTCCTTTCTTAGGAAAAAAAAAAGGAGGAAATTTCATGTAAAAATTTTGGCATATAGTAGGGGGGTCATTATTTTTCTATTTATGTATATTTGTCACTTCATGAGAGTTCTCTCACGAAACAGGAACAGAGCTTTCCACCCTATATATTAACTTGTGTTCTCTCCCATTACAGTATGCTTCATCTCATTATCTTCCAGTCTTCTACTTTGAAAGCTATATGCACACATCATTGAAAACACTCAAATGACAGGTGGAAATACGCCCAAATCCGTATTTTTTAAAAAAATCAGAAAGTAAGTTTACCATCCTCGTAAGCAAAGTTCGATGGAAAATTTGATTATTTATTTGTAGAACATACTCTATAATGATCTTCTATGTTATCAAATAATATTTGCATAGGATTCAGATTTCTTAAATTTATTGCTAAAAATCATACTAATTGAATTAATATCACTGTAGTTGCATCTGGTTTGAAATAGCAATACTAATGGCAGAAGTTCACTTCATTAATGCATAGCTAGTACAGCATGCTCACCCAATCCTTATTTTGTTCGAGTATCACAAAAAAGGAAAACTTATAGAGTAGAACTGTATTTATTTAGCACACTATGCAAGTATATCTATTAGTTGACTCTGTGTTTTATTTCAAGAATTAAATTAATGTGATATTATAATAGTGATACATACAGATTTTATGACATGCATTCTCTTTTTTTGTTTAGAAATTTTGTTTCTGTGGAAAAGCAGGAAGGGTTGATGAGGAATTCCAGGGACATGACTGTTGTGTATTTATAGATCCAGCACAGTCAGTGGTAAAATGATAAATGCAAAAGGAGGAAGTGTATTGTATTTTGGATAAAAGGGTAGTTATCTGAGAAATGGATGCATAATAAGCCCAATGTGTTGGATTTGCTCAAGGGTATTGAAGATGCTTTGTGTTCATACTGGCACTGCAGCACCACATACACTTGTTGAGATTTTCTGGATAGAACTACAGCTGTCCTGAAACTTGGTAACAAGCTGTAGTTCATATTCTCTCTGGGAATTCTCTGAGCACTAAAGGATGCCTGTTGCTAACAGGTGAGGAGCGCTAGGCAAGAATAGCCACAGGCCTAAAATTCTGCTGGGAAGCTCAGACAAGATCTGGGTGCTGCTAAGGAGCTCTGTCGGTTGCTCCTGATCAGAGGCAGTACCTATGAGCAAAAATTTTCAAGGATGTTTGGCCATGGGGAGGGGCTATAAGAGATTCTGAGATCTTTACAGAGGCCTTTTGGTGTGAGCACAGCTGTTGCCTGCTTAGACACAGCCACATCTGCCTGTACTGTGGGCAATAAATAGGCAAAGGAAATCAGGTGCTGCATTTTCCAGCAGCCCCTGTGGCTGGGTGCAGATGCATGATGGAAGCAGTGGAACACCTGTGTTTGCAGTATTTCCTGAATAATGTAGAGCTGCCTGCCCTGGTACAGGCAATCATCGTGTTCTGCAGGCTGAGGGCTGCTATGCCAATGGGATGCTGTTAGGCATAGGTCATTTGCAATGGCATGGTAAATTCCTGTTATAAATTCATCCTCCGCCATGGCTGCCACAAAGCATCTTGAAGGAAAAAGAAAAAGGACTGAGGTGCTTGCACATGGTATGCAAGCAAATCTGAATCCTCTTTCCATGACAAGCCATCTGCCTTGCCATTCTGCTTTCCTGGATGTTACATGAAAGCAAAGGGAAAGCATGGAAAGAGGAGGCTCAATGAGCAAGACCGAGAGAGAGGCAATCCACCTCTTGAAATTAGTTCACGTTCTGGTGGTTCATCAGCAACACTGTTGTCCCCTCAAGGAGTTGCTGCCACTCTTCAAAGGTGCTTTGATTGCCGGAAACTCCTTGTCCCAAACAAATGCCTAGCTCCTCAGCAGGGTGGAGCTGCCAGGAGAGAAAAGTATGGGATATAGCTCCTGTGCAGGACCAGCCCTCTGGGAGATGATGGCCCCTAAGATTGATTTGGGGCACCTGCTTCCACAATGTAAGGCAATCTGGGTAGAACAAGACAGGACCTGTGGTGAATACTCATTTCAGTTTCTCAAAAGCCAGTTGCACTTCAGGCATCCATCAAAAGCATGCTCCCTTCCAAGTGAGTGCCTTTGTAAGAGCAAAAGCACCAGAAGAATCTTAGGATCTTTTCAACCCCTGCACACCAGAAGGGAATTAGCAACATTTGATGGCTTCAGCTTTTTGGGTGTCCATATGCAAGATGCTTGAGCCCGTTAGGTATTACAGGAACTCTATCCTCTGATGGTCAAAGGAGCCTTTCTCAAATCTGGGATAGAGTTGGTGTTGCCACAAGTAACTCAAGCCTCCCATATATGGTCTATGTGTGCCTTTTAAGTGGTGTAGAATATGAGAGATGTCATTTAGATATGCCATGACCTAGTAATGAAACCAGTCCCTCAAGACATCGTTTACAAAATGTTAGAAGTTAGCTGGAACTAGTTGCAGAGATCAGATGGCATCACAAGATACGCTTAGTGGCTATATGGGGTGCAGAAGGTAGTCGTCCCCTACCAGATTTGGTGTAAATTGTAGACCTCTTACAGGTCCAGCTCTGTGAACAAGCAAGTCCCCTGCAGACGTTCACAGAGCTCCAGGGTAAGCAGGAGCAGGTGCCTGTTCTTCATCATGATGTCATTCAGCCTTACTGTGATCTGGTGTCATGTCAATGGAACAATAAAATGAGCAACAGGATAGTAATGTTTCCGACCTCCTCATCTCAAAGACATCTAGATTCACTGTATTCATCGGGGAGCACAGTGAGGGGGAAGGGGAGAAGCAGAGACTAAGGCAGAGATACAGTCCTGGAACCAGGCAAGACAGAGTTGTGGTGATGCAGGCATATTGGAGCTAAGACTGTGCAGTCAAGAGGGCAGAGCTATGATCTGGAGATGTCAACCTGGAGAGGCTGCAGCACAATTACACTCTTTGGTCAATATCTTCCAGGGAGAGGTTGTAGGGCCATCAGCAGGAAACCAGGTCATGAAGGTCATGCAGCTTCACGCACTGTAGAGCCAGAAACATAGGAATCTCTGGATCAACCCACATGGGGTGCTGAGGTTGGGAAGACAGCCTGGAAAAGATCCCAGGGCAGGCTCTTGCCCTCAGGATCCAGGAACTTCTTTCAGGGAAACACAAGACATCCAATTTCCAGTCAATGATACGGATGTGCTTTTGTAACCTGGTTGATTGGGCATAAATTGCAGAATTTGGGTAGCAGGAGGCTGGTGAGGTGACATCTGTGGGAGGAGACCATAAGCTGCCCTGTGCAAGTCACAGCTGGTTCCAGCTGGCTCTGAAAACAATGTAAACAAACCATCACACATCAAAACTTCAGCCAGTTAGAGGAGCAAACAGAACCCCAGCTCACAAAATTTAAGAGCTGCAACCACTAGGAGAGAGGAGAAGAGGAGGCACACTGAAGACACAGGGACACAGTCCTGAAAGGAAGTGTTGAATGTCTGAGAAGATACACTCCTGAGGAGACTGCAGCCCATGGGTGAGCCATGCTGGTGCAGGAACACCTTGAAGGAAATCACAGCCTGTGAGTGAGCCACACTGGAGCAGAGGAAGATGAGTAAGAAGCAAAGAGCACTGAAGGAAGACAAATAAGAAGCAAGGAATAGCAGAAAGAAATAGTTATACACACAACCCCAGCCTCCTGTGCCACCCATCACCTCATCAGAGGAATGAGTTGTAGTAGGTACTAATTTATAACAGCTGTTAAGGTATCATCCTTCCCAGCCAGATTTCCACTGCCAACTTCATGAATTGGATTGTGTAGTTAGCGACCATTTGGCTTCCCTGCTGGAGCTGCAGCAGGACAGCCATGGCTGCAGCTTCATGTGTGTGGACCATTCAGTGAAAGAGGCTTCAGAGTTGCAGAAAACAGCCTCACTGCACTCCATATAGGGGTGACTCAACCTAAGGCCTCCTTAAGAGCCAGGAGATCATTACTGCTGAGCAATTAGCATCTATTGGCTTAGTCATAAAGAGGAGCAGTGAGGGCCAGCTGCTCGTTAAGCATCAGGGAGCCAAGGAGGATAACACATCCAGCAGCAGGGGCCTTCCCAGCCACAGTCCAGTCCCACAGTATCCAAGTGAAGCAGGGCAGACCCAGAGATTACAGCCAGGTGCAATCAAGAATCTAGATCATCAGAGAAGCTTGTGGTGATGAGGCAGGTCTGAAGTCAAACCAGGAAATCACACCACAGATCAGGATCAGAATCCAGTCCTAATCATCACCAGGCAGGTCCACAGTGACAAGACAGGTCTGAGGTCAGACCAAGAACAACACAGTCCACTGCCAGGCACAGATATGACTATAGTTGAACAGAAAACCAGCACTCCTCCAGCAGAGCTCAGGCCGAGGGCTGAGCTTACATGGAGCTCCTGGGCCTATGTGGAGACCTCAAGTGAGGTTGGTCAGGGCTATCAAGGCCTATTTGTACCCTCAGAGGACCAGATAGCCACATGTAACTAACTGAAGCCCTGTACCCTCACCTGATTCCCACTGAAGGGTTTTGGGGGAGTTGGGGATAGAAGTTACTCTGGGTATGGGGGCTTCTACAGAAGCTGGCAGGGCTGTAACCTATCTCTGCATGCTGACCATAGCTTCCTCCAGGGTTTGGTGATTAGCTTAGAGCTGTGGGGAAGGCACTGGGGCAAGCTCCTGCATAGCCTGAGGGGCATAATCCATGATGCTCAGCCCAGAGCTGGAAAAGGCCTGAGCTAACTGTCAGGGATGATCAAGAATGGGACTGTGCCACAGAGGAAGACAAACCAGAAGCAATAACAAAGCAGGCAGGGAACTGACCTTACCAGTCAGGATACAGTCCTACAGTTCCCAAATGAGGTGCAGTTAGTGACAAGAATAGGTCCCATCGATGGTCCAGCGATCACCAGACAAAGGCAGGGTGATGAGTTAGATCTGAGGTCAGTCTGAGAAATCCAGTCAGTGGATCATCAGCAGTAAGGGACAGAGCTGGATGCAGGTATGCCTATGATACAGCTGCAACATAGCTCAGGCAAGAACCAGGGACCCAGGTTTGAGCTTCAGTGGAGCAAATAAAGCCTACTGATGTATACAGTGCCCTGACAATTTCTCTGTATGGTGCCTTGGGATGCATACTCAGGTCTTGCAAACAAGGGAAATCATTTTAATATTTGTATCATGTGAGAATCCCACCAGCATGGTTTGTTTCAGCACCTGATTTGTCTGGGCTCTCAAGGCACCCATACTTGTTAGGTAAAGCTAAGCTTATTCTTACGTTTTACCTTCATTCACTGCTGCTCCTGCCTGGCCAGCTCTACTGCTAACGATCTTTTATTTGACAACAGTTGTCAAAGTGTGATAGGGTCAGAGCTCAATCCACTCCCTCCCTCGGCACTCTAGATTTAACAGACTTCTATCGTGTCCACCCCCACTCTTCTCCAGGTTTATGTAAGTCATTGTTTATACATAAGCTGTTTCATGCTTTTCATCTTTTCTCGCCCTTTTCTGAACCTTTCCCAATTCTTCTGTGTTCTTTTTTAAATGAAGGGACCAGATTTCCCTCATTATTAATTTATACAGTCTTAATATATTTTTCTATTATATTCTTTACTCCTGTCCTAGCAATGCTTAATAGTTGATTGTTGGCTTTTTTTAAGACTGCAGGGCACAGAGATGCCATTTTCATAGAGCTATCTGGGAAACGTGGGAAACCTGCAGGCATGACCACCTCTTTGAAATGCATGTACACCAATGCACACAGCATGGGGAATAAACAGGAGGAGCTGGAGATCTGTGTGCGATTGCAGGGCCATGATCTCATTGCAATCACAGAGACATAGTGGGATAGCTCACATGACTGGAATGCTGCCATGGATGGCTACGTGCTTTTTAGGAAAGACAGGCCAGGAAGGCGAGGTGGTGGAGTTGCTCTTTATGTGAGAGAGCAACTGGAATGCATTGAGCTCTGCCTAGGCGGGGAGGAGGAGGAGGCAGCAGTTGAGAGCTTATGGGTAAAGATCAAAGGGCAGGCCAAGATGAGGGACACTGTTGTGGGTGTCTACTACAGGCCACTTGACCAGGAAGAGAAAGTTGATGAGGCCTTCTATAGACAGCTGGAGGTAGCCTCACAATCACAGGCCCTGGTTCTCATGGGGACTTCAACCACCCTGACATCTGCTGGAAGGACAACACAGCTAGGCACAAACAGTCCAGGAGGCTCCTGCAGTGCATTGATGATAACTTCCTGTCACAAATGGAGGAGGAGCCTACGAGGAAGGGTGTCCTGTTGGACCTAGTCCTTACCAACAGAGAGGGACTGATTAGAGATGTGAAGGTTGGGGGCAGCCTTGGCTGAAGTGACCACGAGATGGGGGAGTTCAGGATCCGTCAGGAAAAAGAAGTAAGGCAACAAGCAGGATTGCAACCCTGGACTACAGGAGAGCGGACTTTGGGCTCTTCAGAGACCTAATTGGTGGAGTCTCATGGGTTAAGGCCCTAGAAGGAAGGGGGGTCCAGGAGAGCTGGCTAGTATTCAAACATCACTTCCTCCAAGCTCAAGAGCGGTGCATTCCTATGAGTAAGAAGTGCAGCAAAAGGGGCAGGAGACCTGCATGGGTGAGTAAGGAGCTCTTGGCCAAATTCCGACAGAAGAAGAAAATACACAGAATGTGGAAGAGGGGACAGGCTACTTGGGAGAATTAAAGGAATGCAGCCAGAGTATGTAGAGATGCGGCAAGGAAGGCTAAGGCCCAGCTGGAATTGAGTCTGGCAAGGGATGTTAAGGACAACAGGAAGGGTTTCTTCAAATACATCAGCAGCAAGAGGAGGACCAGGGAAACTGTGGGCCCACTACTGAAAGGGGCAGGGGCCCTGGTGACAAGGGATGCAGAGAAGGCAGAATTACTGAATGCCTTCTTTGCTTCAGTCTTCACTGCTAAGGGCAGCCCCCAGGAATCCCAGAGCCTGGACGTAAGGGAGAAAGTCTGGAGAAGGGAAGACTTTCCTTCGGTTGAGGAGGATAGGATTAGAGACCTTCTGGGCAGCCTAGACATCCACAAATCCATGGTCCCAGATGGGATGTGCCCACAGGTACTGAGGGAGCTGGCAGATGTTGTTTCCAGGCTGCTCTCCATCATCTTTGAAAGATCCTGGAGAACTGGAGAGGTGCCTGAGGACTGGAAGAAAGCCAATGTCACTCCAGTCTTCAAAAAGGAGGACCCAGGCAACTATAGGCTGGTCAGCCTCACCTCCAGCCCTGGAAAGGTGATGGAACAGCTCATTCTAGATGTCATCTCCAGATATATGGAGGAAAAGAAGGTGATGACGAGTAGCCAGCATGGCTTCACCAAGGGGAAATCCTGCTTAACCAATCTGATAGCCTTCTGTGATGGAATGACTGGCTGGGCAGATGAGGGGAGAGCAGTGGACGTTGCGTACCTTGACTTCAGCAAGGCTTTTGACACTGTCTCCCCTAACATGCTCCTAGATAAGCTCAGGAAGTGTTGGTTAGACGAGTGAGCAGTGAGGTGGATTGAGAACTGGCTGAAAGGCAGAGCTCAGAGGGTCTGCCTGTCATCAGTGGTGGGGAGTCTAGTTGGAGGCCTGTGGCTAGTGGAGTTCCCCAGGGCTCAGTACTGGGCCCCATCGTGTTCAACTTCTTCATCAACAACCTGGATGAGGGGACAGAGTGCCTCCTCAGCAAGGTTGCCAATGATACCAAGCTGGGAGGAGTGGCTGATACACTGGAGGGCTGTGCTGGCATTCAGAGAGACCTGGAGAGGCTGGAGAGTTGGGCGGAGAGGAACCTCATGAGGTTCAACAAGGGCAAGTGCAGAGTCCTGCACCTAGGGAGAAATAACTGTAGGCACCAGTACAAGCTGGGGGCTGACCTTTTGGAGAGCAGCTCTGCAGAGAAGGACCTGGAAGTGCTGGTGGATGACAAATTGACCATGAGCCAGCAATGTACCCTTGTGGCCAAGAAGGCCAATGGTCTCCTGGGGTGCATTAGGAAGAGTGTTGCCAGCAGGTCGAGGGAGGTGATCCTGCCCCTCTACTCAGCTCTGGGGAGGCCTCATCTCGAGTACTGTGTCCAGTTCTGGGCTCCCCAGGACAAGAGAGACCTGGAGCTACTGGAGAGAGTCCAGCGTAGGGCTACAAAGATGATCAGGGGGCTGGGGCACCTGCCCTATGAGGAACTGCTGTGAGAGCTGGGCCTCTTTAGCTTGGGGAAGAGAAGGCTGAGGGGGAATCTTATCAATGTGTATAAGTATCTGAAGGGAGGGTGTCAAGGGGACAGGGACAAACTCTTTCCAGTTGTCCTGTGTGACAGGACAAGAGGCAATGGGCAGAAATTGAACCATAGGATGTTCTGCCTGAACATGAGGAGGAATTCCTTCACTGTGAGAGTGACAGAGCACTGGACCGTTGCCCAGAGAGGTTGTGGAGTCTCCTTCTCTGGAGATCTTCAAGGCCCGCCTGGATGCAACTCTGTCTAACATGCTCTAGGTGACCCTGCTGAGCAGGGAGATTGGACTAGATGATCTCCAGAAGTCCCTTCCAACCTTACTGATTCTATGATTCTATGATTTACTGCCTATGTGTGTCCATAATTAGATCTTAATGTCTGTGCTTTCAAAGTCAGCTGAGACTCCTAAATAACTCATGGCTTTTAAAAAGAAGCTGCCTGGCAACGAAGCTGTAGCTACTCAGCCTCTCTGAACGTAGAGCTATCTGGAGATGAACAAAAATAGTAGAATTGTAGTAATAATAATCATCTAAATGTGAAAATAATAAATATAGCTTTACACTGGTCAAATACAAGTTCTGATTAAGCAGTCAGGGCTTTATGTTAGTTTATATATGTGTTTAAAGCCCCTTTCCCTTCCTTTTCCATGATATGGAACAATCACAGATCATACCATTTAAAACAATGCTTCCTGTTCTGGAAAAGAAGCAGATCTGGATTGGAGCCATTTGCTACCACAGATTGGACTTGGTACCAATATATGTAAGATCTCCTTAAGATAGATGGCTCTAACATTGTCAGTCATCGCATTCATTTTCTCTTCTTTCCTTGTCACTATGAACTTGCATGGCAATCACTGAACTGTGTCTGACCTTGGTTACATTCACCAGTCTTGATCCAGCTTGAAACTTGGACCTGCCTAATCACCACAGACTTGCCTGAAGATCTGAACTCTTGGTTAAACCTGGCTGCTGCCCCTGGGTTTGCTCTGTTTGCCTCATTCAGGTACAGTGGATGACTACCAGCTGTGTCATCCTACTTTGGCTCCTGGCTCCTTACTTTGTCTCCTGGCTCCCTGTCCTTTAGGGAGCAACTAGCCCTTACTGCTCTCTGACATTGTGTTTCCAAAATCGTATTCTTTTGGGCTTTTGAAAGACTTTTTCCTTTCTTTGGAAGGACGCAGATAGGAACACTGGCTTTCTCTATGTTCTCTACATAGCTTGTGAACAGATACAAAATCCAGCTGCGCAGTCCAAATGCTATCATCCTACACAACTAAATTTTGGAATGTGCTTGAATACATTATCTTAGCTTTAAAAATGCAGAAAGACTCTAAATTTTTTCTCACAACTAATATCACTAATTTTAGCTAGGAAAAAGGACAGCCTTTTTGTAAGAGTTACACCTCCTCATCCTAAAAAAAAGAATTGTTTTCTTGTATTGTACGCAGAAGCGGAGCTTTAAGTAACTACTGTTCCACAAAGACAGTCTCAATTACACTGGAAATCTCACCAGATTTAGAAACCTGCGACTGCAAGGTCATAAGGAAAATTTCCAGAAATCCTAGCCCCTTCTTCCAAAGGGCTGAGAATTCTGTATAGCATTTCTAAGGCTAATATGAATCTTGTGCTTATTCTAAAAGAGATTCAAGAGCATCATAATATGCAAGTCTTTAAGTATTTTGTTTCAATATGGAGCAGAAGTAACTCAAGAAGGCAGCAAACAGACGCAGCAGTTTGCGCAGCACTGTCTTGGCTCTGCCTTGAACTTCTGGGGCCTGTGTTGGACATTGTGGTCTGCTGACCCTTGTGGGACGTGGGGACTAGAGAGTGACACTGCTAACAGGTAAGGGGAGCTGGGCAAGGGCAACTGCAGGTAACCTTAGGCTCTCCCAGAAGAAGCCCCAGCAATTATCCCCCACTCTAGCTGGGTGTAGCTACTGCTAGAGCAGTCTTGTTGCCCCTGAATAGAGGGAGCTGGGGCTTTTGACACAGGTAGCCCTTGTTTAGGGTGGATCAAGTACCCTGTGGGTCAGTAGTAAAAAGAGGTCTATTTAAGAGCCAGGCCTGGAGCACAGCTCCTAGAGGCAGCAGTTTGTGCAGCAGTTCGTGCAGGAGGAGCGCAGTTAGGTGCAAGAGGACACCTTCCAGTGCCAGTAGCGCCCACTCTTGCTAACATGGTTGTAACTTGCCGTAAAGCTTATTTGCCAGTGGCTGTGGGAATTGCTGTATCAGCTGTGTCTGAAGCATCAACCCAGACAGAGCCTCTTATAGCAGATGCTACCTTACAGGTCCCAGACTGCAGGGAGTGCTTGGAGCCTCTCCGGAAGGCCTGGACTGATGGTCAGCTCTACTGCAAGAGGTGTGTTGTTGTTGAGGATTTGTGTCAGGGAGTTGCGGGATGAAGTTGGTAGATTGTGAAACATGTGAGAAAGTGAGCGGGAGATAGACAGGGCATCCTCAGAGACTGTACTGCTCCTGGAGTCCCAAACCCCTGCAGCAGGGGAGTTGCTGGAGGACTCTGTGAAGAGTGAAATAGTACAGCACAGCACTGTTGAAGAAGGCTAGAAGCTAGCTGCTTCTCGAACAAAAAGAAGAAAGGCCCCTAATCCTCCTGTAGACCTGGAGTTACAGTTGAAGAACAGGTTTAGTGCACTCCAGGATGAGGAGGACCCAGACCTGGCCTCAAGGGAAGCAACTGGGCTGTCTGACCCTGTGCCTTGCGTGACCACTCGGAAGAGGTGATGAGTGGTTGTAGTGGGTGATTCCATGCTGAGGGGGACAGAGGTGCCTATCTGCCGACCTGACCTCTCCTCTAGAGAGGTTTGCTGCCTGCTGGGGGCAAGGATACGAGATGTGTCTGAAAGGCTACCAAGGATTGTATGCTCATCAGACTACTACTCTCTGCTGCTCTTTCACATGGGTGCTAACGATACAGAGGACAAAGTAGAGACAATCAGGGAAGACTTCAAGGCCTTGGGCGCGGTGATCAAGGGTCTGGGAGGCCAGGTGATCTTCTCATTGATCTTGCCGTTTAGGAGGAAGCTTGGGAGGAGGAATACGAAGATTTCCCAAATCAACAACTGGCTACGCCATTCCTGTTGGCAACAGGGTTTTGGATTCTATGGCCATGGAACATGTTTTGAAGGCCAACAGCTGGTGGGGAGAGATGGGATTCACCTCACCAAGCGGGGCACATTTGCCTTTGCAAACAGGTTGGCCAGCCTAGTAAAGAGGGCTTTAAACTAGGTAGGAGGGGGAGGGAGATGTCATACGGACAGGGTAGACAACAAAACACAAGTTGGGTTGGGGGGCCTCCAACGGGTGCATGCAGCTGGGGATGTGCGTTTGGGACATAGCTATGGGCGACCCCTGTACACCCTTCCTGGGAAACCTGCAGGCATGACCACCTCTTTGAAATGCATGTACACCAATGCACACAGCATGGGGAATAAACAGGAGGAGCTGGAGATCTGTGTGCGATTGCAGGGCCATGATCTCATTACAATCACAGAGACATAGTGGGATAGCTCACATGACTGGAATGCTGCCATGGATGGCTACGTGCTTTTTAGGAAAGACAGGCCAGGAAGGCGAGGTGGTGGAGTTGCTCTTTATGTGAGAGAGCAACTGGAATGCATTGAGCTCTGCCTAGGCGGGGAGGAGGAGGAGGCAGCAGTTGAGAGCTTATGGGTAAAGATCAAAGGGCAGGCCAAGATGAGGGACACTGTTGTGGGTGTCTACTACAGGCCACTTGACCAGGAAGAGAAAGTTGATGAGGCCTTCTATAGACAGCTGGAGGTAGCCTCACAATCACAGGCCCTGGTTCTCATGGGGACTTCAACCACCCTGACATCTGCTGGAAGGACAACACAGCTAGGCACAAACAGTCCAGGAGGCTCCTGCAGTGCATTGATGATAACTTCCTGTCACAAATGGAGGAGGAGCCTACGAGGAAGGGTGTCCTGTTGGACCTAGTCCTTACCAACAGAGAGGGACTGATTAGAGATGTGAAGGTTGGGGGCAGCCTTGGCTGAAGTGACCACGAGATGGGGGAGTTCAGGATCCGTCAGGAAAAAGAAGTAAGGCAACAAGCAGGATTGCAACCCTGGACTACAGGAGAGCGGACTTTGGGCTCTTCAGAGACCTAATTGGTGGAGTCTCATGGGTTAAGGCCCTAGAAGGAAGGGGGGTCCAGGAGAGCTGGCTAGTATTCAAACATCACTTCCTCCAAGCTCAAGAGCGGTGCATTCCTATGAGTAAGAAGTGCAGCAAAAGGGGCAGGAGACCTGCATGGGTGAGTAAGGAGCTCTTGGCCAAATTCCGACAGAAGAAGAAAATACACAGAATGTGGAAGAGGGGACAGGCTACTTGGGAGAATTAAAGGAATGCAGCCAGAGTATGTAGAGATGCGGCAAGGAAGACTAAGGCCCAGCTGGAATTGAGTCTGGCAAGGGATGTTAAGGACAACAGGAAGGGTTTCTTCAAATACATCAGCAGCAAGAGGAGGACCAGGGAAACTGTGGGCCCACTACTGAAAGGGGCAGGGGCCCTGGTGACAAGGGATGCAGAGAAGGCAGAATTACTGAATGCCTTCTTTGCTTCAGTCTTCACTGCTAAGGGCAGCCCCCAGGAATCCCAGAGCCTGGACGTAAGGGAGAAAGTCTGGAGAAGGGAAGACTTTCCTTCGGTTGAGGAGGATAGGATTAGAGACCTTCTGGGCAGCCTAGACATCCACAAATCCATGGTCCCAGATGGGATGCGCCCACAGGTACTGAGGGAGCTGGCAGATGTTGTTTCCAGGCTGCTCTCCATCATCTTTGAAAGATCCTGGAGAACTGGAGAGGTGCCTGAGGACTGGAAGAAAGCCAATGTCACTCCAGTCTTCAAAAAGGAGGACCCAGGCAACTATAGGCTGGTCAGCCTCACCTCCAGCCCTGGAAAGGTGATGGAACAGCTCATTCTAGATGTCATCTCCAGATATATGGAGGAAAAGAAGGTGATGACGAGTAGCCAGCATGGCTTCACCAAGGGGAAATCCTGCTTAACCAATCTGATAGCCTTCTGTGATGGAATGACTGGCTGGGCAGATGAGGGGAGAGCAGTGGACGTTGCGTACCTTGACTTCAGCAAGGCTTTTGACACTGTCTCCCCTAACATGCTCCTAGATAAGCTCAGGAAGTGTTGGTTAGACGAGTGAGCAGTGAGGTGGATTGAGAACTGGCTGAAAGGCAGAGCTCAGAGGGTCTGCCTGTCATCAGTGGTGGGGAGTCTAGTTGGAGGCCTGTGGCTAGTGGAGTTCCCCAGGGCTCAGTACTGGGCCCCATCGTGTTCAACTTCTTCATCAACAACCTGGATGAGGGGACAGAGTGCCTCCTCAGCAAGGTTGCCAATGATACCAAGCTGGGAGGAGTGGCTGATACACTGGAGGGCTGTGCTGGCATTCAGAGAGACCTGGAGAGGCTGGAGAGTTGGGCGGAGAGGAACCTCATGAGGTTCAACAAGGGCAAGTGCAGAGTCCTGCACCTAGGGAGAAATAACTGTAGGCACCAGTACAAGCTGGGGGCTGACCTTTTGGAGAGCAGCTCTGCAGAGAAGGACCTGGAAGTGCTGGTGGATGACAAATTGACCATGAGCCAGCAATGTACCCTTGTGGCCAAGAAGGCCAATGGTCTCCTGGGGTGCATTAGGAAGAGTGTTGCCAGCAGGTCGAGGGAGGTGATCCTGCCCCTCTACTCAGCTCTGGGGAGGCCTCATCTCGAGTACTGTGTCCAGTTCTGGGCTCCCCAGGACAAGAGAGACCTGGAGCTACTGGAGAGAGTCCAGCGTAGGGCTACAAAGATGATCAGGGGGCTGGGGCACCTGCCCTATGAGGAACTGCTGTGAGAGCTGGGCCTCTTTAGCTTGGGGAAGAGAAGGCTGAGGGGGAATCTTATCAATGTGTATAAGTATCTGAAGGGAGGGTGTCAAGGGGACAGGGACAAACTCTTTCCAGTTGTCCTGTGTGACAGGACAAGAGGCAATGGGCAGAAATTGAACCATAGGATGTTCTGCCTGAACATGAGGAGGAATTCCTTCACTGTGAGAGTGACAGAGCACTGGACCGTTGCCCAGAGAGGTTGTGGAGTCTCCTTCTCTGGAGATCTTCAAGGCCCGCCTGGATGCAACTCTGTCTAACATGCTCTAGGTGACCCTGCTGAGCAGGGAGATTGGACTAGATGATCTCCAGAAGTCCCTTCCAACCTTACTGATTCTATGATTCTATGATTTACTGCCTATGTGTGTCCATAATTAGATCTTAATGTCTGTGCTTTCAAAGTCAGCTGAGACTCCTAAATAACTCATGGCTTTTAAAAAGAAGCTGCCTGGCAACGAAGCTGTAGCTACTCAGCCTCTCTGAACGTAGAGCTATCTGGAGATGAACAAAAATAGTAGAATTGTAGTAATAATAATCATCTAAATGTGAAAATAATAAATATAGCTTTACACTGGTCAAATACAAGTTCTGATTAAGCAGTCAGGGCTTTATGTTAGTTTATATATGTGTTTAAAGCCCCTTTCCCTTCCTTTTCCATGATATGGAACAATCACAGATCATACCATTTAAAACAATGCTTCCTGTTCTGGAAAAGAAGCAGATCTGGATTGGAGCCATTTGCTACCACAGATTGGACTTGGTACCAATATATGTAAGATCTCCTTAAGATAGATGGCTCTAACATTGTCAGTCATCGCATTCATTTTCTCTTCTTTCCTTGTCACTATGAACTTGCATGGCAATCACTGAACTGTGTCTGACCTTGGTTACATTCACCAGTCTTGATCCAGCTTGAAACTTGGACCTGCCTAATCACCACAGACTTGCCTGAAGATCTGAACTCTTGGTTAAACCTGGCTGCTGCCCCTGGGTTTGCTCTGTTTGCCTCATTCAGGTACAGTGGATGACTACCAGCTGTGTCATCCTACTTTGGCTCCTGGCTCCTTACTTTGTCTCCTGGCTCCCTGTCCTTTAGGGAGCAACTAGCCCTTACTGCTCTCTGACATTGTGTTTCCAAAATCGTATTCTTTTGGGCTTTTGAAAGACTTTTTCCTTTCTTTGGAAGGACGCAGATAGGAACACTGGCTTTCTCTATGTTCTCTACATAGCTTGTGAACAGATACAAAATCCAGCTGCGCAGTCCAAATGCTATCATCCTACACAACTAAATTTTGGAATGTGCTTGAATACATTATCTTAGCTTTAAAAATGCAGAAAGACTCTAAATTTTTTCTCACAACTAATATCACTAATTTTAGCTAGGAAAAAGGACAGCCTTTTTGTAAGAGTTACACCTCCTCATCCTAAAAAAAAGAATTGTTTTCTTGTATTGTACGCAGAAGCGGAGCTTTAAGTAACTACTGTTCCACAAAGACAGTCTCAATTACACTGGAAATCTCACCAGATTTAGAAACCTGCGACTGCAAGGTCATAAGGAAAATTTCCAGAAATCCTAGCCCCTTCTTCCAAAGGGCTGAGAATTCTGTATAGCATTTCTAAGGCTAATATGAATCTTGTGCTTATTCTAAAAGAGATTCAAGAGCATCATAATATGCAAGTCTTTAAGTATTTTGTTTCAATATGGAGCAGAAGTAACTCAAGAAGGCAGCAAACAGACGCAGCAGTTTGCGCAGCACTGTCTTGGCTCTGCCTTGAACTTCTGGGGCCTGTGTTGGACATTGTGGTCTGCTGACCCTTGTGGGACGTGGGGACTAGAGAGTGACACTGCTAACAGGTAAGGGGAGCTGGGCAAGGGCAACTGCAGGTAACCTTAGGCTCTCCCAGAAGAAGCCCCAGCAATTATCCCCCACTCTAGCTGGGTGTAGCTACTGCTAGAGCAGTCTTGTTGCCCCTGAATAGAGGGAGCTGGGGCTTTTGACACAGGTAGCCCTTGTTTAGGGTGGATCAAGTACCCTGTGGGTCAGTAGTAAAAAGAGGTCTATTTAAGAGCCAGGCCTGGAGCACAGCTCCTAGAGGCAGCAGTTTGTGCAGCAGTTCGTGCAGGAGGAGCGCAGTTAGGTGCAAGAGGACACCTTCCAGTGCCAGTAGCGCCCACTCTTGCTAACATGGTTGTAACTTGCCGTAAAGCTTATTTGCCAGTGGCTGTGGGAATTGCTGTATCAGCTGTGTCTGAAGCATCAACCCAGACAGAGCCTCTTATAGCAGATGCTACCTTACAGGTCCCAGACTGCAGGGAGTGCTTGGAGCCTCTCCGGAAGGCCTGGACTGATGGTCAGCTCTACTGCAAGAGGTGTGTTGTTGTTGAGGATTTGTGTCAGGGAGTTGCGGGATGAAGTTGGTAGATTGTGAAACATGTGAGAAAGTGAGCGGGAGATAGACAGGGCATCCTCAGAGACTGTACTGCTCCTGGAGTCCCAAACCCCTGCAGCAGGGGAGTTGCTGGAGGACTCTGTGAAGAGTGAAATAGTACAGCACAGCACTGTTGAAGAAGGCTAGAAGCTAGCTGCTTCTCGAACAAAAAGAAGAAAGGCCCCTAATCCTCCTGTAGACCTGGAGTTACAGTTGAAGAACAGGTTTAGTGCACTCCAGGATGAGGAGGACCCAGACCTGGCCTCAAGGGAAGCAACTGGGCTGTCTGACCCTGTGCCTTGCGTGACCACTCGGAAGAGGTGATGAGTGGTTGTAGTGGGTGATTCCATGCTGAGGGGGACAGAGGTGCCTATCTGCCGACCTGACCTCTCCTCTAGAGAGGTTTGCTGCCTGCTGGGGGCAAGGATACGAGATGTGTCTGAAAGGCTACCAAGGATTGTATGCTCATCAGACTACTACTCTCTGCTGCTCTTTCACATGGGTGCTAACGATACAGAGGACAAAGTAGAGACAATCAGGGAAGACTTCAAGGCCTTGGGCGCGGTGATCAAGGGTCTGGGAGGCCAGGTGATCTTCTCATTGATCTTGCCGTTTAGGAGGAAGCTTGGGAGGAGGAATACGAAGATTTCCCAAATCAACAACTGGCTACGCCATTCCTGTTGGCAACAGGGTTTTGGATTCTATGGCCATGGAACATGTTTTGAAGGCCAACAGCTGGTGGGGAGAGATGGGATTCACCTCACCAAGCGGGGCACATTTGCCTTTGCAAACAGGTTGGCCAGCCTAGTAAAGAGGGCTTTAAACTAGGTAGGAGGGGGAGGGAGATGTCATACGGACAGGGTAGACAACAAAACACAAGTTGGGTTGGGGGGCCTCCAACGGGTGCATGCAGCTGGGGATGTGCGTTTGGGACATAGCTATGGGCGACCCCTGTACACCCTTCCTGGGAAACCTGCAGGCATGACCACCTCTTTGAAATGCATGTACACCAATGCACACAGCATGGGGAATAAACAGGAGGAGCTGGAGATCTGTGTGCGATTGCAGGGCCATGATCTCATTACAATCACAGAGACATAGTGGGATAGCTCACATGACTGGAATGCTGCCATGGATGGCTACGTGCTTTTTAGGAAAGACAGGCCAGGAAGGCGAGGTGGTGGAGTTGCTCTTTATGTGAGAGAGCAACTGGAATGCATTGAGCTCTGCCTAGGCGGGGAGGAGGAGGAGGCAGCAGTTGAGAGCTTATGGGTAAAGATCAAAGGGCAGGCCAAGATGAGGGACACTGTTGTGGGTGTCTACTACAGGCCACTTGACCAGGAAGAGAAAGTTGATGAGGCCTTCTATAGACAGCTGGAGGTAGCCTCACAATCACAGGCCCTGGTTCTCATGGGGACTTCAACCACCCTGACATCTGCTGGAAGGACAACACAGCTAGGCACAAACAGTCCAGGAGGCTCCTGCAGTGCATTGATGATAACTTCCTGTCACAAATGGAGGAGGAGCCTACGAGGAAGGGTGTCCTGTTGGACCTAGTCCTTACCAACAGAGAGGGACTGATTAGAGATGTGAAGGTTGGGGGCAGCCTTGGCTGAAGTGACCACGAGATGGGGGAGTTCAGGATCCGTCAGGAAAAAGAAGTAAGGCAACAAGCAGGATTGCAACCCTGGACTACAGGAGAGCGGACTTTGGGCTCTTCAGAGACCTAATTGGTGGAGTCTCATGGGTTAAGGCCCTAGAAGGAAGGGGGGTCCAGGAGAGCTGGCTAGTATTCAAACATCACTTCCTCCAAGCTCAAGAGCGGTGCATTCCTATGAGTAAGAAGTGCAGCAAAAGGGGCAGGAGACCTGCATGGGTGAGTAAGGAGCTCTTGGCCAAATTCCGACAGAAGAAGAAAATACACAGAATGTGGAAGAGGGGACAGGCTACTTGGGAGAATTAAAGGAATGCAGCCAGAGTATGTAGAGATGCGGCAAGGAAGACTAAGGCCCAGCTGGAATTGAGTCTGGCAAGGGATGTTAAGGACAACAGGAAGGGTTTCTTCAAATACATCAGCAGCAAGAGGAGGACCAGGGAAACTGTGGGCCCACTACTGAAAGGGGCAGGGGCCCTGGTGACAAGGGATGCAGAGAAGGCAGAATTACTGAATGCCTTCTTTGCTTCAGTCTTCACTGCTAAGGGCAGCCCCCAGGAATCCCAGAGCCTGGACGTAAGGGAGAAAGTCTGGAGAAGGGAAGACTTTCCTTCGGTTGAGGAGGATAGGATTAGAGACCTTCTGGGCAGCCTAGACATCCACAAATCCATGGTCCCAGATGGGATGCGCCCACAGGTACTGAGGGAGCTGGCAGATGTTGTTTCCAGGCTGCTCTCCATCATCTTTGAAAGATCCTGGAGAACTGGAGAGGTGCCTGAGGACTGGAAGAAAGCCAATGTCACTCCAGTCTTCAAAAAGGAGGACCCAGGCAACTATAGGCTGGTCAGCCTCACCTCCAGCCCTGGAAAGGTGATGGAACAGCTCATTCTAGATGTCATCTCCAGATATATGGAGGAAAAGAAGGTGATGACGAGTAGCCAGCATGGCTTCACCAAGGGGAAATCCTGCTTAACCAATCTGATAGCCTTCTGTGATGGAATGACTGGCTGGGCAGATGAGGGGAGAGCAGTGGACGTTGCGTACCTTGACTTCAGCAAGGCTTTTGACACTGTCTCCCCTAACATGCTCCTAGATAAGCTCAGGAAGTGTTGGTTAGACGAGTGAGCAGTGAGGTGGATTGAGAACTGGCTGAAAGGCAGAGCTCAGAGGGTCTGCCTGTCATCAGTGGTGGGGAGTCTAGTTGGAGGCCTGTGGCTAGTGGAGTTCCCCAGGGCTCAGTACTGGGCCCCATCGTGTTCAACTTCTTCATCAACAACCTGGATGAGGGGACAGAGTGCCTCCTCAGCAAGGTTGCCAATGATACCAAGCTGGGAGGAGTGGCTGATACACTGGAGGGCTGTGCTGGCATTCAGAGAGACCTGGAGAGGCTGGAGAGTTGGGCGGAGAGGAACCTCATGAGGTTCAACAAGGGCAAGTGCAGAGTCCTGCACCTAGGGAGAAATAACTGTAGGCACCAGTACAAGCTGGGGGCTGACCTTTTGGAGAGCAGCTCTGCAGAGAAGGACCTGGAAGTGCTGGTGGATGACAAATTGACCATGAGCCAGCAATGTACCCTTGTGGCCAAGAAGGCCAATGGTCTCCTGGGGTGCATTAGGAAGAGTGTTGCCAGCAGGTCGAGGGAGGTGATCCTGCCCCTCTACTCAGCTCTGGGGAGGCCTCATCTCGAGTACTGTGTCCAGTTCTGGGCTCCCCAGGACAAGAGAGACCTGGAGCTACTGGAGAGAGTCCAGCGTAGGGCTACAAAGATGATCAGGGGGCTGGGGCACCTGCCCTATGAGGAACTGCTGTGAGAGCTGGGCCTCTTTAGCTTGGGGAAGAGAAGGCTGAGGGGGAATCTTATCAATGTGTATAAGTATCTGAAGGGAGGGTGTCAAGGGGACAGGGACAAACTCTTTCCAGTTGTCCTGTGTGACAGGACAAGAGGCAATGGGCAGAAATTGAACCATAGGATGTTCTGCCTGAACATGAGGAGGAATTCCTTCACTGTGAGAGTGACAGAGCACTGGACCGTTGCCCAGAGAGGTTGTGGAGTCTCCTTCTCTGGAGATCTTCAAGGCCCGCCTGGATGCAACTCTGTCTAACATGCTCTAGGTGACCCTGCTGAGCAGGGAGATTGGACTAGATGATCTCCAGAAGTCCCTTCCAACCTTACTGATTCTATGATTCTATGATTTACTGCCTATGTGTGTCCATAATTAGATCTTAATGTCTGTGCTTTCAAAGTCAGCTGAGACTCCTAAATAACTCATGGCTTTTAAAAAGAAGCTGCCTGGCAACGAAGCTGTAGCTACTCAGCCTCTCTGAACGTAGAGCTATCTGGAGATGAACAAAAATAGTAGAATTGTAGTAATAATAATCATCTAAATGTGAAAATAATAAATATAGCTTTACACTGGTCAAATACAAGTTCTGATTAAGCAGTCAGGGCTTTATGTTAGTTTATATATGTGTTTAAAGCCCCTTTCCCTTCCTTTTCCATGATATGGAACAATCACAGATCATACCATTTAAAACAATGCTTCCTGTTCTGGAAAAGAAGCAGATCTGGATTGGAGCCATTTGCTACCACAGATTGGACTTGGTACCAATATATGTAAGATCTCCTTAAGATAGATGGCTCTAACATTGTCAGTCATCGCATTCATTTTCTCTTCTTTCCTTGTCACTATGAACTTGCATGGCAATCACTGAACTGTGTCTGACCTTGGTTACATTCACCAGTCTTGATCCAGCTTGAAACTTGGACCTGCCTAATCACCACAGACTTGCCTGAAGATCTGAACTCTTGGTTAAACCTGGCTGCTGCCCCTGGGTTTGCTCTGTTTGCCTCATTCAGGTACAGTGGATGACTACCAGCTGTGTCATCCTACTTTGGCTCCTGGCTCCTTACTTTGTCTCCTGGCTCCCTGTCCTTTAGGGAGCAACTAGCCCTTACTGCTCTCTGACATTGTGTTTCCAAAATCGTATTCTTTTGGGCTTTTGAAAGACTTTTTCCTTTCTTTGGAAGGACGCAGATAGGAACACTGGCTTTCTCTATGTTCTCTACATAGCTTGTGAACAGATACAAAATCCAGCTGCGCAGTCCAAATGCTATCATCCTACACAACTAAATTTTGGAATGTGCTTGAATACATTATCTTAGCTTTAAAAATGCAGAAAGACTCTAAATTTTTTCTCACAACTAATATCACTAATTTTAGCTAGGAAAAAGGACAGCCTTTTTGTAAGAGTTACACCTCCTCATCCTAAAAAAAAGAATTGTTTTCTTGTATTGTACGCAGAAGCGGAGCTTTAAGTAACTACTGTTCCACAAAGACAGTCTCAATTACACTGGAAATCTCACCAGATTTAGAAACCTGCGACTGCAAGGTCATAAGGAAAATTTCCAGAAATCCTAGCCCCTTCTTCCAAAGGGCTGAGAATTCTGTATAGCATTTCTAAGGCTAATATGAATCTTGTGCTTATTCTAAAAGAGATTCAAGAGCATCATAATATGCAAGTCTTTAAGTATTTTGTTTCAATATGGAGCAGAAGTAACTCAAGAAGGCAGCAAACAGACGCAGCAGTTTGCGCAGCACTGTCTTGGCTCTGCCTTGAACTTCTGGGGCCTGTGTTGGACATTGTGGTCTGCTGACCCTTGTGGGACGTGGGGACTAGAGAGTGACACTGCTAACAGGTAAGGGGAGCTGGGCAAGGGCAACTGCAGGTAACCTTAGGCTCTCCCAGAAGAAGCCCCAGCAATTATCCCCCACTCTAGCTGGGTGTAGCTACTGCTAGAGCAGTCTTGTTGCCCCTGAATAGAGGGAGCTGGGGCTTTTGACACAGGTAGCCCTTGTTTAGGGTGGATCAAGTACCCTGTGGGTCAGTAGTAAAAAGAGGTCTATTTAAGAGCCAGGCCTGGAGCACAGCTCCTAGAGGCAGCAGTTTGTGCAGCAGTTCGTGCAGGAGGAGCGCAGTTAGGTGCAAGAGGACACCTTCCAGTGCCAGTAGCGCCCACTCTTGCTAACATGGTTGTAACTTGCCGTAAAGCTTATTTGCCAGTGGCTGTGGGAATTGCTGTATCAGCTGTGTCTGAAGCATCAACCCAGACAGAGCCTCTTATAGCAGATGCTACCTTACAGGTCCCAGACTGCAGGGAGTGCTTGGAGCCTCTCCGGAAGGCCTGGACTGATGGTCAGCTCTACTGCAAGAGGTGTGTTGTTGTTGAGGATTTGTGTCAGGGAGTTGCGGGATGAAGTTGGTAGATTGTGAAACATGTGAGAAAGTGAGCGGGAGATAGACAGGGCATCCTCAGAGACTGTACTGCTCCTGGAGTCCCAAACCCCTGCAGCAGGGGAGTTGCTGGAGGACTCTGTGAAGAGTGAAATAGTACAGCACAGCACTGTTGAAGAAGGCTAGAAGCTAGCTGCTTCTCGAACAAAAAGAAGAAAGGCCCCTAATCCTCCTGTAGACCTGGAGTTACAGTTGAAGAACAGGTTTAGTGCACTCCAGGATGAGGAGGACCCAGACCTGGCCTCAAGGGAAGCAACTGGGCTGTCTGACCCTGTGCCTTGCGTGACCACTCGGAAGAGGTGATGAGTGGTTGTAGTGGGTGATTCCATGCTGAGGGGGACAGAGGTGCCTATCTGCCGACCTGACCTCTCCTCTAGAGAGGTTTGCTGCCTGCTGGGGGCAAGGATACGAGATGTGTCTGAAAGGCTACCAAGGATTGTATGCTCATCAGACTACTACTCTCTGCTGCTCTTTCACATGGGTGCTAACGATACAGAGGACAAAGTAGAGACAATCAGGGAAGACTTCAAGGCCTTGGGCGCGGTGATCAAGGGTCTGGGAGGCCAGGTGATCTTCTCATTGATCTTGCCGTTTAGGAGGAAGCTTGGGAGGAGGAATACGAAGATTTCCCAAATCAACAACTGGCTACGCCATTCCTGTTGGCAACAGGGTTTTGGATTCTATGGCCATGGAACATGTTTTGAAGGCCAACAGCTGGTGGGGAGAGATGGGATTCACCTCACCAAGCGGGGCACATTTGCCTTTGCAAACAGGTTGGCCAGCCTAGTAAAGAGGGCTTTAAACTAGGTAGGAGGGGGAGGGAGATGTCATACGGACAGGGTAGACAACAAAACACAAGTTGGGTTGGGGGGCCTCCAACGGGTGCATGCAGCTGGGGATGTGCGTTTGGGACATAGCTATGGGCGACCCCTGTACACCCTTCCTGGGAAACCTGCAGGCATGACCACCTCTTTGAAATGCATGTACACCAATGCACACAGCATGGGGAATAAACAGGAGGAGCTGGAGATCTGTGTGCGATTGCAGGGCCATGATCTCATTACAATCACAGAGACATAGTGGGATAGCTCACATGACTGGAATGCTGCCATGGATGGCTACGTGCTTTTTAGGAAAGACAGGCCAGGAAGGCGAGGTGGTGGAGTTGCTCTTTATGTGAGAGAGCAACTGGAATGCATTGAGCTCTGCCTAGGCGGGGAGGAGGAGGAGGCAGCAGTTGAGAGCTTATGGGTAAAGATCAAAGGGCAGGCCAAGATGAGGGACACTGTTGTGGGTGTCTACTACAGGCCACTTGACCAGGAAGAGAAAGTTGATGAGGCCTTCTATAGACAGCTGGAGGTAGCCTCACAATCACAGGCCCTGGTTCTCATGGGGACTTCAACCACCCTGACATCTGCTGGAAGGACAACACAGCTAGGCACAAACAGTCCAGGAGGCTCCTGCAGTGCATTGATGATAACTTCCTGTCACAAATGGAGGAGGAGCCTACGAGGAAGGGTGTCCTGTTGGACCTAGTCCTTACCAACAGAGAGGGACTGATTAGAGATGTGAAGGTTGGGGGCAGCCTTGGCTGAAGTGACCACGAGATGGGGGAGTTCAGGATCCGTCAGGAAAAAGAAGTAAGGCAACAAGCAGGATTGCAACCCTGGACTACAGGAGAGCGGACTTTGGGCTCTTCAGAGACCTAATTGGTGGAGTCTCATGGGTTAAGGCCCTAGAAGGAAGGGGGGTCCAGGAGAGCTGGCTAGTATTCAAACATCACTTCCTCCAAGCTCAAGAGCGGTGCATTCCTATGAGTAAGAAGTGCAGCAAAAGGGGCAGGAGACCTGCATGGGTGAGTAAGGAGCTCTTGGCCAAATTCCGACAGAAGAAGAAAATACACAGAATGTGGAAGAGGGGACAGGCTACTTGGGAGAATTAAAGGAATGCAGCCGGAGTATGTAGAGATGCGGCAAGGAAGGCTAAGGCCCAGCTGGAATTGAGTCTGGCAAGGGATGTTAAGGACAACAGGAAGGGCTTCTTCAAAAATATCAGCAGCAAGAGGAGGACCAGGGAAACTGTGGGCCCACTACTGAAAGGGGCAGGGGCCCTGGTGACAAGGGATGCAGAGAAGGCAGAATTACTGAATGCCTTCTTTGCTTCAGTCTTCACTGCTAAGGGCAGCCCCCAGGAATCCCAGAGCCTGGACGTAAGGGAGAAAGTCTGGAGAAGGGAAGACTTTCCTTCGGTTGAGGAGGGTAGGATTAGAGACCTTCTGGGCAGCCTAGACATCCACAAATCCATGGTCCCAGATGGGATGCGCCCACAGGTACTGAGGGAGCTGGCAGATGTTGTTTCCAGGCTGCTCTCCATCATCTTTGAAAAGTCACGGGGAACTGGAGAGGTGCCTGAGGACTGGAAGAAAGCCAATGTCACTCCAGTCTTCAAAAAGGAGGACCCAGGCAACTATAGGCCGGTCAGCCTCACCTCCAGCCCTGGAAAGGTGATGGAACAGCTCATTCTAGATGTCATCTCCAGACATATGGAGGAAAAGAAGGTGATGACGAGTAGCCAGCATGGCTTCACCAAGGGGAAATCCTGCTTAACCAATCAGATGATAGCCTTCTGTGATGGAATGACTGGCTGGGTAGATGAGGGGAGAGCAGTGGACGTTGCGTACCTTGACTTCAGCAAGGCTTTTGACACTGTCTCCCCTAACATGCTCCTAGATAAGCTCAGGAAGTGTTGGTTAGACGAGTGGGCAGTGAGGTGGATTGAGAACTGGCTGAAAGGCAGAGCTCAGAGGTGAGGCCTCATCTTGAGTACTGTGTGCAGTTCTGGGCTCCCCAGTACAAGGGAGACATGGAGCTACTGGAGAGAGTCCAGCGTAAGGCTACAAAGATGATTAGAGGGCTGGAGCATCTGCCCTACGAGGAAAGGCTGTAAGAGCTGGGCTGTAAGAACCTGGGGAAGAGAAGACTGGGGGGGATCTTAGCAATGTGTATCAGTACCTGAAGGGAGGGTGTCAAGGGGACGGGGACAAACTCTTTCCAGTTGTCCCGTGTGACAGGACAAGAGGCAATGGGCAGAAATTGAAGCACAGGAAGTTCCACCTGAATGTGAGGGGGAATTTCTTCACTGTGAGAGTGACAGAGCACTGGACCAGGTTGCCTAGAGGGGTCATGGAGTCTCCTTCTCTGGAGATATACGAGGCCCGCCTGGATGCAACCCTGTCTAACCTGCTCTAGGTGACCCTGCTGAGCAGGGAGGTTGGACTAGATGATCTCCAGAGCTCCCTTCCGACCTTACTGATTCTATGATTCTATGATTCTAAGAAGAATATTGTATTAATTTTTTATCCAGTTCCAATTTATCTTTCTTTGCTGATTGCTCTACGTAAAATAGGTAAGTTTGATGCTCTCATCTCAGCTTTATAGAAATTGTAGTACATGAAACAAATTTACTGGTCTCTTTTCAATGGTCAGGCCTGACTGATAGTCATCTTATGTGATGCTCAAGAGTGAAATACTTTGTGTAGATCACACTAAGATTAATTTGCAATTGCTGAATGACACAAGATAATAAATTATGGATCAGTATACAGCTTCGGAAGAAAGTACCTTGTTTTTCAGTTTTCCCCTAACAGCCTCATCAAAACTAACATCTTATTTCTAGCACTGAATCCATAATGAGGGCTCCTGTACTTGAGTAGATTTCATCTTTTTGTGTGAGTAAAAGCTGTTCAGGATCAATATTGCTAATACTCACAAATAATTCTTTTTTTCTGCTTTCTGTCACGGGAATAGTATTTACAAAAATGAGTAGTTTTATGAGAATTACTTTTTTCTGATAAATTCCTGCACTTAAATACAATGATGAAATCAGTGTGGCTAGCCTTTTAATTTTTTTAAAAAAGCCTTCCTCTCACCTGATTTTGTTCTTTTTTTCCAGTTTTGTGAAACTTTTTTAAACAACATGCATAAATTACAATTTTTACTTTTTTTTTTCTTTTTGCCTGACCCTCCCTACCTGCTAAGTTGAGATCTAGTGTAAAGTTTCCTCCCATTAGATACATTCTTTTCCAGTTAAGAAATTGTCATTCGTAATGTAAATAGCAGTTAAAAAATCACCTCAGAGAGCAACCTGCATTATCTAATATAATGGCATATACTAAGGATTACTAGAAATAAAATTAAATTATAGGTCTACATTTTATGCGGCTGACAGCAGTCTTTTCAGCAGTATTCATCTCTGTCCTGGATGGTGTGGTTTATGGTAGAGCTACTTCCTCTTGCTTAGATAGCTCTTTGAGATCCAATTCCTAACATTTGCTTTGGAACTGTCATCTTCACACCAGAGCTTTTCTCATGCTTGGTCCATGGGGACTACATAGATACAATGAATCCAAATTTTGGCACTTGAGAGTTCAAATGGATGAAACTTAAGATGTACTTTTTCTTAGGATTTCATTAGGAAAATTATTATAGCTGATGGCCACTTTGGGTCTCTCACATCTGTTCCTGCACTTGCGTTTTTAATGTGTACTGCTGTTGTTCTAAGTTGTTCCCTCCCAAGGGACTGCTCACAGAATCACAGAATGGTTGGAAGGGACCTCTGGAGATCATCTAGTCCAACCCCTCTGCTTGTTAATGCTGTGGTCACATATGATCTAGATTGGAAATGATTGTTGATCAATGAAGCTCCAGACCAAACATCCTAGAACAATTGAGCCCCCTTCTGAATAATCTCCTGAGATCGATGTATTTCCAGCATTTTCAATAATTCTAATCACATTCAGTGATGAAACTACATGACTTAGGTGTCTGAGGTGGCCAAAATTCGGAGATTTAGATCATCTCCTTACAGTAAACTCCCCAAAACAATGAAAAGACTTCTTCAAATTCAAAAAAGCCGGGTTTTATTGAAATATCAATTACAACACTAGACCAAACACAAATAAAAAAAATAAATAAATGGTGCTTTCCCCATGCACTGTGGCCTTGAAGGTGGATTTGTTGCTTCCAGACTTGTTTTGTGAACTTAATGTCTTTTTGTTATAGCACACTCTTCTCTATACCCTGGGAAGTTTTATGTCTTTCACCTGAGTTTTGCTCTCATTCTTTTCTGCCTGCCATACACTGCAGTCCCTGGAATCTGCTCTCCCCTGAGAAGGTACAGTTACTCTGTGCAGTAGCAGGAGGAATTTACACACAAAAACTGAAAATAATTTTTAGCTAGGAACTATACATGCAGCACATATTTAGTTATAGAATATGAATTCAGCTTGTTCCTTTTAGTCTGGCTATGTAGTTTAGAACAAAAATGTTTTTTTCAGGTTCATTCATTTTAGTTGCTCCTATGTGGGGGAATACTTTTGATATATGAACGTAAAGTTATCAGTCACATTTTATGCCGGAAAAATAAATGAGCATTTGCAAATGGTATTCCTCATGCTATTGTCAAAGGTACTAATAGAGAAAACAGAACAAAAAAAATTGAGACAGTACAGTGGAATTCATGTGTTCACATGCAGGTATTCGTAGTGTAGGCATCTACATTGGAAGTTGTCTTCTAGATTCCTATAAGCCAACAGACAGAAAAAGGTATTTTTATGGTGTATGATTCATCTCACCCTCTCTCTCTCTTACATTTCTAAAATAGGTCAGTTGAAGCACATTCTACAATGTGCCTCTCCACTCTAATCAGTATTAAAGGAGCCTTGCTAACACATTCTGCATGTGGATGGCTTCTCTCTGAGTAGCCACAGTATTTAAGAATATTAGGAAGCCATAAAAACAGATATATGGGATTCTGAAGAAATAAATAAAAATGGTATCATTTTTCCTTGTTACGAAAAAAAAATAAGCACCATTTTCTGACTGCTTATAAAATTGTTCTTCAGAACATACTTTGCTCTCTTGTCAAGTTTTTTGTACTCCAGTTACCTAAAAAGAAGGGAAAAGTACAAAATGAGATATGACAATCTGATATAAATCCTGCTGCTTCCCAAGAATCTGGTTCTAAATGTGACTTCATTAATTTTTCTGCCTTCCCTAGAATGTCCTGTGCCTGGACTTAATGTCCTATTGTAAACTAATGGCATTTCTCCATGTGCTTTGTCAGTAACACTGTAGCTTTTGAATACCAGCTCTTACACTCTTCACATTGTCAAAAGCATTGCAGTACTCATGCAAGATATATATTTTCTTTCCTTATTGTGCACATAAGAAACAAATACACAGAGGTTTTGATTTTTTGAAGTGCTACAACAAATCTCTACCTGATCCAGACTTCACAACAGAACTCTCAGTGATCAGTGTAACTCCTAGATTATAAGTTACCTCTTATCATCACATCTGTGTAGGTATTTTTTTTTACATTTTGTCAGGAATAGTTATTCAGGCCCCCATTTTTACTGAACTTTCAAAATGCTCTTCATATGATTCTTTTATGTATAGCATTGTCAAGTACAGTGCTATAGAAAAAGAAATGGTACATGAAAGAGATACGGTGCTTAAGAAGTATTAATTAGCATCTATGAAGTAAAATCTATTTTTCTGGGGAGAAATTCAGTATTTTAAGCATTTTCTTGGGAGAAAATTACTGGAAAATTGACTGAGCAGCTGGCAGCACTAGACCTATTTTGCTGCTCCCATCTGTCCTATATATGTAAAATATTCTCTTCCAAAGAAGGATGAAACCTGCATGATCTCATAGCATTTACTTCCAGAAAGGAGTGGGTGAAAAACTGTGAAAGTATTATTTGTTTCCTTATATAAGAAAGAACTTTCTCATAATCATTACCAAGGAGATAGACAATATCACTTGATGAACAAACTTATATTTAATGCATTTTTACTTAGTGATACCATTTTCTTGGAAAAAATTCTCTGAGCACCTAGGTAGCAACTCATAGGGTTCAGGTTGTTTGCTATGGGGGAAATGTAATAAATGCACTGTATGTTTTTGTATGTGCCAGAGACTATTCTGACTATTTTTTTTAGCATTCTTGCCTTTTAGAACCAAACATATTCATTTGAAAAAGCAAATATTTTATTTTCCAAAATGTTTCAAAAGTAATTTCTGACAGAAACAATAAACACAGAGATTAAACTGCATTACAGTCTGCTAATTCACGAGTTTCCCTTCATTTCCACTCCCTTTTAATGCAACAATTTGCTTCCAAAACATTAACGTTCAGCAGTCTGAACAGATGACTGATTATTTACTTAAAAGGGTTTGAATACAGAAGAATGAAAACTTTTAAGTGCAGACATGTAGATAGTTCAATGCTGTAGAACTGCCTCTGATGACATATGGCAACAGCCATTTGAAAAACTCACTAAATACAGATTTTGCACAAGTAAAAAATACGATATATGGGCAGGAGAGAAAGGAGTCAGAGAAACAAAATACTGATATTCTTGCAAAAAAATGCAACTTGAAGACTCATTGACTGTGAAGTTAAGTGGTATATGTTGATCACAGCAATAGCCTTGCAATAGAAGAAAATAAATCTAAAAAGGAGGAGTTGAAGCATTCAGGGAAAAATACAGTTTAGGGCAATGATTTCAGCTGAGGTAATAGTCTTGACATTGATTTAATATAAAATTTAATATAAAGTAAAAATAATAATTTTGATTCTGATCTTATACATACATCAATCATACAACCAGCCAAGTAAAATCATTACTTATTTCTCTACGAAAGAGATTACGATCAAGTCTGCCAAACTTCATATTCATCTGCTTATTATTACTTACATATGTCCTAGTTATACAGGATTAAATATAGTGCTTGAAATTATCATGAAGGGACACAAGAGGATCTTGTTCTTTCAATATCCTACTAAAAGTCATGTCCAGCACAAATAGCAGTGTGAGAATTATTGTGTTTCATCTTATAGTTATTATATCAGTAAATCTTTTTTTCTTTAAGATCAAACTGCTTTTAGTATTCTGATCACTGATCTAAAGGCTGTTCTGGATTGGGAAGGAAGGAGATGAAAAACAGCTGTTCAGAAAAGAAGGCAAAATTCTTTGGGTAAACACCACAAAAAGTAATCTCATTATTCCTTAGTTTAAAGGAGAAGGAAGAAGAAAGGAAGAGTAAAAAATAAATTGTCTAGGCACCCACTGAGGAAGGCAACATTCTGATCCATGCTCCAAATACTTTTTACTCAGTGACAGTTTCAGATAAAAGGCATAAATGAGGTTATTGGCCTGTTTGTAAAGATACTTGGAAGAGATTGAGTGATTGATACAACAAAAGGCCACATCCTAAAGCCTACCCACCTGCAGCCAATTCTTATAATGCTATTGCTAACCAGGAGAGGCAAGGGATCCCTGTTGCCTGAAAGGTGAAAATTGCTACCTTGGGAATTTTCCTTTATAAAAATGGCCGCTGTATGTCACAGTTATTAAAAGGGCTGCAGCTAGCAAGGTGACTACCACTTATCTAAAATTTTCCCTGTCTGTAGGAAGAAGTACAGTTGTTTTCAATAGTTAGTTGCTATCATTGATTTTAATGAAACTGAAGGCTGGTTCATGGGCAAAATTGCTCCTGTTCTATGGCTCCAAAGGGTAGATAGGCCATAAAAGAGGAGCAACAGAGAGCCTATGAAAGTTAGGTGTGAGGGAAATCTTCAATGATTGGGGCATTCAAGGCAATCTTCTGTTGCTAGAAAAGGGAAGTACTCTCACAGCATTTAAATGGATGGTCAGAGCAGCAGACATCTTAAAAAATGTATTTTTACTCTTTGAAGTTACGTTTTAGAATAGTTTTCTCTATAGCTTTAGAAAATAAAAGGCTCATATATTGATGTAGAACATTATGATTTTTAAGCCAACTTCATGCTTTTAGAGCATGTTTTTTTAGACCTATGATTTTTGAGCTAGTGACAATATCATATATGTACAATCTGGGCACAGTGCATTAAGCATCCAAAAGTGTGGTCACTGTGAAGGCTTCATTGTGGGTTCTTGTCAGGTAGCAATTTTTTAATCTCAGAAATGTATGTTTTTCTGGATTGCTAGAGGTTTTGAAGGCCTCTTTTTACCAAAGGAGTTCTTACATAGCTGGAAAAAATAAAAACTGACTTATCCTCTTGTTCTGGAAAATTGAGATGACAGCTAGAGATATTTTGAGCTCATAGTATACAGACTGACAAATCACAACGTCATGATGAACATAGGAATTACTGGGAGTTGCAGTTTCTAAAAACAGGGTAGTAATAGAGTAGTGAGTCATTTTATTGCAATTGTAGCTGCTAGTCCTTCAGAAGAAATCCAGTGTTTGTTGTTTTTTGTTTAAAGCAGCTCTTCTATGAAAAATCAGACTCTTGTTTAATAAGGACAGAAAATATGTGCATACAAAGCTCAGCCCAACACAAACTATAAAAACTGAACAGATGAAAGGAGCTTTGAAGACAGTGTTATAAGTGTCATGGTTTGTTGTGACCTCTCAAATTTACAGGACAATGTACTGTGTGAGTCAAACTTTATTTCACAAGCTTAGTGGGTAAAAGGCAAACAAGGGCTCAATCCCTTTCCAATAGACTATCCTAAATTGAAAATTCTCTAGTTAATTACTTTATGAAATCACTGATTTGCATACTTATGAGCAAAATAGTTACCTAACCAACAGTGATCATGATCATCCTTCCTTCTCCTTCATGATGAAGGTGTTCCTTGAATTGCACCAGGACGCATGAGAGCCTCAGCAGTCCGGATGATGATGGATCTGCTTCAAATGATGTTTGGGGTGAGCTGAAATATTTTTACCTTCCTGGTCAGAAGTTTTGTTTATATTATTCATATTGGTCATTTCAGCTATTGGGCAAGAATTTGCTTAATTCTGAAGAGTTTTGGTCTTATCAAGTGTTAATGAGCAGTTACATATAAAATTGCAAGGATAGGAGACCTTGTTCTTTGGGTCCTTGAGTATCTGGTGTATGTCTTGCTCTTGTGTTAGCTCCCAGCACACATCAGGTATTAGCATGAGCTGTGTGTTAGGCCCAAATCTGAGCAAGAATAGCCATAGATGGTGAGCATATTATAGAGACCAGTAATAAGAATCACATTTGTGTGACAACTATACATTGCAATTACTCTGCTAAGAGTAAGTTGTACTTGTATTGTGACTGAAGTGCATTGCTATATCACTCTGCTAAATCAAAATCCTGTGTAATGTCAAATAATATAAAATGAGAAAATCTGGTATTAAACACTAAACTATCTGCTTGTGGAATATCTAAAAGGAGCTGGTCAGAGAGTATTGGCCTCCTGACACATTCAAAGAAAAATCAGCTTAATAGAGTTGTATCTAACATTCAAAAACATTAAATGAGATACAAAAAATCGAATTGGATTCAGGTACCTATTGTTTATTGGATGTTTTGGTGAACCATAGACTTTGATCCCTCCCACTCTGGACCACAGCACAATGCCTTTTGCATTAGACACACAGAAATAACATACACTTGAAATGCCCTCTCATTTTTTCAAAAACACATTTTTGAGTATCTCAGAATGTGTGGTAAGCAGCATTAGCTCTACAGAATTTTTCAGGAAACTGAGGAACAGAGATGATTTCCTTTTATATTATCTAGCAGGCAAGACTGATCTAACCTCAAAGTACTTTCGTGTCATATGTATTATATCAGAAATCATATGACTGGTCTGTAAAAATTAGATGTTCTAAACCAATAGATTAGATGAGCAAACTTCCTAACTCTCTTCAGTGTTTCAGCCCCAAGCTGAGAGTATTTTTAGAGGTCAACATTCAGTCTAAATGCTGCCTTTTCTTCTGACTGCTCTGATGCTTCCAATGGAAGAAAATCACCTAACCTTAGCAGTTTTTCTGACTCCCATGCCCTCCTCCAAAATTTTAAATATGATTTTTGTTCTGTTATCCATGTTCTTCACCACTTATGTAAAATTTCCACATTACTCTTTTGCAGGTCTGATTTTCTTGTTTTCGTGTTTCAATTTACTTTATTTAAATATTTTATTCTTACATTTTTTCTCTTAAAAAGATTTATAAAAGAATCTGTGCTTCCCTGTCTTTGGATGAAAGTATTTAACTCAGGAATAATATGTAACTGTAGCCTTACTGTGGGAAAATTTTCTGTTTGTCATGAGCACTTGAACTGACTAGACTTACTAAAACCAAAATTTGCTAGCTGAAAATACCCCAGATAGTTGAAATATTCCACTTCTGAGCTATTTCTTTGGAAAACTGTAATTCAGAAGTGTTACAAGAATCAAAATCCACTGAAATAAGTAGGTGTTTCTCATTAACCTTAGTCTGATGAAAACCTAAAACTGCCTAGGATTATTTGTAAGAATGGATGGGTGTCACAATCCACCAAAATTCAGTTTCTACTTCCTTGCACAGAGCCCAAGAGAGAAGCAGTTGGAGACTGCTGGCCTAGTCTGCAAGCACCTGCCTTCTATCACTCAAGCACCTTCTAGTTAAAGGGGCTTGCTTCAAATCCAACATGCAGATTTTTTGCTTTTGATTTGCTGATAATGTGATGTTCTACCCTCCAGCTGCTATTTCTGTCTAGCAAGAGTTAATTCTGGCAATTTCATTGTGTAGTTCGCATCTTGTTTTATGTTAATGTCAGTTATTTCTCCTGCTTTCTTTCTGTATTTACACATTTTTTGTTTTCATAGAATCACAAAATGGTTGAGGTTGGAAGGGACTGCTGGAGATAATCTAATCCAACCCCCCTGCTCAAGCAGTGTCACCTACAGCATGTTAGACAGGGTTGCATCCAGGCGGGCTTTGAATATCTGCAGAGAAGCACACTCTACAACCTCTCTGGGCAGCCTGGTCCAGTGCTCTGTCACTCTCACAGCGAAGCAGTTTTTCCTCACATTCAGATAAAACTTCCTGTGTTTCAGTTTGTGCCCGTTGCTTGGCACTACTGAAGAGTCTGGCCCCAACCTCTTGACACCCTCCCTTAAGGTAGTGGCAGACACTGATAAGATCCCCCCTAAGTCTTCTCTTCTCCAGGCTGAAGAGGCCCAGCTCTCACAGCCATTCCTCACAGGGCAGGTGCTCCAGCCCTCTGATCAGCTTTGTAGCTCTATGCTGGACTCTCTCCAGTAGCTCCAGATCTCTCTTGTACTGGGGAGCCCAGAACTGGATGCAGTACTCGAGATGAGGCCTCCTCAGGGCTGAGTAGAGGGGCAGGATCACCTCCCCTGACCTGCTGACAACGCTCTTCCTAATGCACCCCGGGTTATCTTTGGCCTTCCTGACCACAAGGGCACATTGCTGGCTCATAGTCAACTTGTTGTCCACCAGCACTCCCAGGTCCTTCTCTGCAGAACTCCTTTCCAGCAGGTCAGCCCCCAGCCTGTACCAGTGCATGGGATTATTCCTCCCTAGGTGCAGGACTCTGCACTTGCCCTTGTTGAACCTCATGAGGTAACTTCCTGAGTTTTATGAAACAAGACTTCAGTTTTATGAAATAAAAGTTTATATTCAGACTTCTCACTAATGTGAAAAAAGGAAGTGCCATTATTCATGAATAACCAGAGTCACTAACAATTTCTTAAGTTAATAAACTTATTTATTTCTCTGATGATAAAAAAATCAGCCTGAGGTTTGTCCCACCTGAACACCTGTTTGTGCTATGATGTTTCAAACACTAAAGCCAATGACATCCTAAACAGTTTTCATTATCCAGGCCTTTAACCCTTCATTTATGCAAAAGCTTTCTGGTGAGTACATGGAAAGGAAATGTAGTGCTGGACTAATACAAAATTTTTCTCATTTTTATCATACTAGGCCTTTCTGCTACACAGCTGAGACTGCCACAGGGCAGGTTTGGTGTTGTTGCACTGGTTCCTGTGTAGATGTTCAGGTGTCTGTTTCCTCTGCAGAGCCTCTGGTTGCACCCGTCATCAGTATTGCCTCAGTTGCTGATGGCAAGCTGAGGGTGACACATGCCACAAGACGTGACAGTTTGTGTTGTGAATGACAACGGGGCGGCGTTTTCACAGAGCTTCTGTTGGTATGTGAGGGTCTGGCTCCTTCTCCCGTTGTAAGAAACAAAAGCACAGTTTACGCTGCTAATTATACAACCTAAGCATGCTGCGACCGCAGCGGTGCTAAATCATGCCTTAAAAATCTCTTACAAGAGCTGACTCTGTAAATGTAAGAGAATAACAGCAGCGAATTTTGGCCACGTCCACTGTCAACGCGGTACGAAGGAAAGGCGGCACCGTCCTGCTGTCCGCTGCGTACGCGCCGAGGTCGCCAACGCTGCAGCCCGGCCAGCGCCCAGGCTGCGGATGTGCCCCCGGACTCCAGTTCCCGGCAAGCACCGCTCCCCGGGGTCCTGCCCGGCTTCTCGCGAGAGGCGGGAAAATCCGTGGGATCACGTGCCCCCGCGATCGCCGCTCGCCGCATTCGGGCCGGGGTGGCAACCGAAGGAAGTGCCCGTATCAGGGAAAAATGTTGCTCGCAGTGGGTGGATGCACATGCAAGGGAAGCTGCTTTTTATCCTGTGACGAGGCGGTGTTCACAGAGCGCTTTCAGCACTGGCCGCGGCGGAGGACGCATTCGGGTGCCTTCTCCTCCATCGCTCGTCAGGCACAGTCGGAGCCACCCTCGGGGGGAGGGCGGTGGCGAGCTGGGTCCTCACAGAGTCGGTGGCGCGATGCGCGACGCCTGGGCCGAGCCCCCGCCCCGTCCCTGCCCCGCTGTCGGGGCCGGGTGTGTGGCGGCGGCCAGGTTGAGGCCGGGCGCGGCGGCGACTATGATGCCTGGAGAGACGCCGCTGCCGCCGGCGGGGACGGCTGCCGCCGCGGCGACCTGCGCCAACTGCGGGGTTCTGCAGCAGGTAGCAGCGGGCGTTGCCCGGGCGCCGGAGCTTCTGGGGGGTTGTTGCTGACGGGCGCGACCGCGGGGCGTTGACGGGCAGGCGGAGCTGGGCGCCGCGGGAGATCGGGTAGCGAGTGCGGCAAGCGGGTCTGCGACGCGAGCGGCCGCGGCGAGCTTTAACGGAGCGAAAGACTGTGCGTGCCCGGCAGAAGAGTAGTTTGTCTCCCCGCAGCCCAGGCTCTGCAGCGTGGCTGGAGGGATCTGCTAGTGAACTCCTTCCGCTCTGTCATGTGCCGTAGATGTATCCTTTTGAGTTTGCTTCACAGTGGTGGGGGGCATGTACGTTCCCGGGGAAATGCAGCTCCTTCAGTGCCCTTGGAAGCGCTTGTGGTTTGACGGTGTAACAGTATGGGTAATTTGAGTTCCCTTTTGTATGAGAGGAAGGTCGTCAGATATGCCTAGAATGATTTTGAATTATGAAGTGGGGAAATCAACAAATAAGGACTGTTTATTGGAAATATTCTACAAAGGCTTAATGTGATTCTGAAGGAGAAGGTTATGGGAAAATACTTAGTGTATATTTTGTTGCAAAGGCAAAGTTTTAAAAGCTCTTGTAGTAAAGCCTCATCTAAGTATACAAGCTTTCTTGTGGAGCCTGCACTCTATACAGGCATTTGTATATACATGTAAATATGAATCTGTTTTTAATCAATTAGTAACTCTTTCACTGAAAGATCAAGTTAGAAAAAAGGCAGATTATTGCATTATGTAGAACACGAGCAGTTAATGACTGCTCTGTTCTATGTATGAATATGTAGTTCAGGGAGTATTTATTGCATATGCTACTGTTTCTGGGGTGGAACTTCTTTACCAACTTCAGACTCTTCCTTACAGAGTTTAAATGAATATGTAGCTGCATTAATTGCGCTGAAGCAAAAAATGATTGATGGAGAGTAAGTACAATTGCATGAGTTGATTAATCTTCATTTTTTTAAAAGAAATATAGCAAATGTGATTCTATGGAAAGTAGCTATTCATTAATGCAAAAAAAAAAAAAAAAGGCAAAACACTTCTTCAAAATAATATAACTTCTTCAGGAATAGTTCCTAAATCTAGACTGTAAGGCTTGTTTATTTATGCCCTAAAATGTCTTTGTGTAACGGTAGTAAAAATGAAGATGTTTTGTATAGCTGTATCATTTCCTTATGTAAATAGCAGAATGCGTTCTTTGAAGAGACTTGGTTTCATTTCTCATGAAGAATGTAGTATGAGAACTAAAAGTTGACCACAGGAATATACAAACCTTTTTAAGAAAACATAGTCTTAGCATTAATATATGAAATGCTGCTGATGTTAAATATCAGAATATGCAAAATGAGGCTGAGTGATGATCAGAACAGCATTTTTTTTTTAATGCTCCTGATAATTTGCTTTCTTTTCTGTAATAGCTTGTTCTTCCTTTTCTCAATCACCATCAATATATGGTTATGTGGAGAAATGTTTATTTGTTTACCTCCATACTGTGGCCTGATGTCAACTGTAATTACAACCCAATTGTAATGGTTTATTTCTCATGTACTCTTTCCCAGATACATGTCAGTCTAGCTTTTGCTAGTCTGAATTCTAGTACTGTATTCCAATTTCCAGAAGGGCTTTGAAAGAGCCTTCACTGTCTAATGCATCAGACCCTTTTCCTGCAAGTTCCTTTGCTCTGTGGATGCGTGGATCCACATGGATGCATGGATGGATGATTCCTTCTGATGCCTTCAAACTTTGTGCCCGCTTGTCCCTGCCAATGCATGTATTTCCTATGGGAATTGCCTCTTCTCTAGAGACTTGTAGCTCAGCCCTTCTCTTTTTGTAGCAGTTAAAGTCTTAAACGAGAAAGTAATGCAGTCCTTCTTGTATTACAGTAGCTGTCATGATCCTTCTTTCTTGTCCTTTCTTTTCTGTGTTCTTCAAAAACAAAATTTGAGCAGAGGAGAGCACCTTCCTTGGTGTTGTCCATTGTCTCACTCTACAACTTACATAAGAATAAATGCTATACTCTTGTTATGGCTCCTAGGAGAATAGTGTTTAATAGCTTTCTCACAGTGGTTGTGTGTGTGTTTATTTTTAAACCATTTTTCTTCCAATAATGTATAGCCTTTCCTAAGAAAACATTCCAAGGAATGTCTAGCCATTCCTAGGAAACATTGGGAACTTGGATATACTGTGGTGATGATATGGGTGTGTGCATGGGTGTGTACACTCTTTACCTGAATAGTTTGCTTAAAAAGGCTACAAATGGTTAACGGCTACAAATTCATGTAATTGCTAGATTTTTTTAAATCTTATTTTGAAAAGGTCTAATTTGAGGCTAGAGTGGTTTACTGAACCAAAAATAATCATTTTGCAATATTGAGTTGCATCAGCAATTGCAGACCAATCTGTCTTCTGCATTTATCTGTAAAGCAGAAGGAAAGGTATCTTAAAGATATAACTGACCAAATCAGCTAAGAAAATGAATAGTATAGTTGGATTTTGTGAATAATGTCTTTATTTTTTTCTTACAGTCGTTTGCTGACAGAGTATCAACAGAAATGCACTGATATCCTTTATTTTTTTTCCTGTTAGTGTTTGTATGTGGAATTTTGATACACTAACTCTATAAAAAGACTTGAGCTATTTTTTTTTATTTCAGTTAAGAGAGGATGCCTATCTGTAGTAATGAGCAGACTGAATAGACCTTGTAAAGAGTTTACAGAAAATAGGGCTTTGGAATTAAGTTTAATGCATGTAAGATCTGGCTATGTCTAACATGACTTAATATGGACTATTTTAAAGCTGTATTGTTGAGAATGATCCAAGTTTTGTCTTGCTTCGGAAGAAGCTCTAATGTTATTTTAGACCCTATACTTATTCACCTCAAACATATTTAAATGATTCTCTAATATATTTTGTCTGTTGGAGGGAATTCATGATTTTGTATTTATTTGCAAGTGGGGATTGGATTCAAATAAATTTAAGGAAAATATGGTAAGCTGGTTTACCAGTACCTTTCTACCTTAACAAGAGATTACAGCTTCAGTTTGCTGAAAGGTAAGAAAGAATACAATCCTGTTTAAACCAAATTGTTTACTTAAATCTACTGTATTTTCTGTGTCTTAGACAGTTTTAGGAGCCTGTCACTGTAATAGCAGGTACCCTGGATCTATGTTAAGCTTTTCATCTGATCCTTTTCTTCAGGCATTTTTAGGCCACAATTTGCAAAGGTATCCTTTATGAGAAAATAAATGGGGGAAGGGGGGCAGCCCAGAGAGGGGCAGAGTCAGCTTGTCTAACCTTCTTCTGCAGTACCTGTATTAATATCTTTTCCTGGCATTTGTTGCTTAAGAATATAAAGTGACTGAATGGAGATGTGGAGCTCATGTTTTTGGTGCTTTACAAATGTAAAGGTGCTTGTGGCAGCCCTGTTTTTGTGATGCATTTTGACTTAGAGTTTGTGGCAGAGTGCCTTACTCTACCAGAGTACACAGTAAGAGGCAGCATAACATCTTTAAAGGCTCTATCCTGCCTGCTGAAAATTCCCGCAGTTGGGCTCTGCTCTCATTTCACAGCACTACTTATGTGGGCACACTTATTCATGGCATCTCAATGTGGGCAGCTAGAGGTACTACTGTGTGACATGTGCAGCCTGCCTGCATCCAAATTATGCTCCATTTGATGTTTTTAAGTCTGATCTTTATTTTCTCGTGTATAAAAGATTATTTGGAAAAATCAGATCACCCACATAATAAAAACCTTTGGATATCTGGCAGAGCTTTTTTTCCCATCAGGGAAAGGAAAATGCTCAGCCTGAAGAATCAGAATGCTGAATTTAGGCTTTAAAACACCCATGGTTTTGTTTTGTTTTTGTTTTTAATTGTATTTCCAATTTCAGAGAGATCTCTGCACTTCGTTGCCAAGTGGAACAGATGCTACAGAAAATCCTGCCTCTGGAAAAGTGTCAGGAAGAGTTGGGTTCTTTGAAAGCAGAGTTAGAAGAGAAAAAGGTGTGCTCTTAAAATTTAAATAACTTGCACTTTTTCTGTTGAACTATGTGTACTTAATTCTCATCTTAATGAACCTGGTTATTATTTCCAGCTCTTTAGAACAGGCAGCTCTGATTTTAGGTCAAGTTAATTAAATGATAGTGAGATCTAGAAAGGAAAAAAGTTCAGCCATTTGTAGTTTCTGTGACTTGTGATCCTTTTTTAAAAATTATTTTCTGTTATTTAGGCAGGAAGGAGAAGTGTATTTTCAAACTCCTTTAGGTTTCCATTCCAATGTTATTAGGTTGTTGAATTTTCTGTAACATATTCTAATAAAAAGGGGCAAAGGGGTCTTTCCAGAATAGTATTCTGCTTCTGTTACCATTTTGAATGCATTCTTTTGTTTTTAGCTCCTTGAGTTTATCCCCAATTTCTCCACCTCTTAGCTGAGATTGTCTTCTATAGAAGACAAGCTTTTACCACTTCAAATCCCCCAAATGCAGGTATTCAGTAGAAAGTCACCGTTACTTATAGCAAGGGAAGAAAATACCCCAACCTCTCACTCTTGTAATTTTTTTAATCTCCCTGTAAGATAGAGAATTAACATTTGTCCTGTCACTGTGCCTGAATTCTCTTCTATGTTAGCATTGTGTTTTATCTTTAAACCATCTTCTCTCAGCAAGCATTTGTAGTGGAGATCCTTATGGCACCTGTTCAGAAAAAGCAGGATTGTATGTATAGTTGTGTATACTAGTTGTGCTCTTGACTACAGCTTTGAGTTCCTGTCCAAATAAGCAATGGAGGCACAGACTCCAGGAGATTTGTAGTTATTATCATCAGAACTTATACCTTTAAAGAGCAAATATAATCTGATTTTTTAACTCGCTTATTTTCTCAACTGTATCTTTTGACTATCCAGTTGTTTCCATTAGGACAAGGTAAACTGTCTGCCATCTATTTTCTGTCTTCTGTAAGGATATGTTTTAACTATGTTTTCTTTCTTTGTAGAGTTCTCTCAAGATCTATCAAGAGAGTCAACTGGAGTATGTTAGGATTAAAGAAGAAATAGTAAAAAGTGATGCTGTGTGAGTGATAACTTTTTTATTTTTATCACCTTTTTTCTTTCCCTGAATTATCTTACAGAACTTGTTCCTGTATCTTGCTAGTTTCCATTTTGCTGAAACTTTTATGCTTGTGAGATTTTTTAGAGCATGGAATTTGTGGGAGAATTGTCTTGCATTTTGTAACAAGCTTTCTGAAAGACTGTATTAGATTAACTAGTATCCTGTCTTGCAGTGTCTGTTGGAGAGTGTTTAATGAAGGGTTTTAAGAACAGGTTGAGGTTGGAGAAGAAGCTGCAGTTTCTCCGTTTACTGGTTTTTAGTTACTGGCTTTTATTCCTGGCTTTTAGTTATTGCTCTCCTTTCCAGTTGTGCTGCTAAGTCTTTGAGATTGATATGTAAGTGATACTGCCAATTTGATCTGCATTAAAAGCCTTCAGTTAAAAAAAAATATTTTTAAAGAAGCAGTTGAGCAGGTGCTGGGTTGCGCATCATGCCCATCATGTTTGAAAATGAGCAGGAGGGATTTGGCATCAAGAATGCAGAAGCCATTTTTGCTGCCATTGTTCAGAGTGTTGTCAAATTGTGCTTTAATAATTCCCACAGTGTGTTCTTCCAGTAACCATTTGGCTTCCTTAGCTGTAGGAAATGCTTTGTTATTTTATAACTCTTAATCGACTCTTAATGATTTTTGTCTAATTGCTTTTTAACTTTGTTGTATTCCTAGCCTCTAAATCACCTGTGACAGGGAATCGTGACTTCTTAGTGTTTTGTGGAAAAGTATTTAAAATCTCCAAGTAGAACCTTCTAATGTACAGTCAGGTGCTGTGAGTTTATATTTGTGGTTGTTTTCCTCTCTGCATTTATCAATGCTAACATTTGCTATCTAGTTGCTGAGAATTCTAAGACCTTTCTCTCTCTATTTATTTATTTTGTAGTCAGCTTTTAGTTCTGATGTGTTCCAGTACAAATCCCAGTGGGACTCCACTAGTGATTACTTCCCTCTTTCCTTGTACACTCATCATTATTTTAACTTTGGCCTTCTTATGGTACAGCTAGTTCACATACCTTTGTTGAAGCCATCTTAAGCAGTGGGTCGCACATGTTCAGCAATTTGAGAGTTGAGTCTCTTCAGAAGCAGAATTCTAGTGAGTTCATAAACTGAATATTAATTTACAGTTATCAAATTATAGAAGGACCTGTGAAGTCCATTTGATCCACTCTGCCTCTCAGAGCCCGCTTTAGAGTTAGATTGGCTCTGGGCATTGTCTAGTTGATTTTGCCAATTGCCTGACCTCTCTGAGCTTACAAGGAGTGTAATACTTGACAAAAATCCTCTAGCATGTCCACTGTTAAGATTTTAGATGTGAAATCTTTCAAAACTCCTCTGTAGGAGTGGAGTACTCAAAACTTAAGATTATTTCAGAATTAAGTTTGTTTATTTTAATTAAAAAGTCATGTCCTCTGTAAGGATGAAGTAAATACGACATAGTTGTTTGTGATTTGTAATATTTAAAAGTTGGAGGGAAAAATACGAACAGTGCTTTTTATCGCTTGATTAGATTATAGCACTGTATTAATTCTGCTTCTGAATGCAACTTCTCCTAACTCAGCTCCCTATCAGCTGAAGTCCTATATACATCTGGAAGATCATATAGGTGCTTGTTTGCTCAATCTAAATACTCATAGATAATCATAGCTAAGGGTATGTGAGAAAATTTAGGTATGTTCTTCAATTTGCTGCTTTGGAAAGTGAGCTGCATAGCATGATTTGTGTCCAAATGTATCGTCTGTAAGCCTTACTTTTTCAAATAATTAAGTGTAATGTCTTCCTATTTTGCCTCTTTCTTAATGTAATTGCATAGGTGGATGAAATTTGCCAGCCTGTGAAAGTAACTCTGTTTTGCAAATATTGCAATGATAAATGGAGGCATTTTAGTTGTTACCCATAGTTATTCAAGTTCTTTGCTATTTATAAGTGTAGTGCTTTTGTGCTTTGGTCAGAAGATATTTGTAGGGGGAAACATAACAGATTGACTACCTGTTATTTTTTTAAAAGAAAGAAACAAAATTCCTTCAGACACACTCTGGTGCATGTCTGAAGGGACAATAAAAATTTCCAAATCCAAAAGGGCTTAGGATGTAAATCTCAGTTCAACGTACAAGCTGTAATGTGGGGAATGGATGAAATGTGTTCCTCTTAATGAAAGTGATCAGTGAGCATCTCTAGCTTCTGCTTGCTTTTATTTGTCTGGCTAGAGTCCTCTACCTAGCACAAAAGTTTAAAGACTGCTTTCTGGGATATTGGGGTTTAATAGAGAAAAATACCAGAAGTGTCTGTTTTTTCTTCAGTGTACATGTTGTGCAGGTAAGGAGGTATGGGAAATGTCAAAGTCAATTTTTTTGTTTAGTTTGCATAATTTTTTTAATCCATAGTAAACACTTGTATATTCCAAACTAGAGGCTAGTGGGAATAAGTGATCCTGAATGCTATTCCTGATTATCTTATTGCTTTAATCTTAAAGACTATAAACAAGACTTAATTATTTTTAAGGAGTGAGGCTAGCCTTTCTGCATTTCTTTGTAGACACATTAAAAAACAGAAGACAATTTTCACAGGATGTACTTGTCACAGCAAGTAAGGTGACTGAAGGTATTCACGTATGCAGATTATGGTCTGAATTTCTTAATTGAAGAGCAAACTCTGCATCTGTAGCAGATACTGATGATGATGTGAGAATGTCAGCAGCATGCTTCTGAGTTAAGTTTTCAACTTCAGGGCTGCATTGGCATTACGTAATGCTTCACAGAATCAGGACCTATTTACTCTGAAATTGTTGGACTGGTTTACTGGTGTTTTTTTGTATGACATAACTTTATATGAACAATGACGCATTAATGTTGTCTTTTTGAACAGGAGAAAGAGACTGGAAGCAAAAGTGAAGAAACTGGAAGGTAACTCTCTGCACTATATTAAAAGTACTGTTGTCTTAGTCCATCTCTTGGTTCTTTTGTTATCCAAGGAAGTAGTTGTGAAAAAAATTTGTCTAATTTTAGTTGGGAACTCTGAGTCTCCTGGGAGCAAGGCAAGCCACTACCATACGTTGTGCAGTGTCTGAATTATATCAGCCCTTCTTCAAAATATTGTGTTTGGGGCTTCTAGTGTAAATCAAATTGTAAGGGTCCTCAGGAGGTCATCTAGTCTGACTTTCACCTAGAAGCAGGGTCAATTATGAGATCAGGCACGGTGACTCAAGGCTTTACCCAGTTGGGTCTTGAAAACATCCAAAGATGGAGGCTTCCCAGCTCTCTGGGCAACTTGGTCTACTGCTTGCCTGTCCTTAAGGTGGAAAAAGATTTCCCTTATAGCCAGGTAGAACCTGTCATTTCAGTTTTTACTCATTGTCTCTCACCCTCCCACCACAGAGCCTGGCTCTGTCTTCTTGACTGCCTCCTGTCAGCTGTTGAAAGGCAGCTATCAGGTCTCTTTTAAGGGAGGAGAGCTCTTCTCAAGCTACTCCAGTCCAATTCTTCCAGCCTCACCTCACAGGGCAAGTGCTCCAACATCCTAACCATCCTGACAGGATTCTTCTAACCATGTCTGTATTCATCTCTAAATGTGTAGTATGCTGACATATGTTTCCTAATTTATTTAAAGATTCAAGGATTTTTTTCCCTGTTAAGTAAAGATAAAGCACTTGCCTCATGGCACTGTTTTTTTTTCCTCCTTTCTTGCTAGTAGAAGATGTGCATAAAGTGTTCTGATACTTACCTTGCTGTACTCAAGTTGGCAAGGTGAGCATTTTCCTGCATGGCACACTTGGGTACAGCTGTGCTTACCACAATTTAAAGTATTTCCACAGACATTAGAACAATGAATTGCTGTTGACTGGCCACAATGAACTTAGTGACTTGTATTTTAATTTTAGAACCCCCTAAAACTATACTGTAAAATACAGGGTGTTTATTTTGATGAGAATTTTATAGTTCCAGTACGTAGCAGCAAGATTTTTATAGCCTCTTACATCCAAATTTATAAATTCTGGCAGAACTAGGAGAAAATACTGCAAGTTAGTTTCCCTTAAGTCAAGTTTGAGAGACTAACCTATCTCTGTATTCAGTAAATATCCTATAACCTATGTTTTAGCATGTCAGTCCTAAAATTTTTCTGTGATTACTTTTTAGCCTACCATCTGAGCTTCTTTTCCATTACTCTTTCTGTTGATACTATTTCCTCTCTTCTCTGACCTGATGCAGCAGACAAGTTTCCTCTGTCTTTTCTTTGCCCTGTGCACATAAGTCAGCAAACTGACCTCTCAGAAGCTGTCTTGAGCTTCTGTATTGTGAATTTCCCCAGGAGCCTTGCATTCAGTTCCCAGTTACCTGCCATGTCTTGCATATGTTCTTTTAATTCCACCCAGTTGCCCCCTTCCATGGCCTGTTAGGCTTTGAGAGAGATGGTACTGTTCTCTTTTAAGTTTTGAATGCTATCTTTATTCAGCTAATGCAGTTGGTTGTGGTGTTTCTTTTTTTTATCTGCAGAGCTATGTAAAACAATTTCACCTTTGGTTCGTAGGCCCTCTGGGGCATATGGAAAACATTCCACTTCCCTCTTACTTTTTAGCCCCTTTTAATCTAGCGCTGCTGTACTATGTGCTACAGTGTATGCTACTGAACTATGTATGCTACAGTGTGACCCACTCTTCATTCTCATGTGTGAGTGAGAGAGAAAAGTAAAGCATGTACTGTAGTAGCTTAGAACACCAGATATGCAGTGAAAGAAAACATACTTATGTGGATGAGTTGTGCATAAAGCTTGAAGTCTTAATAAGTCAAAAATATAAATGGATTTGTTTTTCATGCTATTTACTTTTTTTTTTTTCCTGGTAATTTAATTTGCAAACCAATGACCCATATTATTTAAATTATTAGTCCCCTCTGTAGTTTCTAACTTGAACTTTGGTTCTTTCTCTTGAAGAGGCTGCAACAAAGCATACGCAAGATTTCAGACAGCTGAAAACTGAAAAGAAGGGGCTTGAAAAGGAGCTAAAGAAGGCACAAGTAAGACTTTTCTGTTTGCAGATGAGGTTTTTCCAGAATTTCTGGAAAAAAAGGAAATTAATAAAGTAGGTGCTGAAATAGTGAAATTTTGTTTTGGGGGATGTTGAGTGAACAAATATCATAATAAATTTGGAAAATATTCTGTTTCTTAAAATGGAGCTTGCCATTTGAAATGTTGATTTAGTCTCATGATAATTAAACGTAGATGCTCTACAAAATGTTTTTTTTATGAAAGCTTAATATTATTTAATTTTAACAGGGAAAGCTGGATGGTGTTTGTAAGGAGAAGGGCAGAAAGAGTAAGTGTTCGACTTTGTTTTACCTTCAGATTTATGCATGGTGATGTTCAGTTTGAACACTTTTTCTCCTCTCCTCCATTTTTTTCAGTAGTTAGACATGCAGAGACTCAGAGTTCTGGTGAAGATCTTACAACAGATATAGACAAAGGTATGATTTCTAGAAGACCTTTTTCTCTGCAATGTAAACCATTATGAGTTTGTCACTTTTCTGGAAATTAGTTTTTGTTACTTGAGATTGCATTTTTGGAGTGCTTAGAGTTACATTTGTGGAAACGGAGGATGATGACAAAATTACTGTAAGAGCAGATGTAGTTGATGCAAATATGTTGCATGGGTTAAGGAACGTAGCCACTGATGTATTAAATGACTGTACTCAGTTTTGCAGTAAGGAAGATGCTTGAGTCATTGCAATGACTATGGTCTGCCTTATGCGTGTGAAAGGCAGATTGATTTACAATTATAAAACAGAATGCAACCACTGAGAAAAATATAAACCATACCATTGTCTTCATCTTTGAAGTGCACTGAGATCATAAGGAAACATGTAAAGTGAAGGACACAAGATAGCCTCACATAGGAATGTTTACTGTTACAAAGTCTTTTTGTCTGAATGGTATGGAAATCCAGTAGAAACAGTGGTTTTTATCCTACTGAATTTTCTTTTACCAACTTGAAATGTCTGCTACAAATTATCTGAGCCCAACTACATAACTGAACAAATTCTTTAACTTCATCTAAACTGCTGAGGACATGTAGAGGCCAAAATTTAAGCAACTGTCCATATTTTTTTGCATTTTTGTATTCTCTTTTAAAATACTGGAAATGCTTTTGAATATTACTTTTTCAACTAGCTAGAAAATTTGAAAGCATTTTTTTGACAAAACAAAAACTTCCCTTTTCTACTTTGCACTTTACAATATGTATGTATGAATTTTGTCACCCAAAACTGATCTCTTCTGAAAAAGAAACCTTGTCACTCACTGGTCCTGTGTCTTGGTGCATTTTTGCCACCTTTAGATTGTACTAAAATGGAACCTACTTTCATCCTTTAATTTGGTTTTGTTGAAAGAAGAAAGTTAAGATCTGAGCTCTAATCTGAGCATTATTGATAGCCATCATGCAGAAATTGATATATTTTCTTCTTAAGTGCAAGCTTTTTTTAAAAAAAAATATATCTGCTCATAGATAGCATCCATTTTTTGTGGTCTTTGGCTTGCAGAATTACCACAAACCAGTATTCTTGGTTACGAACTGTTTGAGCTGCTGATTGTTGAACTTGAATCTTGGCATAAGTAAGTGAGGTCCTTGTGATGCTGTTGGGTTTTTGATGCCCACCTCTCCCATTCTGCTTCAGGAACGAGAGTGTTTGGTATCCTTCAGCAATGACACTGTTAGAAGTCCAGACAATATCTACTAATGCTGTAGCCTGATACTCAGTTCAGATACACTTATATGTCCTGTTAATCGTTGATAAGACTAAGACAAGTTACTATTCTGTGGGCATAGAGAAGTAAAGTGATATAAATGCTGTCTTCATAAAAGATTCCATTTGCCTTGGCATCAGCTGAATTCTTACGGATGCTGTTTAATTACATTAATGTTATCTTGAAATCTACTTTTGCATGGCTGTTACTCTCATGGCTGCTGCAACTTTTTTGCCACTCTCACTATAAGGAAAAACTAAAGCATTCTGCAGCTGTTCCTTCAGTTTGCTGTATAGGTATGTCCAGTACAGAATCCATTCCATTTATGTCATCTAATATCTCTTCCTGTCAGGCTAAAATGGCAACTTGTCTTAATGTTTGTAATCAGTGATTTCTAGTTTGCAGTCCTGTCTGTGTTCTGACTGAGAACAAAATCATAAATTTTTAGCTGTCTGTGTAGTTGAGGATTTCTTCAATTTATAAAAATATTTCTTTTAACAGAAAAAATAAGACTCTTATTGAAAGAGCTCTGGATGTGCATTGACGGTACAACGGGAAAAAGAGAGAATTGGGAAAATGATTACATCTTGGGTGAGATGACGTGCAAAATTTTGAAATTCTCTTGATATTGTCCAGTTTTTCTGATCAAAAATAAATACTGCCAACTTTTTTCTTCAGCCTTTGGTCAGGATAAGGCACGGCCTGAAAAAAGAAGACACTTTGTTACACGAGGTAGGTTCCAGTGGATGTAAACATACTAATGTGCAAGTGGATAAATCATTAGATTGAATACGGTTAGCATAACACTTTTTTGGACAATCTTAAATGCCTTCCTTGGTGAATGCTTGATCAAGTATATTAGATACTAGACTATCTGAAAATAACTGCAACCTACTTGGCTGTTGAAATTGTAATTTGGAACGATCTTCAAACATAAGCTGGTTATAATATACTGTTGCAGTGATATCAAATTCTTAGGAATGATGATTAAAAAAAAAAAACTGAAAGTGCCCTTCTACCTCTCTTTTAATAATTAAGGCATAATTTTAAACTTCACAGTGTATATAATGTGAACTATGGGGTAGAAGCTCTCTTTTAGTCTGAAATGAACATGTGGTAAAATAGTTGCTTTGTAAAGTGTAAGAACATGTTACCACTATTTTCTTCATGAATACCTGCATGAATATTAAAATGTAGTGGTGGGTTAAACTTCATGTGTGTGTGACAGAGAAACATAATGTGTAGTTTGATCATTGCTTTAATTTTATAATGTGATATTCTGTCTAATTCCAAAAGATCTGTCAGTAGTTATCCATGCACATACTGACACCAAACAAACTGCTTCAGCTTCACAGGACAGATCTGCCCTCAAAAGCAGCAAGTGCTGTGAAACTGCAGTAGCATTTCTGTAGCTGTCTCTCCCAGTGTGTGCTAATTAATCTTTTGTTCTTCTTTTATTTTCTCTACTATTTTGGTTTTCTGTGATTTAGGCTGTACAGATACTGCCTGGGAGAAGTACCATATTTTGAGAGCTTTGAAGATGAGCTATGCCATTCCTTTGCCTTGTTAAGTCCAAAAATTTGCTACCAGTATAGATTCTAGTGAATCTAGTGCTAGGTTGTATTATAGTAGAATCCACTTTATAGGTGCCAAAATATAAGAACAAATCTGTAAGCCTGTTTATCACTTTTATTTACCTCTGTTAGCCTCCGATCAGCAGATCTGCAGCCTCATGTCTGCAGCTCCAGAGCTGAGCTAGGCAGTTGTCCCCTTAGATTCAGAATTTGATTCCTTGACCAAAGGTCAAACTCTTCAGAGATTTCTGTGCTTGTTCTTGTCATATGGATGACTTTAGGAGTGTCTGGTTCCAGTGTCATCCCTTTCTGCCACAAAGGGAGCTTTAGATTTCAGAACGAATCTGTCCTGTTTTCCCTGCTTGCCTCAGGTGGAGACTATAGTGCTTTCACAGAAGGAAGCAATTGTCCATAACAGTCCGTCAATCCATTCTAGTCAGTCCCTCCCTTACCTCTGTTGGGATGGCTGGATATTGGAGAAGTACATAATACTTTTAATTGCCTCCCCCCCTCCTTTAAGCCCAGGACAGCCATCTGGTTGCTCTGGCTCTTGAAAGCGACTATTATGTTGGTGAGCAGGGTTCATGAGAACGAAATGCTAATGGTTATAGATGGAGTCTTCTAGGAGAAAAAAATATTTAATTAGAGTTAGCAGTTTGTCTTAAGTTCTTGTACAAGATGGTGACAGTTTCATCCTCAGGAGCAAATCGACTTACTGGTGGTATTGTTGAAGCATCGTTTTTTGAGAATGATCTCAGTTCTTCTGCCTACCTATATCTAGTCTTTCAGAAATAGATCTCTTTGGATTTTTTTTTTTAAGTGCACTCAAGTGTGCTGCAAGATATTAAGTCTTACAGAACTTACATAATACTTAGTGCTTTCGCTGTTCCACCAGGATTGAGACCACTTTGAATGGCTTTCTTGAAGAATATTTTCAGATATGAAATCTAAGATTCAGCAAGCTTTACATTCATGCTTTTACCAAGCAGTGTGTCGTTGTGAAAGCCTCCTAGGGCAATGAGACTTTGCCAAATATGTTTTAAAAATATTTTGACTTGTTTTTGGTAGTGTTATTCCAAATCTGCCAGTAATAAAGTTGAGTGGACTTGTCATTAAGCCAAGTTAATAATACATGGCTGTTTTCTTAGAATTTGGAAACCTGTTTCCCATGTAATTTGGGCATAGTCATTTACAGTGTCAATAGACTTACAGAGAAACGTTTGAAGAATCTTATATAAGACGGCACTGGAGAGTTTTTGGTAATTGGAATTCTTCAAGATGCATTGCCCGTATGCATGCTTATGGGGAGAGAAGGTGATAGAAAATGGGAAGACCAGATCTGGCAATCTGGGAGAAGCTGGGCCTCTCCATGTGGTATATGCAAGAAACCTCTGAGCCAAACTGGCCTAGTACAGAACTATACTCATCTGATCTTCCTACTGATTTGGGGATCTAGAGGGAGAAACCATGTATAGATGTTCAGAGCAGGGTTGGAGAAGAGCACATGGTGGAGGTACCTTAGTGTCTGTGCTAATCAAAAAGGAGGCATAAGGCTTCTATGCAGTGGTGTTACCTGTAAAATAGAAAGCTAAGACTGAATCCATAAGGACTTAATCTGTATGTTGGATGAACGTGGGGTGAAAGTCAGTATGATGTTAGTGATTTACTAAGTTATCAGGCACCATCCATCCTATCCTCTCAAGAACTTTGGTCATGTGGCTATATGGAGCCCTAGAATATGCAAGCATCACAGCTATGAGGAAGAAAAGACCGTTTTACTACTTTATTTGCATTCAGTTCTAAAGTTCAGAACTTAAATACATATCACGCACTGAGAAGTTTCCCCAAATAAATGGATGAAAGATCCATTATCACTTCAGAACAATTGAAGACAGTTTCTAATTTCTTTCATGAAGACAGTGCAAAGATCTTTCAAGAAACGTCTTTTTAGATAGTATAGCCTTGTACAATTGGCTTCAGGTGGAGGATTTATAGGTAATAATCCCTGATTATTTGTATTGTGTGATGGGATGTGCAGCTTTGGTGTGTTAGAATCTAGAATATTACCTGTAACTCTAAAGAACTAGTGTAAGTGACCTAATTGGAAAAAGGGATATCGATAGGATATGAGAAACTTTCTGTGGAAGAGTTTTTCCTCTTGAGAAATATTGTTGGATGTTTGTCCTTGAAAAGTGGACAATTGCCACTGCCAGGCATTTTACACTGTGCTGATTGTAATGAACCAGAGATCTATATGGCAGAATGAATTACTATTGCGATAAAATATCCAAGATGTTAATCTGAAAACTGGTCCTTATCCTTGAGAAGAAAAAAAGCAGTTTGAAGCTAGTGTCTTTGTTTTGAAGACTTGTTGCAGAAAGTTGCCTTTTTTTCTTTGTTTCTCTCTCTTTTTTTTTTTTTGGTTGGGTGGCGAGAGAAGAGGATATATTTTTTTGTAGTGGTGAGTTGCCCTGCAATGGGGATGATCAGAAACAGAGATCTGAGTTGTAAAATCAGTTTGTTTAGTTCCAGAACAACTGATTTTAGAATTGGATTACTTAATCTCTGCTCTTTGTTCTTTGTCCTTCATCAAGGACATAACTATTCCATAGTTATGTGGAATAGCTTAGGGTGGTGTTTCAGATTTAGAATGATCCTAGCCATCTCGCAGGAGTGGGGGAAGGTGGTAATAAGAGATTGAAAATGTATAGACTAGATTTCTGATTGTAGATTTGAAAATGGAACTTAAATCATTTTGATAAGTGACATACTGGAAGAAGAGCAGGATTCTCTGGAAATAATAAATTTTATCTTTGGAATATGATCTTTGAGGGGATACTTTAGATGAAGTTGATTCAGTATCAGAAGGGCTTTTCCTTGGCCTCAAGTGTAGGTAATTGGAATCTCTAAGGAGCCAGAGAGTTGTCTAGTTTCTGTAGGGATGCTTATTATATCCTGAATAAACTTAAACCTTCAGAGATTTCTGTTACAGCTCTGTCTACAGATAAAGGGGTGACCATGATAAAAACATCTAATCCCTGAAAAATTCAGGTAAATTCATCAGGGCCTGGATAGGGAGGGGGATAGAGAATAGTGGAGAATCTCTTCAGTTGTTCTGAAGTGATAATGGATCTTTCATCCATTTATTTGGGGAAACTTCTCAGTGCGTGATATGTATTTAAGTTCTGAACTTTAGAACTGAATGCAAATAAAGTAGTAAAACGGTCTTTTCTTCCTCATAGCTGTGATGCTTGCATATTCTAGGGCTCCATATAGCCACATGACCAAAGTTCTTGAGAGGATAGGATGGATGGTGCCTGATAACTCAGTGCTATTATTTTGTTCACTGTTCAAAGTAAACTTCTCTACCTGAAGTTCTTCTAGAAGCAAAATGTGAAACTGTGTATCTGCCCTCTTCAATGTGGAGGAAGTTCTGGGTTTTAGAACTGGTCGTCAAAAAAAGGCATAAGAGGAATCTCCTAAAATCTTGAAAAAAACTATCTTCTTACTTCTGCTTCTAATCTTCGTCTTTGCTCCTAGTTGTGAAGGATCTCTTTTTCCCTTAGATGGTCCCATGGGGGACCTAACTAGTAAAGGGAATCTAGGTTTCTTATGACAAGAGATGTAAAACCTCCTGGAAGCTCTGTGTAACTCTAGGGAAAGAATTCAATAAAGTATGATCTTAAAACTTCTAAGATGTTGCTCTAATCAAAGGAGATTGTCAGAGCTTACTCTATGGGAAAATTAAGTGGTAAGGTCTTTTGTCTGAACAGTCTCTCCCTCTTTCTAGTGTCCTTTGTAGCATTTGTGATATAGCTGCTGCATGAAGTGACTGACATGGATTTCAAATGTGATTTTTTGATGAATTTTTCCTACCTAAACCTTTATTGGGAGCCAACATATACAGAATATTCCTATAAGGCCATTGGGAGACAGATCTCTGAGGGAGCATTTTCATATCTGAAATGAAATTAATATTTTTGAATCTAATTTCCCACTGAAGGGCTGTTTCAGGCATGTCTTTGCAGGTTGAAGCAGAGGAGAAACAGCCACAGCAGCAGCAATGAAGAAAAATGCCTCTCCTACTCCTCATACGTCAGTTCTGCCAATTAAATAATACATTGTCTGTTCAAAACAGTTTTGCGCATTTGCTGTTGTTTAGATCTTAGAATGGTACATGGGCATGCAAAGAACAAGTTTGATAACTTCCTTAGATACTGCTGAAACTGTGTCCAGTGGTGTTTCTGTGCACTATGAACAGGATCATGCACAAAGTAGTCTTACAAAAATTGCAAATACTACAGGTTAGGTTCTCGATTCATGTGGCACATTGGGGATTGTTGATTTCTATGGGAGTAACTGATAGTTCTTTTATTAGAAGGATTTTTTTTTCTTTCCAAAATCACAGAATTCAAATTTCAGAATTTCCCACAACATTTGGACATGTTTTCTTAATACTATTTAATGACTGTATAAAACAGATCTAGTTATCATTGCTTTGGAAGAGTTGTAAACCTTTCAGTATCCATCTTTCTCCAAGTGGTTCAAACTTCTATCTTTTGTGCACAACTATTTTTTTAACTTCTGAAAAAGCTTTTTTTAAGATTTCGCTTTTCTTAACACACATAGAGAATCTCTTATGAATAAGATGGAGAGTGAAATTTAAAGACTGAACTTTAAAGATTGAACAGTTTAAAAGCTTGTATGTATTAAATCATAAAACTAGGTGTATTGTTGTCTTTAAGGCAGAGTATAATTGTGTTTGGCCTGCATGTTATGATTTAAAGATAGAAGTGCAGCTGCTGGCTCAAAGCCTCAGATTGCTTTAAGCTGGGAATTAGAGTGAATGGGGAATGTCTCTGCATGTCTTTGCTTTTACTAAGTGTCGGTTACCAGGCTAAAACCGGAAACTAAACATTGAGCTGTATAAACCTCTGGCGTGACCCAGTATGGCTCTTCCTGGCTAGAAGAGTTGTGAAGAATGGTCTTGGTGGTCCAAGTCAGAAGGTGGTCCTTGGGCCACCTATGAAAAGATTCATATATCTTTTGTGTGGAAAAAGAAATATTTGTGATCTCTGAGTGGAAAATATTTCTGAAGAGGATGTCAGGTGCTTATTACAGCCTATGGAACCATTAGTTGTGAAAAGTAGTAATGCAGTTTTATTACTTTGAAATATTAAGAAAATGAGGGAAAACACGTTAATTTCTTAACAATATTTTTGTTTCCTAGAAACTGTACAAACCCACCAAAAGATGAGGAAGTCTGACAAAGTGCTACCTTGGCATTCTGTGCTAGAAAATGTTGAAAAGCAAAATTCTGTAACAGACCTGAAACTTTCAGTGGGTACGGAGTCTTCTGGAGATGACCATCTTGGAAACAGGACTACTGAAGAAGATCTGCAAGGTTGTACTAATGACAGTGCTTTTTGTGAGGACAGAACTGTAAATGTGATAGTTCAGACTGAAGGGACACACGGCAGTTCTGACTTTTCTGATCAGGAGCAAAATAGCCCAGGTGGAAATGTGATGGATATATTAAATTGGGCCAGACCTCTCCCTGCTCTGCTTTCTCCAATGCAGCTTTCACCACTAGCTACACAGGTGAGTATCAGGATGTGTCTGAATTGGCAGTAACTCGATCTTAACAACTACTGTAAAAATAACAATTTGGGACACTTGTTTTTCTCTTAATGGGAGGAGAGTTGTTGAGAATAGGTGTTATTTACTCTTGTGCACCAGAAAGGGAATTTCTGTGTTTAGATCTAAATGTATACATTTTTCTGATATCTGTAGTATACTGCTTGTGGAAAGGTGCAAAACATAGTTTTCTGAACTTCTTTTCCCAGTGCTATAGACTTAAAATTCTGATTGTGTGGGGACAGGGAAAAGGCATAAGCATGGCTCTTGTACCAAACTTAGGGAAAACTACTCAAGTTTTTATATATATATATATATATATATATATATATATATATATATATGTATTAGAATATAAGTTGGTAGGCAAAGAAGTTTCAAACCTTTCTGTTTCACAAAGGTGCTTTCCATTTGCTATAAGAAGCAGTGATGGAGAGGGATCTATTTCTACTGATCAGCCTTACTAAATCAAAATCACTGTGTGTCAGGGCTGCCAGTGTATTTGGTTAGAGAAATATGGGTCTTAGAATTGATATGGTACTTCAGGAAAATTAACTTCTTATTTTTAATTGAAGGATATATTGTTTGGAGAGGTCACGGATTCCAGCGATGAAGAAGTTGATCACAGTGTTTCTGCTGTGGAGGGTATTTTAGAAGAAGGCAGAGTTCAGCCTCAGAGTTGTTATAATGTGTTCAGCCTGAGTGAAGAGTCTCTGTGTGGTCTTGATGCAGGAATCTCAGGTAACCTGAGAAACAGTGGAAGGATTGAACATACTGGTCCAAAGACGATAAGCAAGGAGGAGAGAGATGCTGTAACAAAGCAACCTGAGGCGGCTATTTTAATTATGAACATGGAAGCTAACAAAGAGCTTTTGAAGGAAAATTCTGAGAGTATGATGGAAACTGAGAAGAGAGAAATAACTGAAGTAATAGCACGTAAATTAGAAGCTATTCAGGAAGAGAGAGGAGATATTGAGGACATGCCCACTGAATATGAAACCTCTTCAACTGATTGCATATTACCCTATTTCCAGCCTCAGAATTTGATGGAAAAATGTAGTGAGGTAGAGCAAAAAGAGAATAATGTAGTCTTAGTTGGAGCTGTTGATTATGAGGGTAAGCTTGAAAACCATGGTGAATTAATAAAAGCAGGGGATGGTTTATCAGGAGAGAGAGAGACTCCCAGTGCAGTATCTTTTGCTGAAAATGTTGTTCACCTGCCACCTGAACAAGGCATCTTTATGCTTCAGAATGAAGATTCTGAGGAGAAATCTAATGTGTTGACAGGGAATGAAGTAGTTGAAAATGAATTCAAAGATGTAACCAAATCAAATAATATGGCAAGTGATACAGAAGAAAACATAGAACAAATGTTAATTGGAGAGGAAGTAACAGCTGCAATACAGAGAAAAGGACTCTGTACAGAAGCAAATAATGAGAGGAAGCTCTCTGAAAGGATACAGTCTAATTGCAGTAATTCTGAATTCTGTGTAGGAGAGCATGCTGAGGACCTCATAATACAGTGTGATGGGAAGAAAAGAAGTATGGAGATTGACGTAGACACTGGCGCTACTGAGATCTCTGCTCTCTTTCAGTGCTCTGAAGTAAAACATGACAGTGAAGAGATACTGAAGAAACAATGTGTGCATATAGAAAAATATCAAGTGGATGAAGAGTGCAAACTGGAGACTTCTAATGTCTCTAGACATTACTTATTTTTATCAGCTGCTGAAGGAATCAGAAATTCATTTTATGTAGATGATGCAGACAAAAATGTAGGTGTGGACAGAATTCCTTGTTCACCCATTTCAAAAGATGATGAACAGCTCAAAATTCAAGAGGTGAATACTACCAAACCTGAGACCATTGAACAAGCCTTGAAACTGAAGAAAGAAAATGTTCCAGAAATAATTGAATCATCAGAATTACTCCAGAGAACAGAAAAAGGAGTGTTATTAGATATAAAGGAGGGGGAATCTGTAAAAGTTAAACTACAGCAGGAAGAAAATGATTATAATTTATTGCAAAAAAAGTCAGACTTCAAAAGTACACTGGCCCTACCAAAGGCAGCATGCATTACTGATGCAGAAAATAGTGTAGCCAAGTGTGTTTCACCTGTGTTAGATTTTACAGAAAGAAATGGTGAAATGAAACAAGCTGAAAATTTGTGTAGCACATTAGAATGTGGATTGTCCAAAACTCAGAACTTAAAAATGATTGAGCCTCAGGAGACTAAATTCCAAGTTAAACCAGAAGGTTTTGGTGGGAAAAGTAGTATACCATTAGAAACAGAGAAAGTGGATACCATCCAGTCTGTCATAGCAGAAAGAAAACTAACTTCTTATGCACAGTTTGCAAAATGTGTAAATCAGTTCTCAGTAACTGAAGATTTTAAATGTAGTGAAATAAAAGGGGAATTAAATAAGCAAAGCAGAGAAGTGGTGACTGAGAACTGTCTCAGTTCACTTAACTGTGAAGAGAATGTTGTGAATAAGAGAAATAACATCTCAGAGATCATATGCCAGGCTACTTCAGAAAAAGATTGTGACGGTGAATTGGCTTTGTCTACTCAAGAGGTCTTGGAGACAGGCTGTATAAGTACAGAAGAAACAGATCCTCCTGTTCAAATGAAAATTGACATGGAATCCACAGTGCATGCTGATCTAGATTTCGGTCTTCAGAAAGCTGGCAGATTTGAAACTGATTTCATGGAAAATGCTGCTTCTGCCCATATATGGGAAAACAGGGGAAATAAAAAAGATGTTATGTGTGGTGTGTTTAACTGTTCTTTGGCAAGCTTGGAAGAGGGTTCTGGGATCTTACCTACTGAAAAAGAGAAAACATGCAAAGAACTGGACTGCCCTGGGTGTGAATACACACATGAAAATGAACTGGAAATTCCAAATGAGAAGGAACAGCCAGTAGAAGAAGAACCTCAACCATCAGTAGAAACACAGATCCTGGATGCAAATTCCTCTGATAATTTCTGTTTCCAAAAGCTTTTTTGTGAAGAATTAGGATGCAAGACTTTTATGTGGGAAACTAGTACAGATCAGTCTAGAACTGATGAACTAACAGCTGAGGAAAAAAGCAAAGAATTGGAGAGTGTTGAGACACCTGAGAAAAGTGATAGTAAAAGGTCTGAAAGTGCTTTTGAAATCCCAGAGCAGAGCAATGAATCTGAAGAGGAAGACTGTACTGTACAAAAAGTCAGGTATGTGAAATGGTCTGACTGTGTTCCATTGTTCAGAGAGGAACTAAGAGCTTCCAGGACAACTATGGTGGATGCTGTGGAAAGTGGTACAGTTGCTGATGCTGATTACCACCAAGTATGTGAATTTCATTCAGCAGCGCACCCAGGAAACACTATGATAGTTAGTGGTTTAAAAGCAGATATTGTAGCAGATATGGATGTGCACTGTGAAAGTAACACCTCTTCAAGTACTGTAAGTGAATTGTCATGTTTGTTTGGGGAGGGTTATCCTAAAGACACCTCATCTGTGAAAAGAGGGCTTTTATTAGGGACCTCTGAAAATACTGAGGGTGCCTGTGAATGTAGAGGAGATTCTAATACTGCTGAGTGGGTTCATAGCAGTAAGGAAAGTCTGATAAAAGCTGGAACTTCAAAAGAAAGCCTTGCAATGCAGAGTGCGCCAAAAAATAGGTTACCACTATGCCAGATGTTAGCGACATTCTCGGAAACATACAGACTGACTGTAAAAAACAGTAAATTAAATACAAGAATGTTAGCACTTAGCAATTTCTTAGAAGTAAATGATTCTGGAAAAATTCAGTCTAATGTGGAGCAAAGTCTATTGCGTAGTGTTGATATAGGGGTATCAGTGTTTGAAGAATATAGTCGTAATCAAACTCTTGCTATTTGCAACTTGAGAGATAACAACACTGATGTTATGCTAGGTGGTTTTCAGCCTTCTCATTGTTGCAGTTGTACCTCTTGTCCTCGGAAGGACTTTCTGAATAGTGGTGGAGAAAACTTCTCAGTCAAGCCTCCTCCAAATCCAACCCTGTCTGATGCAGTATGTAATTCTCAGGCAGCCAGCCAGCCTTCTGAGTTGCAAAAAGCAATGTTTAAAAAGCCATGCATGTTGGAGTTAGGATCTTGTGTGGATGGTGCTCTCAAAAAGAGCAATAAATTGAAGAGCAAAGTGCAAGAACCATCTGAAGTCTTGAGTGTTTCAACTGAGACAGCTGTCCAAGTAACACATGGCAGGCTATCGAAGAGGCTGTTTCGAGGTAAAGGAAGAAAAAAAACCCTCAAAGTTAAACCGACTCAACCAGTTCTTGAAAGTGCTGATACATCTGTGCCAACAAAATGCTCATCCGAGACTATAAATAAAATCAGGCAGGAGATGGGTCCTCCTCTGCCCCCTTTGCTACTGCCTTTACTTGCTACTCCTCCAAAAGCTCCATATTCTGCATCCCCAGTAATGACTTCATCTGGTCAATCCTCCCTGCTTTCTCCTCTTGATGACCTGATATCCCCACTGCGTGAAACTCCTGTTCCTCCTCTCATGTCTCCATTGACAGATACTCCAACGACCAAATCTGCCCTTTTGTTTTCCCCTCCATCTCCTTCAGAAATGGCAGTAGGTAGAAGAATTCTCTCTTCACCTTTGAAATTTTGTACTTCCATTCCAAAGCATGCACTTCCTGTCCCAGGAAGATTTCCTCTGTTTGCAGCCGATAGTGCTGCTCCAGTTTTTGCTCAGGAGAACTCTGTGAAAATACTGGACACTATGTATCCAGAGCTATCTGCAAGGGCAAGAACACTAAACATTTTGAAAGGCAATATTCAACTTAACCGAAGTGCCCTTTCAGATGGCCAAAATTTGCCAGGACCTGTGAGTCAAATCGGTGGATTCAAAGCAATTGCATCTACATCGACTGCTTTTGTTAAAACTGGAGGCAATTTGAAATCTGATAGTAGCAAAAAGGAGCACAAAGACATGCAAAATCAGCAGTTGTTTTCCAGCTCATTAGATCACCTTGGGAAAAGGACATTAATGCCGGTATCTATGCCAAGAAGTGCAAAGAGGCTGAGGTTGGACAGTGAACCAGCAAAGCTGGAGCCCAGTGACATTGCTGCTGTCAGAACTACTGAAAATAAAATGTCTGAAGTGCAGGGGCCTTTGCATATCAAGAGCTGTGAAACCAGTGATTCAGCACACAGCTCCGTTTCAGAAATGTCTTTACCAGTAAAGAAGATTATTGATACTGATTGCCAGATAGTTACAGTAGCACTGAAGAAAATTGCTGAATCCTGTTTTGACTTGTTACCTGTTATTCGAAGTCATGTATATGTGGGCAATATCTCAAAGGTTCCAGTAATGACAGATGAAGAGAAAGAAGTTGTCTATGAATTTGGTATCACAAACAAGGTATGTAGCATTTTGTATTTGAATAATGACTTCTGTGCAGGTGAAAGGAGTGTAAGTGTACAGTGGTTAAACTCTCAATCAGGCATCCTGTTGTGTCAAAGTGTGGTCTTGAAAGGTTATCAAGCATATTCTAAATTTGTGTAAGCTTAACAAATATAAAACTTAAAATAGCACAAGAAATTATGGTTCAGTTTTGCATCCGAGATGCAAAACTACACTTGTAAATAAATTTTCTTCCCTGGTATTTGCATAAGACCTTTTGTTTCAACTCTGTAGCATTTTTGTAGCTAGTCAATTAACTGTAGAATTTTCTTTTGAGAAGAAAACTGAAGAGTTTTCTTAAGTGTCAAATTTGATACATCTTTTTTCATTTAAATAAGAGATATAAGATATATACATATATGTATTTTGTATATAACAGTGGCATACTCTTTCATTCCATGTTCACCTTGGTTGGCATGTTATGTTAAGATATTCAAACAAATGTAATTGGAGAAGTCTTTAATTAATTTGTTTCTCAGAACTTGTTTTGCATCAGAGTTGAAAAAATTCACCTCAATTGCCCTATCGTTCTCAAAGGTAGAAGTTTGCAGCAGAGCAATTTACCAACTGACACATGACAATATTTTGCCCTGTTTTCAGTTCTTGAAAGTAATTAAGCAAATAGAGATAAACTAGTATTCTGAGCACTCCCAAAAAGCTGCTTACTGAGTGATCAGGGCATCTGTGTTAAGAGCTGCCAAATCTGGTAGCCTGGTAGAATTGAGGCTGCCACAGCTCTGTGTTCCCAGGTTCAGGAAGTAGCAGGGTTGAGCATGTGCTCCCTATAGGCACATGTGCATGCAAAACCTGTATACATATATGCACAGCTAAGCACAGGCAGAAAGTGGAACTCACACAAATATGAACAGCACAAAGGGCCTGATCTTGTTCTCTTTAACATCAAGATGAAAGCCTGGTAGTGGAAAATGTATACATAACTATACAGTATGGATCCCCCTAGCAGATGGCCTTAGACATTCAGTCCATACAGTAACTGACTTTTGATCTTCCCTACTTGTTTTATACATGGACACATGCATACCCCACACATCTCTCCAGTACCTGGTTTGGACCTTCTGGTTTCTTCAGCAGCCAACACTCGGACCCCATGGTGTCTGCAGATATCTGGCCTAGACTTCTCCAACATCTTGCTCCCCAAGCCTGCCATACTCTCTCTCTTTAGTCTTTGCCTTTAACATCCTTACTAAAGTCTTGCATAATCCCAAATTGTTCCTCTCCTGCATGTCCCATACTGTAAACAGTAATGCCCCTACTCAGTCTGTAAGGTGATTTGGGGAGCGTTCTGCTGCTGGCTGGCCTGGTGAGGCAATGGGGTGTTTGTCCTCCTGTGACAGCCCCATGAGCAGCCTAGTCAGTGCTCCATTAGCTTGGATTAAGTTATTGGGGTTCCTCTGCCTGTCATTGTTCCTCTGCTTTATTTTATTTTGTTTTTATTTATTGAAAGTGAGTCATATATCTTAGCAATCTTTAAATAAAGAACAGTAGTCCTGTTCTGCATCTGCTTAAGGTATTTTTGCTCTTGGAAGTCATTCCTTGCTTTGATTATATTTTTTTTTTCTTTTGCTAATTTTTTGATTTAATCAGATGCATTTTTAATATGTTTGCAAACAGTATTTTTGCAAATAAAACAGTAATTCTCTTTACTGTATTCTCTAGTATTGTATAACAATTTTTTTGTACCTTACAGCACCTAGCAGAGTCACTGCTGCACACTGTTCTCAATAAACTCAAAACTCAGAAGACCACTTCAAATCGCAATTTTATTCAGGCTCTCTGTAGAGTTTATGTAGGTATTTGTCGGCAGCTGGGAGACTTGGAAAGAGCCCGCCTATTCTGCTATAGCTTACTTAAAGAAGGTATAGTATTTCTTAGTAATATTGTGTCTCAAACATGCTGTGCGTCTTTGCTGTGGTGTTCCAGAATGATTATATTTGTGGAGTTTTTTTTTCCTTTTGTGAAAGGGTCATTTTTCCTGGACCTTTGGTTCATAGTGCAGAAAGTACAGAAAACGCTAGAAACAATTTCTCTTCTCCCAGTTCATCTATATCTGTATCTGCATTTATATTTGTGGTGATGGCTTAGGCTTTTAGTAGTCCTCACTCTTTTAATACCTGATTTAGAATCCTCTTTGGTTTCATTTTTTGCCTTTTAACCCCTAAACTAGTACTGTGAATCTTTACTTTCGGCTTATTAGTGGCTTTTAAAATTGTTAAGTAAGCATGCCTTGAGTCATAAAACAAGTATGTTAAAACACATCTTGGATTGAAACATTGCCAGGATTCAGGCAATTCCTGGATCAAAACCAGTCCGTTTATACAACACATACTCCTTTAAAGTTTTAATATTTTCCGTTATCTAAAGTTTCCTTCATTGAGAGTTACGTTGTTTCTCTTGGTTTCCATTCTCTTGGGCGGTGGAGTAACACAAATAATACATGCATGCTATTGCTGTGCGAATTTAAGAGTCTGTCTTGAATCTGGAAGGACTTAAATTAATTTGAAAATACCAGGCCATCTCAAAAATAGTATAGTCATCTCAAAAATAGTATATTGATGTCTGTGTTCCAAATTAAGAGAACATTAAAATTGAGAGAGGAAAAAATACAATAACTTTTGATTTTTTGGGGGAAGCAAAGTTAGTGTTTATCTTCCATATGACATCTGTCTTTTTTTTTCTCCTTCTTTTATTTGAATTAAGAATTATGATTTCTTAAGTATCGCTTTTTTTTCTTGGAAGTCTTGTTTTCTTAGCTGCTTTTCTATCCTTCATACAGTCCATCATAATTCTCCTTTCACTCTTTTCCTGTTAACAGTCTCTAACATGGTGCAGTATTAAAACTATTATTTAACAGATACCTTTCTTGGTTTAACTTAACAATTTAACCTTTTATTTTGTGGTAGCTTGATACTTTTATCTTTTTTTTTTTTTTGACCCAGACTTCAATAGCTAAATGCATGTGCTGCATGCATTATTGAATTGCCTTAAATGTCTGCTGAGGATGTTCTGTGATTTTTTTTTTTTAATTTTATTTTTTATTTATTGCTAATCTTTTGATGATGCACAGTTATATATGTTAATATTGTTTGTTGTTTTGATATGGTTACTGTGTGTTCATTTTAAGATTTTTCTTTTATATGGTTTCATATATTAACTGTTCTCAGAATCTTAGCAGCACAACTGCAGATAGTTGCCAGACAGACTATGAGCAGTCAGTACTACCTCTTCAGATTTGTGTCATCTATACTTGTGACTTCTTTCTATCCATTTTTGTTCTGTTTTCCTTTCAAATGTTGTACCTTAATAACACTAAATTAGATTGCTGCTTCATAGTTCATCATTTATAAAACTCCGTATGTTTAGTGGATACAGTAATGTCTCTTGGTTTAGTGTATTTTTGTATGCTGTCCAGTTCTTAAGTGATTTCTGAAAATGTAACAGTTGTGCTGAACTGAAGAGGGAACATATATTTAGTGTGCTAATCTTTGTTGCTTTTGTAGCTCTTAATGATAGCTTTGTCTGAGTGTATGTATAGCATTTCATACTTGAAAGTAATGTTTTATTGTTGCTTATTCCAATACACTTTCTAACTCCTTGCTGTCTCTACACGCACCTTCTGTTTCCTAGGAGACGTGTGTTCCAGTGTTCAGAAGGATGTATGAGCTTCCCTTAGATGGCCTGGGATTTTATCCTTTCTTATTTTTGTAGTTCTGTATACAGTCTTTCATAGCACAATGTACTGTTTGCACCTTTCATTTCAGTTTTTCTTAGTAGCTAATTATGCACATTCAACCCTTTACTGAAGAGCAGCAAAACATGCACTTATTTCTTTATTGCAAGTGTTTGACTGTATAGAAACTGCAGATGTGCTCTGAAACACAGATTTTGATGGGTGGGAGGAGAAGCAGGTGCCTAGGAGGAAAGAACTGAACTTAAATGACTTCTAGCTTGAATTGAATGTGATTGTATTCAGATACTTGCTATGAATTAATTTCATGAGTAAAATTCCTTCAGTTGTATCAGTAGCACATATTGTAGAAATAGGAATTCTGACATGCATCCTGCATATAAAGTAATTTGTGTATGATTTCTCTGACAGGATTTGGGAAAATTGCTGAACAAGGTCAAATTTCATGTATGCATTGTCTGAAAGCTCTTTGGAAAAAAGAGTTTTTACGTTTGTAGATTCCACAGGTATATGTTTACAAGATACTAGCAAGTAGTAGGAATCTATATGGAGAATCTGATGTTCGTATTATTGTTATTACACATCTCCAGGATTTTTTTTTCTTTTGAACTAGCTTTAGTTTTGTCCAGTGATCTCAGTATTCATTTTTTGTGGGAGTGTAACATATAGGCTCCTGAATGGTATCTTCTACTTTAATTTACTCCTAAAAGAATCCATTTCCTAACTAAACTAAAGTGGGGTAAGGATGGTGAAGTGAGACCAACCTCAGAAGCCAAAGGGAACAAGGGTGCTGTCCTTCAGCAGAGAAGTCCAGTGAAGCCATTCCTACCTTCTAGCTAAACATCTTTCTTTTCAAAAAGGAGTATAATTAAAATGGAGTAGGTGGTTTGGGGAATGGTGGTTTTTGTTGTTGTTTGCTGGTTTATTTTTGTGACTGAGATATGTGCTAGTATGCCTTCCCTTTCCTGGGCTGTAGTTGGCATTTGACTTTTGGGCCTTCTCCGCTAGTTACCTTGCTGTAGAATGTACTAACTTTTAATGTGTGAGCATATTTAGATTTTAAATATTAAAAACTTACTTCATTCTTTTTTTTTTTTTCTCTTAGACTTTCCAGACTCAGAGAAATTGATTTTATTTATCACAAATGTGTGGCCTGACATATTTTCCTTCCAAGGTGTAATTAACAAAGCTATGCAATTAGTTATCAGGCAGCGTGTCAAGGATGAGGTGTTGGCCTGTTTGAATACTTATCTTAACTGGGAACAGGTAATTTCTACTTCCACTGTCATTATCAGGTTTGGTCTGCAGTGGTCCCCTTACTAGCTAAGTCAAATCGAACAACTTGCATATTCACACCCTTCATCTGTAGCCAAGTGAATCTCCCGCAGAGTCAGTACAAGTACACACCTAATGCTGCTTCAGACTTTTTCCTGTGGATATCTGAACCCTATTACAATACAACACTCTTGTTATCAATGTTAAATATAATCTTTCTATTAAAAACTTGAAGTAAGCATTGTTTTTTAAACTTCAGCTGGTGTGTTCTTGATGTAACTGGGATTCTGGTATTCCTTGAATATTTTTGTTAAATATGCATTAGGCTTTTCTGTCTTCCACTGTTTACCATGTAATTGGTAATTGTCTCTCTCATTTTTTTTTTCAAGATAAGCCTGTCCTGTTACCCTTGATCTTTCTCTTTCAGAGACTGTAAATACCTGTTTATGACAAAAGATGTCAGTGAACCCAATTTCATAAGCAGTTTGGCATGGTCAGCGCAAAACTGCTTTTTGAAGTGGTGGTAGAGGAAGGATGACCAGTGTTATGAACCTAAGGACTTCTGTGATTTGGGTTTAAGTCTCTGAGCCCAGGACTTTCTGTATGATCTTGGGCAAGCCATTTAATTTTGGTCAGTTTGAGGCAGGCACATATTTCCTACCTAACAGAGATATTGCAAAGAAAGTGCAGAAGAATTCAGAGACGCTTGTTATCAGTTGGAGCAAATTTATATTGTGCAGATGGAAAGCTAGAGATGCTTTGCTTCTGCATAAGGAGATTGTGTGAAACATGTGTATTTGTTTGAAAGCTAGTTCTCCAATTCTTGTAAAGACTCCATATTAATGCCAGGCTTGCGAGGTGGAAGCACTGTAATTCTGTAAATACCGAGTGAACAAAAACCATGTGGGTTTACATCTCTCCTGTTCCTGTAGCATGTTTTTCTACATCAGCCTTGAGGACTGCAGCTGGGCTTACTGCTGTTGCCATAGCCTCTTAACTGTTGTAACCACTGGAAAAGCATTAACTTTTTTTGGCTCTAAAACCAGCTCTGAATTCAATATTGTATCAATGGAATTATAGCCCTTAAGCCTTTTGATCTGGTGCAGGCTTATGGCAGAGTGAGTTGAGAGGCATGGATTTGTATTTGTTTCGTTTTTGATAAAATCAGTGTTGGGATGTAGCATTAAGCTGTGGTATTTTGTCAGACTTAGGCAATACTGCAGTCCTTGTTTAGCCAAGAGCTTGTACTCTCCATTTTACTGGGGTACAGCTTTTAATCTCAAGCTGACAGAGATGTACTAAGTACATCTCAGTAGATGTTCCTGAAAATGTTAATTCTCTGCACTCATGTTTCCCACTTTCTTTGTGTCTTGGAGCTCTATGAAATGTGAGAACCACTGCAGCTGTGGACAAGGCTGTCAGGAGTTTTTATTGATGAGAGCTGATAACATAGCTGCTTGGTTGTTTTTTTTTTTTTTTTTTTTTGTTGGTTTTTTTTTAGGTGGAAATAGAGTTAAATTTCAGTCATCTTAGTTGACGGTGTGTTTATATTCAGATGCATCTGATTTAATGAGAAATTATTTTGCTTAAGAAAGTGAAATTCGTATAGAATTAGGATTTAATTCTTGGTCAAAGTATGCCATTTTAGTGGCTCATACCACTGCAGAACTTGCTGATTACATGAGCTTATGTACTGAGGAAAATAAGCGCAACACCTAGCTGTATTTACATGGTAGGCAGAGACTTTATAATTAAAATTTTAGTTTTTCAAAGAATGATTGTTTAAATTTACTTGCTTGTCCTAGCTGTTTAATTAGTAGAATTATTTTACATGACATTTGTTTATTATTTCACTTATTTCAAATACTTACTTGGGAACTAGCTGCTAGTGAACAATAACAGTAACAAATCTCAGCTTTAGAAGTCTTTAAAGATGATAAGAAATTAAGCAGGGCTAGTCTCCTCTTCTTGCATGGGAAAGTGACTCTTCTGATTCTACAACTTCATTGAGACAAACAAAAATGCTCAAATTGTGAGAGAAAGAGGGTATGTGGCGAGAGGTTTTTTGTATGTGGTGGGTTGTTCTGTTTTAGACAAATCTGAAGTTGAATTTATGGTGTCAGATAAGCTAAGGCAGATAAGAAATGCAGTTACTGTAGCCAGTCGAAATCAAATATTTGTAAAGAAAATAGTGTGTTTTGGTGTTGGTAATTTTTCATGCATTAAGATAATAATCTGTTAAAATTCCAGAATTCATCTTTGGATCCTGGTGTTATGGTCTCTAGACTGCTTTTAGAAATGCAGTCATGTCCGAAAGTAGAATTTCAATGGAGTGAGCAGTATGGAGAAGATCTGAATGAAGATGCTTGGCAGTACATATTTGCTATTGATCTACTCTGCTCCCATCTGAAGTGGAATTGGACACATGAAAATGTCATAAGGTAGTGTGGCAAGCAATTTCTTCAAATCACAGGATGATTGAGGTTGGAAGGGACCTTTGGAGGTCATCTGTTCAACCCCCCTGCTCAAGCAGGGTCACTCAGAGCATGTTAGACAGGGTTGCATCCAGGTGGGTTTTGAATATCTCCACAGAAGGAGACTCCGCAACCTGTCTGGGCAACCTGGTGCAGTGCTCTGTCACTCTCACAGTGGAGAAATTCCTCTTCATATTCAGGTGGAACTTCCTGTGTTTCAGTTTGTGCCCGTTGCCTCTTGTCTTGTTGCTTGGCACCACTGGAAAGAGTCTGGCCCCAACCTCTTGACCCCTCCCTCCCTTCAGGTATTTATAGACGTTGATAAGATCCCCCCTCAGTCTTCTCTTCCTCAGGCTAAAGAGGCCTAGTTCTCACTGCCTTCCCTCTAAGAGAAATGCTCCAGCCCTCTGATTGTCTTTGTAGCCCTACACTGGACTCTCTGCAGCAGCTCCAGCTGGGGAGCCCAGAACTGGACACAGTACTCGAGATGAGGCCTCACCAGGGCTGAGTAGAGGGGCAGGATCACCTCCCTCGACCTGCTGGCAACACTCTTCCTAATGCACCCCAGGAGACCATTGGCCTTCCTGGCCACAAGGGGTACATTGCTGGCTCATGGTCAATTTGTCAGCCACCAGCACTTCCAGGTCCTTCTCTGCAGAGCTGCTCTCCAGAAGGGGAGCCCCCAGCTTGTACTGGTGCCTACATTTATTTCTCCCTAGATGCAGGACTCTGCACTTGCCCTTGTTGAACCTCATGAGGTTCCTCTCTGCGCAGCTCTCCAAGTCTCTCTGAATGCCAGCACAGCCCTCCGGTGTATCAGCCACTCCTCCCAGCTTGGTGTCATCAGCAAACTTGCTGAGGAGGCACTCTGCCCCCTTATCCAGGTCATTGCTGAAAAAGTTGAACACGACTGGACCCAATACTGAGCCCTAGGGAACAGGAAATGTTAAGTTTTCCTGTATTTTTTCATATTTGAAAGACTGTAACTTTGTAACATTTCCATATGTTAAAAGCTTAGTTACTTCTTTGTAATCAGATGACAGCTGGACTAGCTACAGTCTGCCCTCTGTTAAGATAGCGTGGATGATCAATGAGAAATGTGGGCTTTTACAGTACTATTCCAGTAAACTAACCTCATTAGAGAGCAGTCTTAAAGTTGTGTGTTCTGTTTTTTTTTTTTTTTTTTTTTTAATGGGTATGTGTGAAGGCTTTTGAGTTGCATTACTTGTCAAGGAAGCAAAGTGCTTGATTGTCTTCCACTGAACTTAGTTGATGATCTTTCCAGGAACTGAAAAATAAAAGTGAAAATTGTGAACCCCAGTGCTTCAGTGCTGAGAAATAAAAGTATTGTTACTTTTCACCAGTTTACTATCTTACTATCCTACTTTCAGCCTCCATAAGCCTTTTTAATGAAGCTGTTTTACAACTAATTGAGTCTAGGTGTTGTCATAGTTTTAGAATTAATATTTTACGTTTTCTTAGAACCCTATAATCCAGAGCATAGACTGCTACCATACTTGACTCAGATTGGAAGACTTCATTTTGATTTCTACTTTTATCTGAGAGCACTTGCTTTGTATGTAGGGATTACATTAAATTAGTAGAATCTCTAAAAATAATGCATTTGTAAAACTGCTATGTAACCTGCTATGCATAATTGATGATAATCAAGCTTTCTAATGATACCAGTATTCCACATTTTTATGGAATACTTTCAGATTTGATACAAATTAGCTTCAGTGAAAGGTATATCATTTTAACTAAAGTCGTACAGGTTTGACTGTGTGTGTGGAGTTGTACTGATGATAAACTTAGCTAGTAAAGCTACGTTTGTCATCAGTACAACTGATGATAAACTAATCATTTTAAAGATAAAAAAGATCTTAGATCTCAAGTTCTTTTAGCTTGAAAACAAGCATCAGATCCCATTTGTAACATACAAATTGTTGTTTTCCATTGATACAAGAAACTTGTCTAACATCCTGACATGAAACCTTTAAAGTAGTATGATTTCATAAATATTAAGAGGTCTGAAGGTTGAGAATGTTGCAGGGAAAGGGATGGAGATGTCATTTTTATCAGGAATAATATTCTAAAGAGGAATGATTCCTCCAGCAGGTCAGTTTTGATGGTTTCAGTTTAAAAGCTTCTTTACATTACTCAGCTTGTGGATGTTTGGAACGTTAAGTTTTTCCTGAGAAGGTGAACTAAAATGCAGGAGAAATTACGGAAATAGATAATAAATAGAAGAATTATTGCACAAATTATGCACAACCCTTTCATGCAGTATCATATTTTTAAATTCTTTTGTCTTCCACAGTAAAGTGCTTTGGCCTTCTATGGATAAATGGATAAAAACCAGAAAAGGTCATGAAGTGATTCAGTCCATTCCCGATACTATGATAGCTTCAACACTCAGGCTAATTGGTAAGTAATCTAAATTCTTGGTTGAATTTCTACATTGTATAAGTATGACCTCTGGAAGTGTCAGGGTGCCTGAGAAGTGAATTGAAATATTTGTGGGTTGTTTTTACTTTTTTTTCCTCTTTTATTCCTTCTTTTTTGGAGGTGGAAGGGATTGTCTACCCCAGCTTTCTTCAAAAATTTTTCATGTGTGTATCTGAATTTTGAAAGATAGCATTTTTTTTTCTTTTAGGTCAATTGGGCCAAATAGGTTTGAAGGAAGGATATCTTTCTGCTGTGAGGAATATTAGCTCTGTAATTGGACTGTTCATACAGCATGCAAAAGAAGAAGGTAATGTCCGTTTAGAAGAAATCTAGTGGAAAATCTACAATATGAAGCTTTGTTAGTGTAAACAAAACACACCAATTAGGATGCACATACCAAAACAGCCTGTTTGTACAGTTTTATGTTAGTGCAGAACAGGTTTCAGTTTGAGTCCCTGGCTCTGCCAAGGTTAATGGAGCACTTACTCCCTTTCCAAAATGTAGTAATATGACTCAGATGTAGCCAGCCTTGGAATTATCCTGCTTCACATAACAGCATATCAAATGTTTCAGTAACTTAAATAGTGATCTTGACACAAGCAGTAATTGCTAGTTGTTACCTGATTGCTGCTAGTAAGGGTGTTGTTACTGGTCTAAATCCCTGACTATAGGATGAAGCAAGCCAATAAGGGCAACAGAGATCTACATTGCTCAGTTATTCTGGATATTAAGTATATGCTGAGCTTCATTTTGCAGTGAAGCATTGATTCATGCTAGGAACTGTCTTGAACAACTTCTATGGCTTCTTTCTCTTCCAATTTTTAGTTAATTTAGGTAAGTGGTGTATATCTTGGGGTTTCTGTATTAGACTCTTGTGCAGGCTTGACCCTTTTCTTAAAGGCTAGCCACCTTAAATCAGAGTAAAATCCCTAGATGCTCAAGTCTCGTCTGCCTCTTAAAATACTGAAGACCTATTATATACAGAAAACTGGAGAGTACTAGTATAAAATGAGATGTTATGGAATTTAAGTGTGTGCAGGTTTTTACCTGCTACTATCTGGTTTTAGGTGTCCTAATTCTTAATGTGTGTATGTGGGTTTTTTTTATTATTATTTTATTTTATTCTAATGTCTGAAATAGCGAGTGAAGTTTTGCATGTATGTGTGTCTTTTTTGGGGGGGGGGTTGTTTGTTTTTTGGGGTTTTCTTTATTTTTGATTCAGGTAGTTTAAAGTTCCTGTAAGCTGATTTGTGTTAACTCTTTGCAGATGTGCCCTGGGGCGTGCAGCTGGCAGCTGTATATTCACTGTGTGACTTGGGTTCAAGCAATCCAGTAGGTATTGTTGAGGTCATCGATGCTTGGAAAACAACAGCTCTAAACAGCATCCCTTCTGCTGTCACAAGTGGCATAGCTGAAATCACTTCTATGTGTAGAATGGACTTAAGCTAAAACCTAGGGAAATAGGCCGACCTAAAGGAAGAAGTGCCTTATTTTACTAAGCAGTATTTCCAGTTAAAAACAATACAAAGATGATGATCAGGAAAGAAATGGGGTGTAACGTGGTGTTCGTTTTTTGGGTTTGGGTCTTTTTGTTTTACTGAATATCTGATTAGATGATGCAAACTCAATTATTTTTATTTCCCCTTTGTGTTTAAGGATGGAGAGATTTTAAAAAAGCAAAGTGGCTTGCTTTTTCAGATTAAATCACTAGTGATCTGAAAGCCAGTAGACCTTTTTCTCTCCTGAGAGATTTATGGTTTGATGTCAATAGTTTCTGTTGTTTGTCTTCCCTCAATCTAGAGCACTGGCTATTTGCCACAATAGAAGATTGAGACTGGCTGGAAACCTGCTCTATTGTTTTATATTTTTATTTATAAAGTAAGTGCTCAGATAGCAGAACTTTGCCCAGGTTCTGCTCTGTTTTACCTGAGTAGTCTCATCAATTTAATTTAAAATACTTGTCCAGAGCAAGTAGGAATTGTTTTTTTGTGTAACAATCGTGTATAGAATAACAGAGGTATTAAATCTCTGAATTTGTATATATGGTATATTCTGAAAATGTGTTTCACATTTGATATTGTTCCACTTGAGGAATCTTGTGCATGTATATAGAAAGTTGGTTCAAAAAAGTTCAAATTTCTAATGATAGCTTCACTATACTCCACATTTTTGTACCTTTCATAATAAAAGAAACAAACATATTTGTGTCTTTGTTGATCTCTAAATAATACACTTTGAACATCAGTTGTACACGACTAAGAATGGGCAGTTGTTTATAGCTTAAGTGCATAGTGTTTTGGGGGCAGGAGGAAATGACAGGAGGTTTGGCTATAACATTGCAGTTTTGGCTACTGGAAAGAGGATGTGTTGCAGCTCTTCAGATTTTTTTGCTGGTAGGGGGAGGAGTGGGATTAAGTTGGGAGGTACATTTAAAAAAAACAAAACAAAACAAAAAAAAAAAACAAAGCAAAACTGTAACCATATGAAGGTGTGAGCAGTGCTAACACACATTCCCATTGTAATTGGACCTAGACTAAGCCAGAACTTTGAGATGTATCAGTCCTTTCTGTGCCCCTTTTGGGGAAGAATCTTGTCTCCTGAAACCAGCTGTCAATTGGATAATGAAGTATTTAACTCAAAGTGAATCAGACAACATACAGTTTACACTCGATTTTTTTTCTCTTGCCTGTATGTCCTTGCAGGCAGGCCTATGCTTTCAGGCTTGTCTTTAGTTAATTTAGTGTCTTTGATTTGCAGCAAGCTCTTTACAATCTGTTTTAATCTTTGTAGAGTGCTTTTGGGGCACCCAAGTTGTCTATTTTTTGCTCCTCTGAACAATTTGAGTTGTTCTGCGTGAACTGCAGGCTCTCAGTCCATCTGATGTATTTTTGTGATCCCTGAGAGGTTCTGTCCTGGAGCGTGCTGAGTTGCTCATCAAAAAAAGAACAGTCTTCCCCTCATTGCAGAGTTTTAGTGGACTAGGCACTGCTGTGCCCAAGGGAGGAGAAGCACATTGCTTTTGGTATTGGCTGTTTAATACCTAGTATCATATTTCAGACTTGGATACAAGCTTTAGCTTATTTTGCTGCATAAATTTGCCTTAAATCTACTTCAGATGAATGCCTGCAAACCTAATAACTATTTATGACTTACACAAAAGAAGTTTCTGTTAGATTCTGCTTCTTAATGCCTTCTATTCTAGACTCTTGATAGTAAGTAAGATCAATACTTAGGCAGTAAAATCAATCTGCTAATGTTTCTAAACATTCATGAGAAATACGAAATCCCAGCAACTTTCTTTAGCTTAATTTATCCAAAACAAAGGATTAGAATGCCCTCTATTGATGGTATAAAACTTAAAACGAAGTCAGATCTTTTTTAAATTACAAAATGGTTACTGATCAGACTGATTTACTCTCATGCTTTCTTTTGCTTATCTACAGAATTAAGTTCTTAATTCACATACTGACTCTGATGACGGAGTAGAGCAAGTCTTTCTCTTTGCAGTATGTGTGTCTGGCATGTTCTTTCTGCTGTGTGTAAGGCATAACATGTCTGTTGTGCTTTTAGTTCTTCTCATTTCCTCAATGAATTGCTGTGTTTTGTGTCCCAGTCCTTTTGATGTATCTTGATTACAAAAGCATCTTTCTTTTGCCTCTTGTGATGATTGTGTTCCAGCATATGACTCTCATTCCAGACACATTTACATTGTCACAGCTTAGAACCGTGTCTGAGGTTTGTTGCTGCTCTTCCAGATCACAGATGAAGCATGGTATCTCCAAGTTTTGGAGTTTCAGAATTGGCAGAAACTGCCAGAAAGATGCAGCCTCCTGATCCAGGAGGCTGAGGCCATTTTATCCTGCCTTGTTTTGGGTACTTTTTAAAACTTGTAGTTTAAGAAAGAACAAATGAAAAGTGCTGGAGAGGATGTCCTCCTTCTCTATACCTTTTTCTGGATTCCAGTGCAATAGAGGCCTCTGTCATTGCTCTAATGCCATGCCCAGCTCTTCAAGCCATCCTTCAGCACAAAGAAAATCTTTGCTGGTGGCTGATCCTTCCAGCCACATCAAAGGCAAAGTCCAGAGATAGATTTCTGCCAGCACCACTTTATAATGCAATTGCTTTGATTACATTAATGCCAACTTTTTCTGATGATACCTTGGCCCTGAGCCATTTTCAGCTTCACGCGAGTAGGTATGGGGCATTTATCTTTGGCTCCTTTTCTGCTCCCAGTGCTGCTGAGATGGTCAGCTTTGATGCAAAGAACTGGTCTTGATGTATATCGTAATTTTTGCACTGCTTCAGAGCCTGACTCCACCAATGCAATCATCTTACTCCTTTGAAAGATTTTTTTTTTCTGAAGTGAAACTTTTTGAAGATGAGTCTTCTTCCCAAACTTTTCATGAAGACCATGGTGTTCCTGTTGGAAAGTCTGCCTCTTGTGGTACTTTTGGATTTTTCCTGGACACATGCAGTGTTTCATCCATCGTACTTTTTTTTTTCCTATGTTAAAGAATGTTCATTACGTATAAGTCATTCCAGGCGGATTATTTTAGCAAACAAATATTACTATGTTGAAGTGTGATTCAGTAACCTGCCTAGAGTATCAAGAATGTTGCTCTACATATATCAAAAAGCTTATTTCATCCTCTCAGAAGTTGATTCCAGATTCTGTTGTTAGTTTCTTTAATACTATTTTTTATACCTTTTATATAATTGATCCTCCTCCAATCCATTTTTTAAAAGAATGGTGAAATGTCTTCTTTGATGAAAACTGAAATAACAAATTGAGAATACTTAGTGTGCCTACCCTTCTTTTTTTTATCTGACCATTTAGTTTCTCTTCCACGTTAGTTTCAAAGCTGAATTTCATATTTAAATATTGGTACACTAGGAACTAGTATTTCAAACAGAAAATGGGTTAAGTGTGCAAGAATTTTTATGCAAGTAGAGGACAAATGTAATGTAGGTTGCTAGGGGAGTGCTTCAAAACTCATAATTTTGTCTGCCTTTTAACATGCGTGCATTATAGACTAACAGTGTGTCCTGTGAAGAGACTTGGTAGTGCTTGATAATGGCTCACCTTTTCTAGATTTTTTTTTTTTTGATGCGCACTAAAGTCATATGTTTTCTTAAAAGTGAGAAAATGCTTTACATGTAATTGCTGTGCTTATATATATGAATACATACACACATACATACATCTATAGCTTTTTGCATGTAAAACCTAAAAAAAAAAAAAAAAAAAAAAAGTCGACAAAACTGGTTACAGTATTTAAGTATTGAAGCAAATACACAATACTTGAATGTATGCTAGGAATGACTAGGATTCAATTCATGAAGAATGATTTCCTCTCCTTCCTATGCTTTGTTCCCTACCCCCCCCCCCCCCAAAAAAAAAAGAGCCCTCCATGTAATCACTGCCATTTAATTTGGTGATTCAAGTCCACTGAAAGAAGTTAATGAAGAACTTTCCTTTTCACCTTAAACTTTCCTTTTCTTTTCACCTTAACGTGTAAGCATGAGTGTTAAGCTCTTAAGCCCTGCAAGGCAGGAGAGTAAGAGCAAAGGTGAGATTGGTAGTTTCAAATTAGATAATAACAATTTAAAAACAAAGAAATAACTGAGTTTATTGAGAATAAGCATTTTTTCTATAGAATCATAGAGCAAGTAGGAAGCAGGACTACTGTTTCTATGAAAGTAACATGACAATATTGGATAGAGGTAGGGTAGGAACATTGGGCAAAGAGCTCAGATCTCTGACCTGAAGGCAGCAGTCAGCCCTGGCTTTGAATGCCGTCCTTCAGCAGGGGCATGCGAGGTTACAACTGACTGTCAGAGTCCAGTACTCTCTCACCAGGCTTTTTAGATACTCCACACATGGAGGGTATAATGTTTCATATAAAAGTTTACTTTGAAAGTATTTGATGGTATGTGGGATTTTTGATTTAGCAGAATGATACAGCAGTGTACTGAAACCGCAATGCAAGTGGTATACACTTAGCAAAGTACAGCAATTGCAATATACAGTTCAATCACAATACCAATTTCTGTAAGATGCTTACTGTTGTGATGCTGCACATCCCCAGTCACTGGGAAGAAAATCTGTTGGTTGAAGTCAGCTCAAACTGTTAGTTTTAGTTCAGATTTTATACTCCTGTATGCCTTCTCCCCATCCCCAATGTTTGTCTGGCTGGCTCGGGGAGAAACATTTACACCAGTTGATCCACTAAGTAAGTACAACTGTTTATCTAAAACAAAGGTCACTCTCTGGGCCCCTTCTGTTTGAGATGAATTCAGCTTTCTGTGCAACAGGGTTAATGAGTTACACCCTACATTACTCTGGAACTTCATGGATACCTTGTACTTGCTCATCTTCTTTGAGCCTTCTTTCATTGTAGGAGTTTATTGGTCAGTCACACTGACTCCAACAAGGTAAATTAAAACAGAGGAATGGAGGAACAGTACCAACCAGTGTAGCCTCCATGCTAGAACATTTTTCAACACTTGCAGAAGAGTTTTGATCTTTCCACTACCTTTCCCTGTTAAAGGCCAGGCCTCCCTTCGGCATATCTAAGGGAGAAGTACATCTGTAAGTCTGTATTCCTTTATTTTATTAGTTCTGAGTTCTTTCTTTTTGACGTAATGTTTAACAGACAGGACTTTTCGCTCTGAGATAAACTCCTTGTTGAAAAGCTGTGCAACAGCAACATAAGATAAACTTGCTGAAGAGTCTGGTTGCATCTCTGTTAATGCTATGATTGTATGCAGGGAAACTAAAGAACGTGCAGCTTGCAGAGACCATTCAACTGTACCTGTCTCGGCCTGCTTGTGGAATATTTCTCTTGTGGTAGAAATCATAGAATCATAAAATCAGTAAGGTTGGAAGGGACCTCTGGAGATCATCTAGTCGAACCCCCCTGCTCAAGCAGGGTCACCCAGAGCATGTTAGACAGGATCATGTCCAGGCAGGCCTTGAATATCTCCACAGAAGCAGACTCCACAACCTCTGTAGGCAACCTGGTGCAGTGCTCTTTCACTCTCACAGTGAAGAAATTCCTCCTCATATTCAGGCAGAACTTCTGTGCTTCGGTTTGTGCCCGTTGCCTCTTGTCCTGTTGCTTGGCACTACTGAAAAGAGTCTGGCCCCAATCTCTTGACCCCTCCCTCCCTTCAGGTATTTATAGACATTGATAAGATCCCCCCTCAGTCTTCTCAGAACTTCTCCAGGCTAAACAGGCCCAGCTCTTGCAGCTGTTCCTCACAGGGCGGATGCTCCAGCCCTCTGATCATCTTCGTAGCCCTACACTGGACTCTCTCCACTAGCTCCATGTCTCTCTTCTCTTCAGCTTCCACTGCTTACCACTTTTTAATACCAGAAAATGGCTCTAGTTTCTTCCAAAACAGCCAATCATCTGGAGTAACTGAAGGTTGCTGGAGTAGCAAAGCAAAAAGGTCAAATTCCTCATGTTAGTGCCACAGTTTGATAGATTAACAGCCCTAAACCATCAAACCTTGTCTTACCTTCTCTTCTGTATTGTACAGCACCAGAGGTCTAGAGCCAAATCATAACCCCAAGATATGCAATGGAGGGAAAAAACGTAGAAGAATGAGGTTGGAAGTGTCCTCCAGAAGTCATCTCACCCAACCAACTGCTCAAAGTAAGGTTGGCTTCAAGGTTAAATGAGGTTGCTCAGGGTGTTGTCAAGTTTTAAACAATTTCTCTAGTCAATCTTTTCTAGTGCTTAACCACTCTTACCATAAAGATTTTTTCTTATGTCCATCTGGAATTTCCTTTGTTGCAGCTTTTGTCTGTTACCTCTCATCATTTCACTGTGCATTTCCAAGAAGAGTCTTGTTCTATCTACTCTACAACTTCTGTTCAGGTAGCTGAAGAGAGTACCAGGATTCCCCTTCAACCTGCTCCAGCTGAACAGATTGTAGCCCATCAGTCTTGTACAGCATATGTGCCAGCCCCTGGAGCATCTTGGTACCCTCCACTGGACTTGATGCAGGATGTCAGATTCTCTATGGGGAGAAGGACCAGAACTGGACAGAGTACTGCAGACGTGACCTTCTGAGTGCCGAGGATGGGGGAACAACCAGTCCCCTTAACCTATTTGCTACAGTCCTTATCCTTTCATGGACTGCTGGTCGTTGACTTATCTAGTATTGTTTAGGGATTGATAGCCCCCAGCATTGTTGTCTGGAATAGCATAACTACTATTCTTAATTACAAGTTAGTGATAAAGTGCTATATGTAAATGAGTTAACTTTTCTTCATGTTCCTGAATTATCAATACTCCAGCAAACTTGAAGTAACTTATTCAGATTATACAAACAATACGTGCTGTGTTAGTATGCCACTTAATTTCAAATATGCATATCGTATCTAGGAAAATTTACTCAGTTCACAATTTATTGTGTAAACCTGCTAAATAAGAGATCTCCCAAGCTGAAAGGAAAACAAGCAAGCTTTAAATTTAATTTAATTTCATATCTACTCTCTTTAAAGCAGTTCCAAACTGACGGGTTTTCGTATGTTAAATGCATTCTTTCTGTAAGTTATAATATTGAAATATTAAAAAAAGATAAGATTTTATGTGAGAAGGCAATTTTTCTAATAAACTTGTCTCTACCCAGGAAATTGATGTAAAATAAGAAAGAAATTGGAGGCAACATTGGTCATGGGCATAATTGTTTCTTTCTCTTATACTGTTGGTTTCTGTCCAGCCAGGGGAGGGAAAAATAAAAAAGAAAAAAAAGAAAAAAAAAGCTGTGTATTGCTTTATGCTTAAAATGGCAATAACCAAAGAGATCAGAGTGAACCTGTAAAGGCAGATACATGTGCTCCTTTGGGATACAGAGCTCTGCCTTGCTGCTACTACTAATACCACATCTCTCTGACCTCTGACAGTAGTAGAATGAAATAGCAAAAACAAAGACAGGTGGTTAAGCACTATTTTGCCCCTGTGAATCCATGCTGACAATCACCTTTCTGTCCTTCACATGCTAAGAAATGGTTTCCAGGATTAGTTGCTCCATTGCCTTTCCCGGGAACAAAGTGAGCCTGAGCAGCCCATAGTTCCCCAGATCCTTCCTCTTGCTGTCCTTGAGAATAGGAGTGACACTGGGTCTTTTGAACCTCTCTCATTCACCATGGCCTTTCAGAGATAATAACGACTTTGCAATGACATTGGCCAGCTCCCTCAGCACTCACAGCTGCATCCCATCAGCACCCATGAATGGTGAATGTCCAGTTTGAGTGTTCCATAACCTGATCCTCCCCCATCAAGGGGAAGTCTTCCTTGCTCCAAACTCCCCCTCTAGTCTTGAGGGATTAGGATTCCTGAAGGTCAGTCTTACCAGTAAAGACCAAGGAGAAGAAGGTCTTCAATGACTTGGCCTTTTCTGTTTCCTTTGTCACCAAGGCCCTTACCTCATTTAGCAGTGGGCCCACATTTTCCCTAGTCTTTCTTTTGTAGCTGCTTGTGTACTTAGAGAAGCCTTTCTTGTTGCTGTCCTTGCCACTTTCAACTCTAGGTGGGCTTTAGCTCTCTTAACCCCATTCCTACATGCTTCTTCAGTGTCTCTATATTCCTTCTGGGTCACCTATCTCTACCTCCACCTCTTGTATGCCTCCTTTCTATGGTCAAGTTTAGTCAGGAGCTCCTTGTTCATTCATGCAGGCCTCCTGCTGTGTTAATTTGTTTTCTTGTCTGTTGAGATGGATAGTTCTTGAGCTTGGAGGAGGTGATCCTTGACTATCAGCCACCTCAATAGGACACTTCTTCCCTCTAGGGCTGTATCCCATGGTATTCTCCAAGCAGGTCCCCGAACAGGCCAAAGTCTCTTCTCCTGAAGCCCAGCATTGTGATCCTGTTTTTTGCTTTTTCATATCCTTGCAGGATCCTGAATTCGGCCATCTTGTGGCTTCTGCAGCCAAGGCTGCCCCCAATTTTCACATCTCTGGCAGGTTCTTCCTTGTTTGCAAGTATGAGATCCAGCAGAGTAACTCTTCTCATCAGTTACTCAATCACCTGTCTCGGGGAGTTGTCATCAATGTTGTCTGGGAACCTCCTGGATTGTTCATGCCGTGCTGTGTTGTCTCTCCAGCAGATATCAGAGTGTTTAAAGTCCCCCATGAGAACCAGTGCCTGCAAATGTGAAGCTTCTTCCAATCATCTGAAGAAGCCCTTGTCTACTTCTTCTTCCTGATCAGCTCCTCATCAGCTAGAAGAAGAGCGAACCTATTCTGAAGTTGCTAGTTTTCCAGTGGGTCAGGAACCCTCTTCCAGCTTCCAGCTGTCACCAGCTTCCAGCTTTCACCATCATGGGAATTGCCACTTTCTGACCCAATAGGCACTGACTCTGCTTGTCCCTTCATTGTGGGCATTCATTGTGGTTGGAGGCTTGGACTGCTGAAGCCTCAGAGAGGATCTGGTTAATCTCATCCTCCCTGATGCTGCACAGTCTGCTGACCTGCTCCAGCAGCTCCATGACTTGGCAGCTCAGCTCTTTGACCATTGCGTACCTACATTCCGAGAGACCATCACTCCAGCCTCAGTGAGAGGCCCCAGGCATTCCCTGAAGCCTGAGACTTGCAGACCTGTATCCGCCTTCTGAAGCTCCATCTGGGTTGAAGCCTCTGACGTTGTAGGGACAGTTACTCTATTAGTCATTGGGGTCTGTACCCTGGGCTGTGTCACCGCCGTAGCTGAGAATGTGTGTACGGGTCTGAGCAGTGCTACCAGGCCCTTTGCATCCTTCTGTGTAAATTGCTGGACAAACTGCTATCTCTTTTGACTACACTCTGGAAGCTGTACTCTAGGCATGGCTGTTATATAGGCTTCTCCCTAAAGCTGGCTGAAAGAGGGCTTGGCCCTCCCTAATCTGGGGACAGGTTGAATAAAGCCCCTAACATTGTCCAGCCAGGGGTGACCAATAGAGTTCTTTACCAGCTGCTCTGGAGAGCTTATGGCGTGCTGTGGTTGGCCTTGCCTGTCTCTCTTTACCTGTTGGCAGCAGGCACTCTGTAGTTCCTCAGCGATTTCCAGAAGTCCCCAATGATCTCCAGCAAAATCCCCAGAAGATCTAAGCAAAGCCTAGAATTGCTGCAGAAATTGCTACATAATGAGAGTGACATTCTGCCTTCTTTCACAGGGGCCTTAGGGTCTATTCAGCCCAACTAGCCAGACAAGCAAGTGGTAGTTGCAAAGGGACAGCTGGAGGGCCAGCAAGATGAGACAGAGGAGGAAGCAGCACCAATGAAGACAGCTGGAGGAAGGTGCTTGAGGTGGGAAGGTCTCTCCTTGTGGCTGTACAAACAAATCACAGCAGGATTACTGTGTTGTCTTTGTAGGACCTGCCAATGCAGACTCTTAAGCTCTTTCCTTTATGTCAAAGATTCAAGGGTTCCCAAATCTCAGCCTCACAAATCCATATTTAAATTCTATAACTTGTATTGTCTTAAGTGCTTCTGAACTGAAGAGCTGTTACAACCAGGGCTTGACTTCTGAAATGATATGCCATCTGTAAGGAGTTATCCCAAGATTACAAAGTCTTGGACAGGGAAAGGATTTATGCTTTTCATTCCTTCTCTATGGTCAGATATTTTGCATGTATTTGACCCTGTTTTTCTGAACCATGGAGACTCTAAATGATAAGCTGCTCATCTCATAGAAAATCCTCTGAGAGTTCTATACAGCACACACTGCTATCTATCCCTCCTTTATCTGTATTTTGAAGCTCTGCCACTGATTGTTTAATACACTGCTCTGCATCTGTTGTCAGTTACCACGTTTTTCTATCCCTCACCTTTGATTGACCTACCTGACCTTGATTCATCTGAGGGAGATGATGACAATGACGAAAATGTGACCATGTAGGAAGAGGCAGCAAGAACACACACACTGAATGATGGGCATCAGGTTTTAAATCTCACAAGATTAGGCAGTTGAGATTTTTTTGGAGTAATGGTTTTCTGAAAATTCAGCCTCTCCTCCAGTTGACAAATCTGATGATCATGCTCCTACCTCTCCATTCTCCATACTATATATACTGTGTATTTAAATTGCACAGAGACTTCAGGACTATACACGTATCCTCCTGCCATTGCATTAGTTCTTATGGGAAAGCTTGCTTTGCTATCCATCAAATCACTAGCTATGGCACTTTTAGGAATGCATCCTTCACGTATGGCTGGGCAAAGCTGTCCTATATGACCTGAAACTGGAGACTTTTTTGATTTCTTTTTTTGAGAGACATCATTGGTGAAATGCTTACATAACACAGTGCATTCAGAGCTAATTCCCTAAACTTTCCTACTGCTTTCTACTTTAGAACTTTGTTGTCTTAGTGGTTGCACATATTTCAATTTACAGTATTTGTTTCCCACAACAATATTTATTTAAAATATAAATATTTATTTAAATATTATTTAACTGAATAATAATGCCTCCTACATAGAACTACAAAAGTCTTAGTTTGCCCCTTTTGTGTCATACTGCTCATATTCTTGTGTGAAATGCTTAAACATTGTGCATAGCTATGCTGTCACAGTGTTACAAAATATATAGTGTTGTTGGTTACACTATTTTGGTAGGCGGGCCATCCATCTCCCAGGGCCATCATAAGAGAGTGATCAATCCGTGGAAGTTCATCTCCATGAACAGGAAGGAGCAGTGTGGGGTGGACAAGTGGGGGAGCCCAATAATCCGGTCAGGGAAAGGGAGACCCTGCCCCAGCTCCTCCTAGAGCTGCCACAGGATTGCCATTGCAGCCCCCTTATCCAGATGTGAAACCCTCCTGATGAGGCAACTGGAGAGGCTCTCTGGATCACCTTGTAGATGCACAGAGGGCTACCACCTATGGGAGAATGGGATGTACATAGTATAAGGTGCAGGGGAACATCATAGGGTGCAGGGGATAAGGATTTGGGGATTGCATAAAACTTACGAGTTGTCTGATGGCATGATGTGAGATCAGGGGGTCCAGTGAGCTGTTATTGGGTAGGCTGAGTGTACAATCTCAGCCACGGGAGGGATCCACACTGTATATATGTATATATTCCACATCAATGGACCTTCATCCTGATCAGCCAGAGAGGAGAACTGAATGCATCTACTGGTGCTATTTGTGTTTGCGTGAGTGCTGAGTGTTTCTGCCTGTCTTGTTTTGTGTGGCCAGTCATGAACGTATGTCTGTATGTGTATTGTATACATGTGAGGTTTTTATGTGTCTACTGGAAATTAATGCCATCTCTTTTGTAATTTTGATTTCTCAGTCTACTCTCAAAATAGTCTTGTCGTTGCTAATATTGCTTCTATTCCTTAATGCAGATATTGTTGTATGATGATTTAGGGCTTGTTCTCAAGTCACTGAAACAAATATCTGCAGATCAGCTGAACAATGATAACTTTATGATATGCATGTTCTTAGCCTGTGGGAAATTATTATATGATAGAGCAAGTTGCATTGGCTTGCATTATTAGTGGGTAACAGTGTTAGCATGGGTTGCTAACACTACCTTGTTAAATTACAGTGAATTAATGAAACACTTGAACCTGTCAGAAAAGTGAGGATTTACATGTAATAATTTCTGGCAAATAGGAAAAGGCATGATCTTGGGTTCACTGAGACACTAGTACTATTGAAGGGAGTCTTATTTGCATGTCTGTTGTGTGATGGCTGGTGTCCAGTTGCAAAAAGCATCAAAGTTCAAGGTTCAGGTAGAATATAGCAATCCTTGTTAGGTTTAGAGCTGACAGGACAAGAAACTCATCCCTTGTGTGGGTGAGTTATGCTAACCTGCAGCAGTGGAGGTTCAGAGAGTGCAAGGTAAGACAGAAGGGCTTCTCTTCATGTTTATGCTTGTACCTATTCTCTGTAACTAAGGCCCAGCTGGAGTTTATAAGCTGTGGATTTTTCTTCTCAAAACTAAAACTCTGTTGGGGGAGCTTAGTGGTGGCCAGCACAGCTGAAGTACTTATAGGATGCTGAACATGGTGGTGATGGAATGGAGAAGGGGAGAGATGTAAAGACAGGGTAGTCAACAAAATACAGTCGTGAGGCCTCCAGTGGGTGCATGCAGCTGGGGAAGTACATGTGAGACATGGCTATGGGGGATCCCCTTGCATCCCCCCCCGGGAAACCTGCATGCACAACTACCTCTCTGAAATGCCTGTAATGCACACACAGCATGGGGAATAAACAGGAGGAGCTGGCGATCTGTCTGCAATCACAGGGCCATGATCTCATTGCAATCACAGAGACGTGGTGGGATAGCTCACATGACTGGAAGGTTGTCATAGATGGCTACGTGCTTTTCAGGAAAGAGTCCAGGAAGGTGAGGTGGTGGAGTTGCTCTTTATGTGAGAGAGCAACTGGAAGGAACTGAACTCTGCCTAGAGGTGGACGAAGAGTGAGTTGAGAGCTTATGGCTAATGATCAAAGAGCAAGCTAACATGGGGGACACTGTTGTGGGTGTCTACTACAGGCCACCTGACCAGGAAGAGGAAGTCGATGAGGCCTTCTATAGACAGCTGGGAGAAGCCTCACGATCGCAGACCCTGGTTTTCATGGGGGACTTCAACCACCCTGACATCTGCTGGAAGGACAACACAGCTAGGCACAAACAGTCCAGGAGGCTCCTGAACAGCATTGAGGATAACTTTTTGACACAGGTAGTGGAGGAGCCAATGAGGAGGGGTGTTCTGCTGGACCTGGTCCTAACCAACAAAGAAGGAGTGGTTGGCGATGTGAAGGGTGGGGCAGCCTTGATTGCAGTGACCACGAGATGCTGGAGTTCAAGATCCTGCATGGAGAAAGCAAGGCAATAAAGCAGGACTGCAACCCTGGACTTCAGGAGAGCAGAATTTGGCCTCTTCAGTGACCTAGGTGGAGGAATCCCAGGGATTAAGGCCCTAGAAGGAAGAGGAGCCCAGGAGAGCTGACCATTATTTAAGCATCACTTCCTCCAAGCTGAAAAGGTGCATCCCAAGGAGAAAGAAATCCAGCAAAAGGGGCAGGAGACCTGCATGGATGAACAAGGAGCTCCAGGCAAAGCTCAAACAGAAGAAGAAAGTACACAGAATGTGGAAGAGGGGACAGGCTACTTGGGAGGAATATAAGAATGTTGTCAGAGTATGTAGGGATGCAATGAGGAAGGCTAAGGCCCAGCTGGAATTAAATCTGGCAAGGGATGTCAAGGAAAATAGGAAGGACTTCTTCAAATACATCAGTAGCAAAAGACTAGGGAAAATGTAGGCCTACTGCTGAATGGGGTGGTGATCCTGGTGACAAAGGATATAGAGAAGGCAGAATTACTGAATGCCGTCTTTGCTTCAGTCTTCACTGCTAAGGGCAGCCTTCAAGAATCCTGAAGGGAGCCTGGAGATGAGAGAGCAAGTCTGGAGAAGGGAAGACTTTCCTTTGGTTGAGGAGGATAGGATTACAGATCTTCTGGGCAAGCTTAACATCCACAAATCCATGGTCCCAGATAGGATGCATCCATAGGTACTGAGGGAGCTGGCGGATGTTGTTGCCAGGCCGCTCTCCATCATCTTTGAAAGGTCTTGGAGAACAGGAGAGGTGCCTGAGGACTGGAAGAAAGCCAATGTCACTCCAGTCTTCAAGAAGGGTGAGAAGGAGGACCCAGGCAACTACCGATCGCCTCACCTCCATCCCTGGAAAGGTGTTGGAACAGCTCATCCTCGACGTCATTTCCAAGCACATGAAGGAAAAGAACATGGTCAGGAGTAGTCAGCATGGATTCACCAAGGAGAAATCCTGCTTAACCAATCTGATAGCCTTCTGTGATGGAATGACTGGCTGGGTAGATGAGGGGAGAGCAGTGGACGTTCTGCACCTTAACTTCAGCAAAGCATTTGACATTGTCTCCAATAACATCCTCCTAGATAAGCTCAGGAAGTGTTGGTTAGACGAGTGGACAGTGAGGTGGATCGAGAACTGGCTGAAAGGCAGAGCTCAGAGGGTTGTCATCAGCAGTGCAGAGTCTAGTTTTAACTAATTTTAATTGTTGATCTTGCACCTCACTAGTGTGGACATATTGTTCTTTCTGAGTGTTTGTGTGATGATTTTGGTTTCTCACCTTCTTAGTGAGCATCTGTGCAGTCCTGTTTTTTTGTATTTAAATGAGAGCTCATAAAAGCCTAACCTGTCCCTTGCTGCTGCTGGGGGGGGAGGGGGGAAGGGGGCAGTGTCACAGCCAGGGAGCAGTGGCATGGCACTGGAGATGGTGCACTGAGCCATTGTGCTGTCCCTCCGCTTTCAACTTAGTCTCCTGTCTTGTTGCAAGCTGCACTCACCTAGGGTGTGAAAATTTAATGATGATATGTATGACAATAAACATAGAAGCTCTCTGTAAAGACAGATGATTCTGCCACATCAGAGAGGCTTTCCCTAGAAGGAACAGTTTTACTGCTCAGGCTTGAAATAGAAGAGGGCAGGAGGGTTTAAATGGGCTTGCTGTTCCTCCTCTGCCTGAGGAGCTCCCTGTCACTATATGTATGGGGAGACAGTTTTCCATAACTGCTACAAAATCAACTTTCATAATCTGAAAGCTGAGACATTTATAGGATTCATTTTAGCTTTGCTTAAGCTAAAGAAAAGCACATGTGCAGTTCACTTCCAGTCATGTTACTTAATGAAAAAAGAGATCACGAGAAGTGTTTTTAGTGAAGACTGCAAGTTTGATTTTAAAAAGTATGTGTGTATTTATTTGTAATATACGTCTATAATGTAGTGGCTTAAGTATATGTGGCATGCTGATAATCCAGCACTATCCAAGATTAGTAAAACACCTATTAAAAGTGGCTTAAAACCCTGTGAAGGTGCTGATCTAAAGAAAAGTTGGCAGTGCAAACATATAATCAATTGGCAGATGAGTTGCTTCAGTTCTGGATGTGACATTATTTGTCATTCTTTTTAAACACTCAAAGAGATAACATCTAAGCATGCAGAGAGGTTGCAGATGACATAGAAACTGGAGAATAATAAATCAGGGTAAAGAAAGTCAATTACACTGAGTTATCTAAATTCAGTAAGCACTGGACTGGAGTGAGAGAGATCCTCTGCACACAGGGAAGGCTCTGTTTGCACAGGGGAAGGATCTTGATTTGGAACAGAAACTTGAAATCGGGTTCTCACAAACTGACTTGTGCATTTACTACAGGAGTTTGAAGCACTCTCCTGTGTGCTCTCTTGCTGGAATTTTTTGACTGATCTCAATTATTAAATACTCACTGAGGCTTTGAAAAGAGCTGGCTGAACAGGACAATCAGTTCAAAGCTATGGAGAGTCTAGCTTTTAGGAGTTTGATTAAAATATCACATTCTAGAACATTCTGCAACTGATGCAATTGCATAGTTGTGTGTGAGGAAACTTGGGATTTAATTTAGACTAACTGAGTGAAGGAACATGATCTTGGAAAGCAATAATGCTGAGAAGAGTGTAGGCCTCATGAGCAGATTTGATGTATACTCTGATACCTATGTTCATAGCTGAATTTGAGACCTAACTTGCAGGTTCAATAGTTCTTTGGTTTAATGTGTTGCAACTTTCTATGTTACCCTCTCAGAGAAGGTAGTTCTGGGCTCCCAAATATAAGAAAATCTGAATATATTGAAGTGAGTCCAGCAAAGAGCCACAAAATGATTAAGGAATTGAAGCATCTGACATATAAGGAGAGGCTGAGAGCTGGGAGAGTTTAACCAGAAAAAGAGAAGGTTCAGGGAGGATCTTATCAATGTGTATAAAAATCTGATAGGAGAGATTAAAAAAGATGCATCCAGACTCCTTTCAGTGGTATTGAGAGGAAGAACAAGAGGCACAGGGCACAAATTGAAATACAGGAAATTCTACTTAAACTGAAGAAAAAATCTTAACTGTAGGTGAGGTCAAACTCTGGAACAGATTGCCCAGAGCAGTTGTAGAGTCTCCATCCTTGGAGGTATTCAGAACCTGACTGGACAGGGCCCTGAGCATCCTGCTTTGGGCAGGGGTTGAGGCTAGACAGTTTGCAGAAGTCCCTCCAAACTCAGCTATTCTGTGATTCTGTGGATAGTCAGAGAAGATACAGCTCTACTGCAAAGTTAAAGCTCCTTCTTAATTGCGATCTCCTTAGGAAGTGAGAGGACAGTAAGCAATATGAAACTGAAGATGGATGGGTAGAATTGAAGATCTTCTTAAACTACTTTTCAGCTTTAACTGGTCATCACATGAGTGCTTGCAGCCCACTTCAAGAAAAAGATCAAACAAGACATCTCTAATGTCAGCAATTTAAGCTAATTTGCTTGCCTTTTTTTTGAGTAGAGTCAGTGAAGATACTGCAAGAAACAGCTAAGAATTACGAAGCAGCCTGAGCCCACCTCAATCTTACGTACCTGTAACTGCAGAATTATAACCTGGAGCAGCAGCCATGTAATACAAATTGTAGTTTCAGTAACATTACACTTTAGTGACTGCAGCTACATAAAGCTGATCTGGACTAAAGCTCCTTGAAGGCCTGTGCAATAATCAATACTTTCTGAAAAACAACAGCAGCAGATTGAGAGGGATGCCAGATTTAAGGACCAGGTTTGCCGTCCAGTCATACCTGCCCTGGATAACAAATGAGCTTGCAAAGTGAGGTCATGGAAAAGTTAGTATATGTATAAAGTTAATTTATACTTGGATGTACAAAACACAATAGCCTTCTTCATAATAAATCACAATAGCCTTCTTTATATAGAATTAATCAGATCAGTTGGCAAGATATCTTAAGAGTTGCAGAAAAAAAGCATAAATATAACTTGACTGACAGATTATTCCTATTGGTGAGAGACTCATAACGCAGAATTTGTTTAAAAGAAGACTCCGTGGCATGCTGCCTACTTTCTCATAAAGTACGGCTTCTTAGCCTAGAAGAAAAAGGCCATTGACTTGAAAGGTAGACCAGCAGCCACTGACAAGGGGTTGAAACTTAAAATAGGTCCATGTTTTTAACAGTAAAAGTCCTAGGAACAAATTTTCCAGGAAAAATATAGATTCCCTTTCTTGATGTTTTCAAATCAAAACTGGATATCTTTTGAGAAATCTATTGGCAAAAATACCAGTTATGCTTTAGTTAAACGTAAGTTTGATGCAGAGATAGCTGAGAAACTCTGATGCACAGAGTGTCAGACTCAGTTATCCAGTGATCCCATTTGACTTCAAACTCTGCAAATTATTAACTTATAGGTTTTTCTGTGGCATTTAACACTGTAGATCAGAATGTGATAGAAATACTCATTAATTTATCTTTTAGAAAAATCTCAGTTGCAGTTTCCATTGCAACAGTTACTGCCTTCAGGAAAAGAAAACTGAAGGCCAAAATTATTGAAAAGTGCTCACAGATACTGAGCATTCAGTAATATTGAGATACCTGCACCTTACATTTTAGGATGTTTTGTATATTCATTTCTTTTTGTACTTAAAAAGTGATACAGCCTAAGACAAAGCTGTGTGCAGTGTGGGAAGCAATAAAGCTATGCTGAAGAAGTGTCTTGCCTGGTTATTATACTTTACTCCTCAGAAACAAAAAATTTGGGTGAGGAGTTTATATTATTTCTAGTAGCTGTGTTAACTTGTTTTGAATTTGCTTTGATTTTCTTATGTGTCTCTGTTTCACACCTGTATGAATCATGCAGCTTATACCTTCAGAGCAAAGTGTCCATTGATTTCCGTTGCTGATAGAGGTGCTAATGTTCTGCACATCAGACTAACATAAGTCAGTTCAACTTAGCCAAGTAAGTCGATGACAAATGTCTAGTAGCACTGGTGATACCTGTGCACAGCAGGCACAGCTACAGGTGCCGACTTTGTACCTGTCCTGAAAGCTTCCAGTAAGAATCCACAGAAATGCATCTGCTTCAGGTCAGAGCACAGGATGTCTGGGATCTTTGCACTTTTTATATGAGGAAAGGGTGAGAGAGCTGAGACTGTTCAGTTGGGAGAAGAGAAGGCTCAGGGAGATTTTACCAATATGTATAAATATCTGATGGGATGGTGTACAGAAGCGGGGACCAGACTCTTCTCAGTGGTGCCCAGCAATAGGACCAGAGGCAATGGGCACAAACTGAACCACAGGAAGTTCTGCCTGAATGTGAGGAGGAATTTCTTCACTATGAGAGTGACAGAGCACTGGAACAGGTTGCCCAGACAGGCTGTGGAGTCTCCATCCGTGGAGATACTCAAAAACTATACATGAGCCTAATTTTAATCCTGTTCTGTTAATATCTCTGATGACCAGCAAAATTAACCCCTCACCCCTGAGAAAACAAAACAAAAAACTCCATAAAGAGCAAGTCTGGCTTGAAATACCAAAAGGAAAAAGAATTTCTGCTAGTACTTAAACTCTGTTCTTAATAAACTAATATCACTCCTGTTCCAAGGTTTGATTCTAATGTTCTGAAGATATGAGCTTGTAACCTCAATATGTCAGTAAATTATTATTTTCTACACTGACAAAGTGGTTTATATTTTACTTTTATTTCTCTCTACACCTCCACTCTGTCTTCAATAGCAAAAGGAATTCCCATTTATTTATTTACCAGTTATGTTGTATATCCAATAAACATTCTAGCATATATTCTGTTTGGAAGACTCACCCATTTTGACTTGAATTTCCTTAACACAGGATATCTTTTTTATAAAAGGAAGAATGTACTATATTAGTAGGGAAGGAATAATTTGTATTATTAACTCACTTACGGAAGAGAAAACCATTAGTCGGAAAAGCAAGTCTTTATTTCAGACTCTTACAGATTTAATCTCCCAGGAAAATGAAATTTGATTAATAGCATGCTTATTAATACCTGATTTTATTGACAATTTTTGAATCTATTCTATGTACTATTGTTCCTGATAAGCTATACAAATAAAAGCAAACTTTTAAAAAGATAATTTCTTTACAGTCAAAGCTGAAAATAGTAAGAATTGTTCCACTGAAAGAATTTTGTTACTTGTTATTTTAAAGTACTGCAGGCTCAGCTGCTGTGATCATTTCTGACTGGAAAAAAAGATGTTGGAGCATTTTTGATGGAAAACGTTATGTAATTCCAAAATATGACCGTAAATGGAGAATGTCTTCAAAGAGTCACTAATACGGCTGTCTGCATTTGGGCTCCCATAAAATGACTGTCAGTCTGTTTCAGTACCAAAAGAAGTATCTGAAAAGACTTGAGCTGCTTTCAGTGAGACTTGGATCTGACCTGCAATCATATTGTAATTAGAAATATTCAGAATGTATAAGCAACTCAAATTTTAATAAACAACACCCAACAAATTTGTACATGTGTTTCTCTTTGCTGTACTGCTTAATGCACATTTTTACCATTTCGGGCAGCACCTCCATCTGACCACATGGGCTGGACAAAACACTCCACATCCCTTCCATCTGAGAAGCACATCCATATTTTTTTCCAAACAATCGTTTATATTGTTTATATAGGAAAATTTTCATGAGACAAATCTTTGCTAAGTGAGCCACAACACAATTACAGCTGTTTCTATTACCTGCTTGTGTCTATACGAAGTTGTTTAAATTGTTCTAGGGTGCCTAAAGAAGCATATAGACATCTAGAAGATTTACAGAAGTGCAAGAATATGAGTATTTTCAAAGATTTTTATATTCTTTCAAAATTATGATATACTATTCCTAAACATAAAAAGCAGGCAACACTGCTTTCTTACTTAACAGAGAAAAGAGCAACAGCAGCACAGAAATACAACTATGAATACTGCTCTTCCATATAGCATACCGGGAAATGTTTTCAAGAGCCCTTAACCAACTTGATAGTCTTCCACTAGAATTTCAGCTATTAAAAGAACTTCCGAACATGTTCCCAATAATACCAAAAATATTTTCATTTAAAAAGCACCACTATTTTTTTTGAGCTGGTTCATAACCTGCCTGGAGTGCTACAGAAATACAGGCATTCTCCTGCTGGATTTTTCCCTTGAGCACTGTGAACACAAAGGGCTCTCAAGTTAATTGAAAAAATAGAGTAATAGTTTATGATTATAGTGAGCAATTGAAAATAATAAATGCATAAATACATTATTCCTGAATTCAGGGTCATGAATGCCCTATGTAAAATATTGAGTGGCAAACACAAACATTTAACAGTCCCTTTCAGAAACTTGTATTCTAAAATGTGTATTTCCAATGAGATTAAAAAAATCCACTGATACCTAAAGCCTTGGAATGAGAAAGCTCAGAGAATGATGAATAGTTGGTTCAGTCATATGGTTGAGAAATTGACTGATTCATTATGATCATGATTCATTATGATCATGAATTTACCACATATTTCACACAGAGCCATTTAATGTAGGAAATGTCCTTTTCTGCCCTTGGCATACCCAACTATTAAACATTAGCTCTTTTAAATTAGCTTTCATGTCCTTGTCAGAATATTTCAAACAGTTTTCATTTGAAAATGACAACCAATGTACTGTTCTGGTGTCATATTCTCACAGGAGCTTCAGTCTAGCCTCTAGTTTTCTGGCTGGAAGAATGACCTTCTTGAGGACAAGAACAGGTTGCTCCACAGGGGAAGGTGAGCCTGGAACTGCGGGTGACATCGCTGCAGTAACCTCACAGACAAGGGCCCACAATACCCAAGGAAAAAGAGCAGAGCATATCCAGGGATGATAACCAGGCTCAGCCAAGAGATCAGCCAAGATCGTCAGGCAAGTCCATAGTGACGAGGCAGGTCTGAGACCAAGCTAGGAGCTCACACCAGCGGGTCAGGATCAGGGTCAGTGAGGTACCTGGCCAGGCACAAGTATAGTGGACAATGTATCTCAGGCAAGGACCGAGGGGTTGGGCCTAGTTTTAGATGTAGCAAAGTTGGTTAGACTGAGATTTGGATCTACACGAGATAACAGAAAAACAAGAGAGAGCATGTAGCTGCAATCATTGGTTGAAGTATCTGAATGCTACATTTTGCCTTCATACATAGTTGAAAGGCAGCATCCGCTCACAACTGCAGGTACAAAAATTGACTCTAATCTGACATTTATGTATGTATTTAGTGTTAGACATGAGGGCACCTTACTGAACGTCAGGGGACTACTGTTGGGCTTTAAGCCTAGTGAGTACAGAACTGCTTTTACAGGCCAGTGAGTTCTGTCAGTATGGAACACAGGCTGAAGCTTCTCAAATTATGATGTGAAGACACAACTTCAAAATAATACAGGCTTGTTAATAACAAGAGCTTTATCCATCTATTATTCTAGTAATACTTTGCCGTGTAATAGTAACACAAGAGCCAATACAATACTAGTAATACAGGATCCAGACTCCTTTTATAGGTTAAAAAAGGAAAGATGAAAGGCATCTATCACAAGTTTCAAAGGGAAAGCTCTAACAGTCCAGAAGGAAAATCTTCCACCAAGACTGGTTAAGCACTGGAACATGTGCCCAGCCAGGTTGTGGGATCTCCGTCTTTAGAGATTTTCAAGAATTGGTGGGACCAGGTCCTGGGTAACCTGATTTTGAAACTAGCCCACCCTTGAGCAGGGGATTGGACTAAGATAAACTCCAGAGGTACCTTCCAACCTATTTTTTTTCTGTCATTCTATAATATTGCAGATTCTGTTAAGACAGATATGGCTAAGCATCTGAAAGATCTGTGAAATTTAAGCACTGAGGTTACAATCTTAAGCACCCAAGGGCTACAGTCTAAGAATTAGGCAATTGTGATGCCTAATTTTCAGAGAAGTAGGGCCTCAGTAACTAGAAAGACTGCAGCGTGTGTATATTGTGTGGATAAGTGTGTCACTGTGCAATCGCTAGCGAATATCTAGCTGGATCAGACAGTAAGGGGGATAAGAGTTCTGGGAGCCAGGTATCAAGGTAGCTGTAAGTCTTGGCTGGATATTACCAGACCAGAGGGTCTGCAAGTTGACCACAGGACAGAGCAGGAAGTCCAAGTCTTCTACTGGGGAGACTGCAAAGTCTGGGGGCTAACTGAGCCTTGCTGCTGGCTGGACCTTGGAACATGAAGCTGTGGCACTCTCACTTCTGCCAGGCTATTGGATTTGTCAGCTTGTAACATCTACCACAGCATTTCCCTCTTGTTCTAGCATTTAAAATTGTTAATTCTGACATTCATTTGCATTCTCTTTTTCATTTGACTTTCCCATGGCCTGTGCCCATTTCCCCTTCTCTGTGTTTTGAAGAAGGGTGTTTAGTTTCTCATGATGGACTTTGATTTGTACCTACTGGTGAAATCTATGAAAACAGGGGCCAATACCAAGATGCATAGGGAAGAGATTAATAAAAGAGTATGTAGTGACAATCTCCCAGCCTGAAAACTAGAAAAGAGTAAAATATTGTGCGGCATGTGAAGATTAGAGTAATTTAAATCTTTAGAATTTAAGGCTGTTCAATATTATGAAAATGTAGAGTGGATATACTCATGATTCCCAACTCTTAGACTTCTCGTTCGTAAATCTCACTTTAATAAGGTTGAAATGGCAACAATATTATTTGTTTTTTCAGGTGGGAACACTGAGATACAGAGCATGCAAATGATTTGCCCAAGTCATCAAAGAAGTTGGCCAACAGCCCAGGAACTGAATTGAGGCAGTAGCAATTTTAGAGGGCCTCAGTATAGCACAAGTTATGTAAGTTTTTGTCTGTAGATTCCATTTTGCTTTGGTAAGTTGATTGCATACTGATTTTTTCCTTCTTCCTTCCCCCTTACATATCCTACAAAAAGATGTATGATCAGCCTGGCTCTGGATACTACACATGGGATATTGTAAATAGGGGTAGGACAACATGAAATAAAGGTGTGAGTGATACTGACAAACAAGAGATTATATGTCACAGAAAGAATTTTTCTTAGGAAAGAAATAGCTGAAAATCTTTTACTTGTGTTTTTCCATGATGTAGACTTTTAAATACAGTCAATTGGACATGAAGAATATTGTAATTTGGAAATAAAACCCTAATAAAGATAGACTGAACAAAAGCACGATGGGGAGTAAAGAACCATTACATAGTTACAGGAATCCCCCTGCCTTCTGTCCTGACTGGAAACCGGAACAATGAAGACATGAACAAGAAAATATACATCATGTGGCATATATTGTTCTATTACTTGTTTCATTTGATCTGGCAGTAAATGAATGTATCTTGTAATGAATGAAATGGATTAAGTCTGATTCACTATTACTGCCTGTACAAGCATAGGAGAAACAAGCCAGAAGGGACTTTCTTGCCATCAAGTGAAGACTACTGTGAACCAAATAAGGAACTTAGAACACACATAGTAACAGCAAAAGCCAAGTTTTCATATCACAGAATCACCAGGGTTGGAAGGGACCTCTGGAGATTGCTTAGTCCCTGTGGTTCAGAGTAGAATCAACCAGCGCAAGTTGCTCAGGTCTGTGTCCGGTTGGGTTTTAATTATCTTCAAGGATGGAGACAATACAACCTCTCTGTGCAACCTTGTCCAGTGTTTGATGACCCTCACAGTAAAAAAGCTTCTTTCTTATGCTTAAATGCAATTTCCTGTATTTAAATTTGTACCCACTGCCTCTTGTCATGTCACTGGGCACCATGGAGAAAAGTATGGCTCTGTCTTCTGACTCCTCCCATCAGATATTTATACACATTGATAAAATTCTTGCTGAGCCTTCTCCTCTTGAGGCTAAACAATCTCAGCTCTGTTAGCCTCTCCTTGTATGATGGAAGCTTCGATCCTTTAATCATCTTTGTGGCCCTTTGCTAAACTTGCTCCAGCATTTCCATGTTTTTCTTGTACTATGAAGCCAGAAATGGACATAGTACACCAGATGTGGCTTCACCTGTGCTGAATAGAGGGGGAGGATCACCTCCCATGATCTGCTGGCAACTTTCTTCCTAATGTAGCTTAGGATGCTGTTGGCCACCTTTGCTGCAAGGGCACATCACTGGCTTGCTGTCCACTAGGACCCTCTGTTCTTTTCTGCAAAGCTACTTTCCTTTCCAGGTGCATGACTTTGCATTTCCCTTAGTTGAACATCATGAGATTCATGTTTGCCCATTTTGCCAGCCTGTTGAGATCCCTCTGAATGGCAGCACAGCTATCTGGTGTATCAGCCACTCCTCCCAGATTTGTATTATCTGCAGACTCCTGAGGGTGCACTCTGTCCCATCATCTAGGTAATTAATGAAAATATTAAATAGCATTGACCCTGCTATCAACCCTGGGTACCTCAGTAGTGACTGGCCTCCAGGTGAACTTTGTGCCACTGATTACAACCCTTTGAGCCAAAAGTTCAGCCAGTTTTCAGTCCATCTCACTGTCCCTCATTGTCAATAGCGATGCTATGGGAAATAGTGTCAAAAGCTCTGCCAAAGTCAAGATAAACGACTCTTCTGTGTTCACTAAGCTACGTATTTTATCCTAAAAGCCCATCAGGTTGGTCAGGCATGATGTCCCCCTCTGTAAATCTATGCCCTATCACCTTCTTGTCCTTAATATGTTTGGAAATGGTTTCCAGGATTCTTGTTCCATTACTTACTCAAGGGTTAAAGTGAGGCTGACTGGCCTGTAGTTCCTCAGATCCTCCTTCTTGCCCTTCTTGAAGATAGGAATGACATTTCTTCCTTACAGTTGTCAGAAACCTCCCCTGATTGCCATGGCCTTTTGAAAACAATCAAGAGTGACAACACAGTGACATTGGCCAGCTCCCTCAGTACTTGTGGCTGCATCTTGTATGGTCCTATTAATTTGTATATGTCTAATTTGTTTAAATCCCTAATCTGAGCTCCAGACTTTCCTCTCGTCTCAGCGGCCTGGTGTTTCTGAATGCAAACCTTACCAGCAAGAAGTAAGGTGAACAAGGCACTGTGTACCTTGGCCTTTTCTGTATCCTTAGTTACCTGGTCCCAACTCCACTCAGGGGCAGGCCCACATTTTCCCTAGTCTTTCTTTTCTTTCTGAATATAATGAATTGAGGGCAGCCACTAACTTAAAAAAATATATGTGTACTAAATAAAGGTTACTACCTCCTCCCACTCAATTATTTTCTGATGAAGGCATGCTGTTCCTCAGGCCAGCATCACACTCCCTTTCAGCTTGTGTTTCCTGGAAAAAAAAAAGTGACAATATTAAATTTTTTAGTTCCAGGTTTGTGAATAAGTCTTTTATGCTATGTCCAGTTGCACATATTAGTTTGGTGTAGGAAAGAGAGGAAGTCAGTGCTATGAATTATGATTCTATGCCATAGTTCAGAACCTCTTCTAATCAGGCTCTTAAGAGTGCGGATAGAGCCTGTGCACCATTCAAGTTGTGTTACTCTGCTCACCCTGAAGAAATCTGTGGAAATAAGGATCAATATGAAGAATCCAACGCTAGAATAGTATAGCAGTATGACGGTCTGATATACCTTTTAAAAGGACAGAGTGTGTCAGAACCTTATCATTCTTTTTGTGTCAGTAATAGCCTTCAAAAACCTAATGGCTGATGATCATTGATGCTCTCTGCTATATTTTTCAGATCAGTCTTGATGAATGCACCCTTTTGCATACAATAGATCTGACTGTGCTCCATGTTGACTACAGCTGTCTCCTGTGCAGCACCTTGAAGCATGCCATATCATTCCAGAGCCCAAGGAGATTCTGTGCTGCCTCCATCTGCAGATCTTGGGCAACACTTCGTAACATATAAAAAGAATAAACCTGTATGGAGATCTCTGCCTCAGTTTCCTCTGCCTCTGGATTAGCAAATGGTCTTTTAGGCCAGTGGTAAGTTTTCTGGAAAGGTCTAGAGTCAATCCTGTGCTGTTTACAGTTTCCCTCAAAGCCTTTCAGGCAGAAATGCCTTTCCTGGTATGGATCTCATAGCTCAGATAGGCTCCCTGTTCCAAAAGTCCACCCTTTCCCCCCTGTGTAATTATGGGAAATTTCTAAAGTGACAAGTAGGGATCTGCCTAAAAACTCTCTTGGTTGCATTCAGCAATATTTAATAAGAACAATATCCTGCATACGAAATTAATGTTTGATAGCTGAAAATTTTGAAAGAGGTAAATAGTCAAATACATTTCCTCTTTCTTTAATAATCAGCCTTAACAGTAATTTTTTATTTTTTGAAGATCTCTACCCAGAAGCAAGCCTTGTAACAATGCCTTTAAAATCAAGGAGTTCACTCTATTTGGAACCAAGTTCAAAGAAACTCGCCTGTGTTACGAACTATAGTAAATCATGAAGAGACAATCCACTGGCTTAAGTTACTTTAGGCCTTTCAGGTCAATATAAACAGCCTCTACTACAAATTTTGCTATTATTTAAATAAACAATTAACTTTAGGGCTATGGAAACTGATTTGTTTACTGTTTTCAAACCTCTTCAAACATTTGAATTAGTTCGTAGATAGCCAAACAGACAGCTAAGGGACAGGCTGTCTTACCTAAGGGTCTAACCTTCATTGGCCAAAATATAAAGAGAGTACTGCACACTATGTAACTGGGGAGGCAGTATAAATAAGCTTAAGTATCTAAAGGCTGACAAGCTTTATTGTAACTTAAATGCACCTGGAAGCTAAAGATATAGTCAAAAAGACAGCTTTTATAATTGTTTTGGGATGACAAAATGCAAATAAGACTTCAGTTGCCTGAATCCTCTTTTCTGGTTTGAGCTTTACTCAGCAAACGCTCCTCTTTTTCTTTTTCTTTTTCTTTTTCTTTTTCTTTTTTTCTTTTTCTTTTTCTTTTTCTTTTTCTTTTTCTTTTTCTTTTTCTTTTTCTTTTTCTTTTTCTTTTTCTTTTTCTTTTTTTCTTTTTCTTTTTTTTTCTTTTTCTTTTTTTCTTTTTCTTTTTCTTTTTTTTTCTCTTTCATTTTACAGGGCAGGTACTCTGGTTCAAGTCACTAAGTCCTTCTCTCATGTCACTGTCCTTCTCTCCTCCAACAGCTGAACTCATACATCTTGTTATTAACATTAAAGCACAGTCAGGTGTTGCGTAGGCAAGGTGTATGAATCAAAAACTAATAAATACATTCAAAATTCTTCCAGTTGACCTTTGATTTTTTTTTTGACTGATATGTCATGTTTTGCAAAAGTTAGCATGTATTTGTTCCTCCTGCTGAGTGTATGCATAGCATGAGTATACCCAAGGCTGATTTGTAGAAAATTGGATGTATCAGAAAACTTAGCAGCTTTATTCATGCTTGGTGTGGATGATGAGACCTTTTATCTTTAACTGTCTTTTTAGTTCTTATTTTTCCATGACACAATTCCTGAAATCACTATTAGAAATAAAATACATTAGTGTAAGCTATAGCTGGTATAAGACATTTCATCAGCAAGCTGTCGAGTTCACTTTTTCAACTACTGCTACTAAGTGCAGAGAGCTTTAAAAGCAGAATTTCTTTCAGTGTGCTCTTAGATCTTTGCCAGTTACATTTGAATTGCAAAACGCCCTAATTGTGCAATTTGAGCTGTAAAACACTGCGCTCATTTAATCACAGGGCTCATGTAGCAGCTGCTTCTCTTGAGAGAAGGGGTCTCTAGTGGCTCCTGTCTGTTCCCAGGGACCACTATTAGCAGTGATGTGCTAGCTCCCACAATGTCTTTTCAAGGAGAAGATATTTTCAGTGAGAAGATCACTGTATGTAAGAGGAGGGTGCAAGGGGATGTAAGTAAATGTGTGTGTGGGTTGGTTAGCGGCAGGTGGGTGCCTGCTAGAATCCCTTTTCTGATCAGACCTCTGGCTAAATCCTCTTGTATCTCCACTGTTGACACTGTTCATACCCCTTAAGATATGACAGCTGTTCTCTTTCTCTGGCCTTTCTCTCTTTTTCTTCACCCCTCAGATCTTATTCCCTTCCATTTTATTCCTTTCTATTTTCTTTTTCCTTGATTTGTAACTAATCCATACTGAGAGCTACTCAGGTATCAGGAAATGTATCGTTTACATATTGCTGTGTTTTAAGGCACTGTGTCCTATCATTTATTGGCTATTACCATATTAGTTAAACAATGCATTTGAGGAAAATTATGCAAAATTCTTTTACCAAAATTGTAAAACACAGCTCAACCAGGACAGTAAATCCACCTTTCTATGCGTAAGTGATCTTGAACATTAGGGAACTTGAACTGACTTTTTGTGTGGAGTGCAATACACAATGTGAACTTCAAGTCATTTGCTTTTGCTGTAGATATTTCTGAGCTTTGGCTGACAAACCTCACTCTGTACTTCATTACCTGTGGCACAGCATAAACCTTTAAAATGTCATTAAATGGGCAGTTATAGCCACTGTAACAGAATGGAGAGTCACACCGGCACTGAAGTATTCTTGGTTGAGAACAGTATCTCTATCAGGCCCTAGGGAAACCTTTGTCTCGAGATTTACGATTAATAAAATGCACAGCTCAGTTATAACGAAGATACTGAAGGAAATTGCTTTTGTTTGTCTGGAAGGGTAAAGAGAAAGGTTTCCCTCTCCCTCCCCCCTGATCTCCAGGGTAATCATCTGTCACTTTTTAAGTATGGTAAATACAGGGATAGATTCCCTGGAAGAAAGGGTAGAGCTTTTAAGCACCAGACATAGCTTGTGCTTATTTGTGTCAAAACTTAAAGATACGTGTTTTTTTTCACCTCATTTTCAGGGCCAGCTTCATTTTAGCGTTCAGGTTGTATCACACTATTCAGAAAATGATAAAACAGCTGTATCTATGCAACTATTACTGCAGTATACAATGGAGCCATTTTTGTGAGTGTGTTTTTCCATAGTCCTCTGTGTTGGTCCATTTTCATTTAGCTAGAAAGGCTCCCAAGCCTTTGAAAAAGAAGGTCTGCTTACAGCAGGGTTATAAAATCTCTGGGTACTGTTTTCTGCTTCTGCAGTTACTTTGATATTTTACATAAGGTATTGGAATAGCAAGACACAGAAGAGAGAGGGAAGATACAATACAGCTGTAAAGGCATAAAGAAGATGTCATCTGGTGTATGGTTTTCATTGCCTAGATTCAAAAAACCTCCAACAACTTCAACAGGCATAGATGCAAAGAATGGCTGACATAAGATTAGAATAGCATTCTTAAGAAGACAGTTTAAAAGATTTTGCTGTTTTAGTCACAAGATAAGGTATAATGATTTCTTATGAATTCATTTATGGGGTAGAGAAGGAGAGGAGCTATTTACATTAGAGGATAATATCAGTACAAAGTCAAACTGTTGTTAATTGAATATGTTTAAACTGGAAATGGAAAGATTTCTAACCACTGATACCTCAGATATCAGCACTCTCAAAATAGCTATAACATTGCTAAAACCTTCCTTTGCCTAGTCAGGCCTGATGTTTCTTGTCATATTTGAACTTGTGGACTTCTTTATCACTCACCCTATAAACTTCCATATTATTATTTTTTACCATTTTTACTGATAGTTGCAGTTGTGGAGTCTTTTTGCTGAGTTGTAGTATTCTTGAGAATGCAACTAACTTCTAATATGGAAATGCCGATAATATATTATGCTTCCATCTGAAACCAGGATAAGACTGTCATGAATTAGCAATCTGTGTTGAAGCAAAAGGTGTCAACATTTGAGCTACAAAACACAATTAATATAAAAGAAAGCAGCTGCTTGAGAGAAGAACAATGAATCAAGATTCTGCTTCTCCCACCAAAAAAGACCAGCACCCAACCAGAAACTCATTTGATTTGAGTCAAGAGGATATACTAATCATCAGCGTAAGATACCAAAATATTTGTGGCTCATTATAGTTGCTATACTTGTTCACAATATAAATGTATTTAGCAAAAACTTCTAGTGTTCTTGCCTCTAACCTCTTTGGCCAACTTAAGATTTTGTAATATAATGACTTCTACTATAATACCATCAATGGAAACAAATGCCTGAACAAATTTTCAAATCAAATAGAGAGATAAGTAGTAAGTACTTACCACAGTAAGTATTCTGCAAAGCTTTATGTGAGAAAAGCAGAAGTCATGGCTTGGATATGAAACATCAGATTTCTGTCAAGCAATTCCTCAACTGATGTTAAGATATATTAAGATCATTTTTTTTTGGCCTATTTTGTGGGCGCTCTCATAATTCTAATGTAGCCTTCTTAGTCATACCATGAAGAGAAAGATGATTCATCTGAATATTAAAAACTTTTATGATTTCTGACTGAAGAGACTGCCGTAGTCAATGATGCTGGTATTTTTATCATAGAGAAACACTTGCTCACATGAATATCTTTAATGTTGCATACATAAAGACAAGATTGGAGCAAAGAGATTCAGGACTAAGAAGTTAGTAACAGCTTCTGCAGCCCCATAGGAAAGATCAGCTTGAAGAGTAGTAGAAGAAATAAAAAAGATTTTTCTACACTACAGTATTGTTTAATGAACTTATGTTTCACTGTGTTGACAATGCACGTATTTTCAGCTGCTTGTTCTCAGCATGGCCTTTTCCTTAGAACAGTTAGTATCATGAAATAGAGTATTGTTTTTCTTTCTTGACATGCATGAAAGAAATGATAGATGTTGGGTGTACTTACATAGCTTTTCTGATCTGTACCAGAGATTGAGATTCAGCCTAACTGGGTGCAGGTTGGATAGTGTTTATACTGTTCAAACAAGCACTGTATCAAACTCTTTAGCTGTTTCTACACAGTAAATAAAAACAGTTTTCACCTTGTAAAGATGAATTTTTTTCAGCAAGTGAGGCAAGGGAATAAAATGTATCAGTAACTGGAATGATCTGAGTGGGCTTAGAATGCTGCCGAATATATTTCTGCACTTTTCACTCCAGCCATTATGTTTTGGAAACCTTCAAACTCAGAAGGTCTTTAGAGAAAGAAAGAGGAAAGAAGGTCGTTCCACTCAGCTTCCCATCCAAAAGATCTGCTGCAGTACAGATTAGCCGAGGTGTATATTCCAAGTTATCTCTGAGGGACATATAATGTTGAAAGCTGTCATGTTAGAGGAGTTCAAATTCTTAAATAAGATTCTGTGCTTGGTGTTATAGATAGTTTAGGGCAGAAGGAGGAAAACATCACTGTGAGACAAAATTATAAGCTTTTATAAAGCTTAAGTGCTAGTGATATATATGTGTGTGTAATATATATATATATATGTATATTCTTGGTATCATGGTTTTGCTCATTAATGCTTGGATTTCCTTATTCTAGAAAGGAAAAGGTGGTATATGCTTTATTGATTCAGTAGTGTGGATTCATGCTTGAAAATTCTGCCTTTTTTCTCAGATGGAAAATATCTCTGCCTTTTTTTTCTTCAGAAGTGCATTTTTAACCAATATATAATTGAATTATTTACTAAAAATAACTAGAAATTATAAATGAGTAAAAGCATGGTTTCTAAACTTGAATAGTGAAACTCAGCTTCTTGAGCTCCTAAAACAGAAGAACATACAAGACTGAAGTTTTGGAATTGTCTAAGGTGCTATAGTGGTTTCACAAAAGGATTACCAAGGTTTATGGTTTAGATTTACATGCTGACCAACCAATCAAGTTCTTCTTCTTCTTCTTCCTCTTCTTCTTTCCCCCCTCCCCCCTCCAAGCCACAGGTCAATTTTTTTGAAATTTTCTCTGTAGATAGCTTTCATCATGATACATAAAGTATTAAGCAAGTTCTTTCTTATTTTTCAGGTCAATAAAATAGACTCAAAGTAAAAGAGTTTTAATTGAGATTCTTTTCTGCCAAAACATATAGCATGGAATTAGCCAAAAGTGACTGGCCATTTTAAATTATTGCCTATGCTTATTAGCATACATGAAATCTATATATCAACTCCTGTATAAGACTCATTTATGTTAAAACTCAATCAGTTTAAAGAAACATATTTTTCTTTGGGAAGAGTAAAGTTGATCAAAGGTCATTCTCCAGGAAATGGAGAGATGTGTGAAAGGATACGAATGGAGAGATTAAGAAGAGAGAGCAAATTATTTTCTCTTTTCTGTGTGTCATCTTCTATCTTGTATTGCAAGGTCAGTAATAATCCCTTTCTCATGGAAATTTGGTAGGAATTAACAGATACAATATCTGGAGAATGAGACGGTCACACACAGCTAGGGAACATATCCTACAGCTGGGCTTACTATCAACAAAACACATCATTGCTTGTGTTCATCTGTTGCATGAGCTCAAAGCTTAACACTTGAACATCCTATTAAGTTTTTGGTAGTAGAGATAACTTTTTAAATTCATAATAAAAGACAAGAACTAGAAGGATTATTTTGCAATTCCAACTTTTTATTCATTCATATTACAAGGGTGAGCTATAGAGCCTGATTCAGTATTCTGCTCCTCCATTTCATTTTAAATTGCTGAAGTTGCAGTGAGGTAAAACTACAGTAACTGAAGTGAATAAAGAGAATAATGTGTTTTTCGTTGTTCAGACTCTACCTTTTCTCTTTATTTCAGCATAGTTGACAACTAGTTGGAGAGGTCATAATTTTCTAATCTTTTTCCAAATGAAAGCTTAGCAGATTCCTGTGATTTTAGTGACAAAGTATACTAGTTGTTTCAGAATTAATTAAATCTTGCCCAAATACAGTAATTCTCTCTAGTAAGAGAAAACGCACATGAAGAGTGTTCCATTGATCTACAGTGTTTCTATGCAGTGAATGTAACAAAATAAAGTTATCACATAAGTGATATATATGTGAAAAATATATTGTTTTTCAGTAATAAGATATTTTCATTTTTTAAGAATATATACATATATATATATTGTCTTGTATTCTGAATGCCCAATATCACAGAGATATCACTTTGCCTTTTTTGCTTCCTAATCACTGTTGTACTAAACCTCAGACCCAAGTCTAGAAAAGTTGTAAAATTAGCTGCGTTGCTGTGTAATGAATGTCCCTTAAGCCTGTCATCAATAACTGAAGTCAGTGATTCCATTGTTTGTGGATTCCGTAGTTTGTAGATACGCACACATTGAACATTCATAAAAGCTATGGCTTTCAGATTTGCAATACAGATTTTTAATAGTAAGTAGTACTTTGTCCCAAATTTAAACGAGAATGAAAGGAAGCAAATAAGGAAGACTGCTGTTAATTCTCATTCCTGAATTACACAAACTTGCAAAATCAACTTGATGAACATCTGTGCCACATATGCCTGTGTCTGGATTCCCTGCCAGAACAGGTTTTGATCTGAATGTGTAATCATATCTAAATGAGCTCAAAATGGCAAGAAGCTGGATCACAAAGCAATGAGATCAGGGAATGATGATTTTGGGCTGGGATGTGCCCCTGAGTGCTCCCACTGCTGCTCAGATCAACACAGATCACAGTGCCTTTACCAACGTCTATGTAAACATAAAGAGCACTCACATAAATATGAGCAGTACATGTAGCTCAGTCCTCTGGCTATTTTGTGTACACATACAAACACAGGGTATGTCTCTCTCTAGTAGCTGTTCTTAGACACAGAGTCTATGCAGCAGTTGGCCCCCAGGTCGCAGTCTCCTCTAGTTGCTGGGTTCCAGACCTCTCCTCCTAATTGTGGGCTAAGTGGGGTTAAAGTTTGCTTGCATTCACATACATAATCTCAGAACAGAAAGTACAGTCACACCAAAGACAACCAGAAAAAAAAATAATAAGGTTATAGGGTAGACTGTGATGATCAAGCACAAAGCTCAGTCAGACAAGCATACTGACTAACAAACTGTCATGCATCCAACTCCTTTTATCCCCTTATCTCTTTTTTTCCCTACACTTGTCCCCCTCTCGCAATCCACCTTGATCCCTTCCTTTCCCTCCCTTTAGTCCTTCTCCTAAATACCCCACAAAAAGTCTCAAGTATTCCCATAGAGCATTTAAAACATACATAATTCTCAAATCTCCCTTCCTCCACATCCATCAGGTAATAACTCCCTTTAGATTGCATGGTATTCTGGACAGAGAAGTCTTTTTGTTGTGCCATCTTGGTGGATTTCACATCAAGGCCAATGATCTAATTGCTCTCCTTTGAAGGTCTTAGGAGCAGCATGTTCAATGTGCTTTGTTTTCACTGGTTAAATTTCCAGGATTCCTACATGTGTTGTAGTTCCTCTGATCAGGCCAAAACCATGATTAACTGCGGTGCAAGATCAGACTTTTACAAGCAGCAATGCCAAAATGAGCAGAAATATGAACAAGTGAAAAACATGTGAAGGGTAAAATGAAGACAGAAAATTGGACAGAAGATGGTAAATGCAAACGATCAGATAATTTTCCCACTCCAGACGAAGAAACAGAAATTCTGTAGCCTAGACTAAAAGAGAGGACAGGATTTGGAAACAGCCAAACAGCGGAAGGAAATAGAGGTGAGATGGAGCAAAGAGCATATAGTTTAAATAGAATGCAGAAAAAGTTCAAAACAGTGGTACCTGAGTGTTTCCAAGGATGCTAGAAATTTAATGAATGACACTAGAATTGAAATGTCTGGTTGTTAATGATGACCTCAGCAGCAGAAAATGGATGAAAGCAAACACCTGGGGGTTGCTGAAGTGCCAGCTGCACAACATGTAAGGAAGAAAAAGTTAACTGTAGTACTAGCTGTATGTGATAAGAAAAAATTAAAACTGAATGAGATTAACAAGCAACCATGTCAATAAATAACAGGGACTGGAAGTTCAGGCCTAAACAGGAAGAGAATCCTGTTAATTTGTATTAGCAACTGTCTGGTCAAGATGGCAACATTGACTGTGGTATGTGAAGAGCGACCAGAGAGGCTGAGAACGCCAAGAATGCAGGAGAAAGGTGCGGCTTCAATGGTCCCCATATAAAGTACACAAATGTCAGCCTAAGGGAAAGGCACGGACTATATTCTTTGCCATGAGGGTGGATGTTTCATAGAGCACCTGGTTAGGGGGTTCACAAAGGAAGATACAGCTTTGGAGAGTCATGAGGTTCTGACTGGTATCCAGGCTGTTGTTCACAATTTAACTAGCATGGCTGAACAGCAAGGTATGGTAGTTATTAGCAGCAGGAAGGTATCCTTGAAGAAGCTGAAATTGCATCTGAATGAGGAAAATTAATATGACCATAAACTCTAGCAAATTAAAATGAAAAAATAAATGCACATGGCAGAAAAAAAATGAATTTGGGAAGCAATAAGCAAAAAGCATCACAGTTTCTAACAAATCTTACTTCAAACACATCAGGAGCAGAAAACTTGTCAGAAAATCTGTAAGCTCACTGATGATTGGGGCATAAAGTAAGCAGTCAGAGAATATAATGTTATAGCAGAGTAACTAAATTAATTATTTGCAATTTGGTTCCATTTCTCTGACTACATCTGCCCATTTCAACTTTTTCTTATAAAAGTACATAGTTTGTTCACTTTGTCTTTCATAGTTTGTCCACTTCAGCCAATACTCTATCAAAGCCTTTGTACGCATATATATCTTAATCAGTGCACCAGGCAGGCCTACATTCCCCTCTTTTTTATGGGTAGGGTGTCTATCCATCATCTCAGAAAAGCGTAAGAGAAGAGCAGGAGAGCAATGAATAGATCACACCTATGGAAACTTGTTCTCTGTGCAGTAGTTTCTAGTGGCGAGACTCCACTGCTGGTTTTGTCTGACAGGAAACAGCCACAGACCAGTGAACAGTCACCCACAGCAGACTCAGCCAAGTTTAGTGTCAGCAAAACATGCTCCAAGATTCTCTTGCCAGTAGGGTGTTAATCTGTGCACAGTTATGATGAGGCCTTGAAAGGAAAACACATCCTCTAGCCCTCCGTGAAGCTCCTGGGATTTCTAATTGCTCTTTTATCAAAACAGGAAACAAAAGTGTATTGAAACATGGGGAATAAAGCAAAAAGTTTCCAATTCTATTTAAATGCTTTAGATGAAAAAAAAAAGATCAACTCCTGGACATTTCCATTATATACAGTATGTTTCAGTTCGGGTTTCTCTTATTAAGAGAAATAAATATTATCACTAAATTAACTGCTTGTGTTTATTTAATTCTAATTTCTATTTTTTCCCATTGTGATGCAGTCTTTTAATGTTTTAGAAACTGCAGCGCCTTATAACTCAAAGATTATCTCCTTTATTATATATTTACGCTTTGCTTTGGTCTTATAATCAGTTAACTTCTTTACTTTTGCATTTCAGTAAACGAACAGGCTATTTCATGCATATCCTAAATGCACCTTTCTTTTTATGACTTACTTTAGGATTAAGGACATAAGGACAATATTACTTAATCATCTTTTACTTCGGAAGTAAGTTCAGTTTGTTTATGTCATTACATTCTCAGATGAACTTGCCTGTGCCAAAATACTTGCAATGCAGCTAAATTAATATTTTTTTCCCTTGGAATGAGTATGTCTGCTTCTTACTGTCCAGCTGGACTGTCACTGTAGCCTATTTTTGATTAGTAGATGGTTAGCAGATTGATGAAAGTATAAAACGTAAAAGATGTAAACCTGGTGTCTTGATCATATCTGAATTTTCCCATATATTAATTAGAGAAATGTGAAACCCATGTTTTGTTTGTATTCATCAATTATTCAAATTTCTGTTACTGAGGTAGGACCACTGAAAGACTGCTCTATAATGTAAGGGAGGCCACAATTTATCATGGAAATGGCAGTTTCTTATTTCCTCTGTCTCTGGAAGCTTCTAAGTAGTTCTTATTTGGGCTAGTCAGCAGGTCACACTGTGCATATTATTCCAGTTCCTTTTAACCTTCAAGGCACACATCCTGCTTTAGTCGCCAAAATTCCGTAAGAAATTCCACTATCCATGGCCTTATTGTCACCTCTTAAAATACATGATCTGTAGCTTCCCTACTTTCTATGTCAGGTTCACATGGTACAAGAGACATGTTTTTTTCCAGTCCACCTAGGACAACTCTTTGAGTACATGTAAAATTGTATAAAGGCGTAACACTTTAATCTGGCATTTCTTTGTTTATGTGATAAATGCTTAACTGGCTCAAAGTTGTCTGAGTGAATAAATTAGCACCAGAAAGTCTGTAGTATATTCTTTCTTACACACCTGATTAGGTAAAATAGTTCTTAAAGTTTAGTTAGTATGTGTGGAGGTACTCAAGTTTGTTTTGTGGAGCAGACTCTGAGCTGATACAACTGATCTGTCTGTTTGCAGTAGTTCAGGATATGCAACACACTGCCAGCTCTTTCCAGGCACCAGTGTACCACCAACCTGTTTAGACCTTAGTCCATAAAAGTCGCTAAGCATATGTATTTTGAGTAAATCAGTATGTCAATTCCTCATTGACGTAAGAGGGATTGCCTATATTTCAGTTACATCTCATTACATTTTGTTATATGAGAGAGAGAACTTTTTTTCCAGTCCACATAGGAAAACTCTTTAAGTACATCAGCTAGAGAGGAGGAACGAGACTAGGCTATCTAGGCTACCTATACTTAAATTTTATGTGAGTTCTGGGTGTTGTTAAAGGCAGTGACTTGCCTGTGACAGTCTGTGTGGCCAGCTGTGTTACATCTTCTATGAGCACGTGTATACGTGTGTGCCTCTCTGGCATAGACACTCAGCCTTGCTATGGGCTGAAACTACAAATGGGGAAGCAGCAGATGCACCCAGCATCCAGGGGACAGAGAGATCTCCAGATCTCAGGATGTGATGGACTGTGCTCTAGCATCAGGAAAGGAGAAATTTCCAGGGCCCTGGAGCCTGCTGGTGGTGGTAATCTTTATAACATCCCTTAACAGTTCCAAAAAAAAAAAAAAAAAAAGAAAGAAAAAAACGTCCAAAGTTCCAAAATTTGACAGAGTCTGCTAATCTAAAAGTTTGGAACCTAGTAATATAAAGTAATGGCTCCAGCCTCAGCTCACAGTATACTCTTCAGTATTTGTTTTATGTAGTTCTTTTTTTAAATCTCTTTCTCTGTGATATCCCAAGGGTAAGGAGAGGCTGTATGTGAACAGAAAACTAGGAAAAGAAAAAATATATATATTAAGCAATGCTGGAGTAAAAAAATGAATTCTCTCTCCTCTCCTGCTTATGAAGTGGAAAAGTTTGTTCATTATCTTTAGATTGTTTATAAAAGTTTCTACAACAAAGAATTATAGAAAAAATAAATTTGACAAAGACATCTAAACCAACCTACTGCAGGGCTAGCTTTAAGGCTGCATCAAGTCACTCAGGGCCTTGTCTAGTTTAATTTTGAACATCTCGAAGGATGGAGAGCCCACTATTTCCCTGAGCAGCTATTCCAGTGTCTCCATTCTCATGATGGATTTTTTCCTTAGCTTGTTAGAATTTTCTCAGTTGCAACAAGTTGCTGTTTTCTCTAACCCTTTCTCTATGCATCTCTATGAACCATCCTCCTTTATCTTTTTTACAAACCTCAATTAGCTAGTTGAAGACAGCAATTAGATTCTTCCTCAGTGTGCTCTTCTCTAGACTGACCATACCCATTTATCTCAACTTTTTTTCATATCATGTGCTCCAGTACCATTACCATATGCTAGATATTTTCCTATCCCAAATCAACATATTTTGAGGAACTATCAGAAAAAAATAACTAAAGATTAGTATCACCTCATGCTGAGACAACAAACAGCCTCTAGGTCACTTCCAGATTTGATGCCAGTCAGTTGAACAAATGAGAATAAAGAAGAAATCACTGAGACATCAAGCAAATAATAGAAATCAGCGGTCTAGTACACAAAGGCCACATCTATACTAGTAAATTAAACATGCATTGTAAATTCCCAGGCAGGATTTAATTTATCATTGCAGATGAAGCCTAACTGAGCACTATTTTCTATATGGATGTGAAGTCCAGTGTTAAATTATTGTTGTTGTCCTGTAAGGGGCACCCTACTTGGCTGACTAAGCCAAATCAGTCAGCTTAAATTAGAAATGGATGGGTTCAAACTCATCTGATCTTTCTTTGAATCCCACCAGGAGTATCCACACAAACCATTACTTCTGAAAGCTAGTTTATAAGCTGCTGCCTTTTGGCTGTTAGTTGCTGCCTCTTGCCTGAGATGTAGCACCTAAATACCAGGGTGGGCAGGCTTGCTCTGTGCCACCTCATCAGATCTGAATGCAAACTGGCCTGTTCCTTATAACCAATATTGGCACTTTAAAAATGTTGCATAAAAAGTAACTGTTGGTCCCATTTAGACTTTCTAAGAGACTGTTTTTAGGTAGCAGTTATACATAGGAGGTCCCACTTGACCCATGAGTCTCTCCCTTGTGCTGGCCAGGTTAACTCCTGCTTTCTTTGCCCCATTTTGGCAGTCCACGGCTCACATGTTCCCAGACTGTCTCGTGCCTGGATGGCGGGGTGAGCCCCCTCCCCTTTTTTCCACAGAAACACTTTTGGCCTGGCTGGCAGCCCTTCCCACCATGCTGGTGGAGAGAGGGCAGCTTGGCAAGGCTTCATTCTTGGGGGACATCAGTTTTGACATCATACCCTGGGTGTGCTCAGAGCACCCTGGGATTGGTTGCCTGTCTCCTTAGGACCAGGAAGTCCTCATGTACTACATATACGTGTATATGTACATATATATGTGTGTGTATATGTATGTATCTGTATGCATAGATAAAATATATATGTAAAGGCATGTACAAATATATATATATTTATAAAAATATACTTACTGTCTTTATAGCTATATATGCGTATAAAAGTATAAAAAATATATGTTGTTAAAAATATATGTATAATACACTTATTTAATCAGACACAATGAAATCAATAATTGAAGTTTAAACATGAACACAAGGGAAATTAAATGAAAAGAAAACATAGGCTCAGGACCCCTGCTTTTCAAGTCTGTTGAATAAATCTTAACACCTCTGGGCTGTATGAGTTTAAGGGAGTGAGGATGCACTGAAAGGGTGGGGGACGCATGCACGTCTGAACCTATCCGTGGAGCTGGTCTTATGAGGCTAACCACGAGACCACCAGCCAAGCCCTAGCCTATGTGAAGAAGAGGGCAGTCCTGTACATTGGACTCAGAGACACCTCCACTCTGCCCCAACCCTTGCAGTGCCACTGATGCTCAATGGTAGGCAGATTTGGTGGCTATACAACAGTTTTCCAAACATAACAGCAGTGTTAAGCACATCTTAATGGTGATAGATACCTTATGTCTGGGCCTGGGTCTCAGAAGCAAAACATATTCTGAAGTAGCTAGAGTTTTTAAAAGCACTTCTAGCAAGGATCACACCCCCCAAATTACTGACCCACTGGAGAAAAGAATTTTTAAACCAGCCTTTAATCATGCTACTGGTGTGCTGTCATGTTTAACACTTTGTTATTAACAATGAAATGAAAGCCTCTATGAGGGAGCAGTTTAACAGCATGCTCAAAACGTGGAGATATTCTAGAGCACTTCCACAAACTATGCGAGTGCCATCTGTGTATGTGAACCCTTCAAATTCTGCTAGAGTTTGGAAAACTGTGTACTGGAATTGGTTTAAAATTAAAAGGCAGACCCAAAAAGGTGTCTAGAACAAAGTAACAATCTGAATATTTGTGGATTAGATTTTCATCGTAGCTGAAAGCTACCCGGTGCTGCATCCCCCTTCCTCCACCCCACATACACTTTACAAGGGTGATGAAAAACTTCTAACATGTTTGGGGTGTGAGGGAAGTTCATGAGGGCACTGGCACCAAAAGGTTGGAGGGGGCACAAAGAAGTTCGAACATGCCAGTGGACTTGAGTCCTGCCTTTGGAGGCTCTCGAACGGGCTCCCTATGGAAACCCTGTCACATGCAAAAAAGAGACAAATCCTGTCAGTCTGACCAAGAGATCGCTCACATCCAGTCCCAGCCCAGCAGGATAACCACTACTGGGCCAAACTCCGGGCTTTGCATAGTGCTGTAAGACTCACGCAACACTGTCTGTGGAAACAAAACAAAACAAAACAAAACAAAACCAATAGAACAAAATGACAGCTTCAGAAGAACACATACATTGGAACAATATGGAAAGGCCCCTAAGGGATTCCTGAAAAACACTGTGTGAACCAGAAGAAACAGCTATGTGCCTCTGAATTGGAAACTACACTATGAGGTAAGTTTCAGATCGAAAGGATGAGTAGTGGAGGGAGCTGCCTTTGCTCACAGCTGTGGGGCAAATTACAGCTCCCTGTAAGACCATTATGGGGTGCAGGCTGGTGCTGTATGTTTCCTCATCCTCAGGTTGATAATCTTATAAAAAGTTTCAAAAAGCTCCACCTGACTGACTGAGGAGGCAGAAGACAGAAGCATGCCATGATCTGTTTGCATTCTTGTCTGGGCCTGCAGCAGGCAAAGATGGAAGAATGGGCAAAAAAGTGACAACAATGTTGAAGGAGAAAAGGAAAAAGGCTGGAGAAACCTGACTGGCATCCAGCTTCTCTCATACCTTTTTCATAAAGTTTTTTGTGTATGCTAGTCAAATTGATTGTCCAGTGTTTCATCTCACCTGAGTGTAGTAGCGGTGTGTTAGTACACATATCTATACCACTCCTCCTGTTGTCCCTGGGAAAGTGGGAAGCTTTCAGGGTACAAATCTCCTCTTTGAAGCTGCTGAAATGTGAACTGTTGATCTGAATAGAATACAAGAGGCAACCTGGCTTGCAAACCAGGATGCTTACAGCTTACGCAAGGTGGCAAGAAAGGCTTTCAGAAGAAACAAAGCAACTGTGGCAGAGGTGGATACTCAATGGCCAGCAGACTCACAATAGTTTTCCAAACACGGTGATGGTGTAAGTACATCTTAATGGTGATAGACATATTATCCAAATGTACCTGGGCCATTGGCCTAAGAGGCAAAATGGGTCCTGAAATAGTTGGGACTTTAAAACAGTTTTTAGCATGAGGCAAACATACATCAGAAAATTGTCCTTACACTACTCTCTATGTTGATGGAACAATCTTATTAACTCCCCCACAGCAAAACTTCAAACATTGACTCTCTATCCACAGGTCTGGTTGGTGATCCTGTGATTTAGAAAACAAACCCTAAAACAAATGAAAATCTTTACTCTTTTTGGACTGCTAGGGAGCTAGCATATATTTTGGAGGCTTCTCCAGGGGTTGCCACTAAAAAAATTTCCCTTTGTGGCTGAAACCACTGGAAGGTTTAACTCATCCTGCTTCTATACAAATCTTGCAAAGCACCAGCTAGTCAAAGTCTTTACAATTCTGTTACTGTGCTATGTGCTAAACAGCAGTAATGAGACCATGATGGTGTACTATGTCAAAGCCCTGAGTGCACTAAAAGGCCTTCACACCTGCTGACAGTGGGCCTAGGATCCATATTTAAGCCCTGATTTTGGAGGAAGGGAGAAGCCATGGCTGTGGCCAGTAGGGGTTTTGCTCTGCTAGTTGTCTTGTTGCACTTGGCTCCTTGTCCCCTAGGGAGCAGCCAGCCCTAACTGCATCCTGAGATGCTGTGCTGTGCTCTAGCACTGACATGATCAGCATTGAATCTAAGACTTATCAGAACAAATGCATCTCCTTTTGCTTTTTGGAAGGTGATTGTGAAGCATTTGTGACCCCAGAAGAAACAATGGTAAAGAATTATTGCAGGACACAAACTGGCAATGTGGCTTATGTAGGCAGGATGTTTTGTAGCCTATTTGGAAAGGCCTTACGGCTTTTGAAAGGAAGCTTGAAATATTAAGCCATATGTCATTAGCAATGTCCAGCTCATTGTCAGAGATACTGTAGGTCTGTGGTGAGTTACTCATGGGCTTATGTATCAGCTGGATAGATATTATACCACCAAACCAGTTTATAAGCCAGAGTAACAGCTGCTATCCCTACTATTGGGTTGCTTCTCATTACACCCATGACATGCTGCCCCTATACTTCTCTCCAGATGTTTTCTACAAAGGCAAAGCCAGAGAGCAGAAAGCAGGTGTGCTGAATGGTGCAGGCGATCTGGGGTTAGCCAATGCTTAGCTCTGATAGCCCAGAGCAGGAGACTGTGAGGGCCCCTGCACAGTGATCTGTTCTTTCGAGGCAAGGTTTGCTGCATGGTGTGGATGTAAAAATTAAGCTGATGTTCAGCAGAGAGAGTATTTGTTTGATAAGCCTTCTGCTGGCAGGTGCTTGCAAACAGTAACCATTCATGCCTTGCTGTTTGTGAAGTGCAGGTGGCACCTAGGCTGCATTTGGGACATACAGAAGCTTTGCTTATGGCTAGTACTAAATAACAGTTGACTGAGTTGGCATAAAAGTGTCTGGCATACCAGCAGGCAACCACGTCTGCAACTAGGAAAACTTATTTCTGGGACAACTTCTCAGGCTCATTGCTTCTATGTTAATAGATAATGTCTCTTTTAGTGGAAATTATGCTAACACTTTCAACTTTAAGTATTATCATATAAACTTTGTGTCCTTGTATGTGAATGCTGAACAAACCATTCACGGTTCGTGAATGCAGCGATAGTGCTACAACCCAATTTTGAGAAAAGGTGCTGTATAAGAGAATAAATTCAGATTGTACAAAAGGCTGGTTGCCATGTGAAAGACCATTCCTTGCTGTCAGACAAAAAAAAAATTGCCTGTGATTATGCCTGAGTTGCCTTCAAACTGTTTCCAGACCAAGAATATGCTGATCCCTGTTTCCTGATTAAAACAGGAAACCAAGAGCAGTAATATGTTTTGTAGGGGCTCTGGCAACCACTGTTAATATAATCATGTACAGCATATTTGGCAATGTGAAAGAGAGAAACCAGAGAGGGTACGTAGTTTTTGACTGTGTGGGAAGATGAACACCGAACAGCGCTCCTTGTTTTTGTGGAACACCCCTTTATCTTGGATGAAAGCGATATGTTGAGTATTTCTACATCCACGGAAACACAAACAGTTGCTACTATGATTCTATTAGTTTGTTGTTGAAAGGATCTTGGGACAAGTTCACATGCATGAAGATTTATTAGCAGGGTCCACAGCAATTCTAACAGTAAAAGCTACTTTTGGGGGAAAGTAAAAACAAAAGGAGAGAGAGAGAGAGAGGGAGAAGGGCAAACCTCTCTTCACCAGCTAGCTGTGAAGAGAAGCAGCAGGGTGTCCCCAGCAGGAGGTTCCCCCATAATGCTTTTCCCATAGTGATTAAACAGCTTTCATCAGGACCATTCAAAATCCCTGCTGGTTGTTCCCAGTTATGATAGCGTTAGCACTGACTGGCATGTGGTTTGGTCAGGGCCAAGTACTGCACGCTGGTTTGCTGTGAAGCTCTCTGCATGTATATTACTGGGTTCTCTTAATGTAACCCCAAATCTATAGCCAAGGCAGAGTAAAAGGGGGGAATAAAGGTTGATTCTCACACTAGTGGCAACCACTTCCCATGAAGACCCTCCCAAACGACAGTATCGGGGTTCACAGGTGCAAAGCCAAGGGCATAACTGCATGAGAACAATAGCAAGAGAAGAACAAGGGGAAAGTACTGCTGCCAATGCTCTAGAAAACAGTGCTGTGGCAGCTTGTGTAAAGCGTTACAGAGCTGTGAGTAGCATACAGTGTTGCAGATAGGAGACCCTTAGCAATAAGAAGCCTATGGCACGTAAGGTGCTTTGCAGCAAGCTGGGAATTTCATCAGAACAGAAATGTTTTTTGTAGGCACCCTCATTCTGATGGAGTTTCCCAAATGTATTCTTTACAGCCCTGTAATTAGACCATTGCTTTAGTCAGATTTAAGTTCCTGATTCAGAAAACAACCTTTCTTTCAATTAATTGTTGAGTCAGGGAGACCACAAGCCTTGAACCCAGCTTTTCAGAGCATAATGTAGGTTCACACTCCACTCACTGTGCTATTGAATTATGCTCCCATATGCAACCCCTTTGGAATGTCATTATTTTAAAAAAAGACATATTGTTTGATATTCTGGCTCTCAGGAGACTTCGCTCATTGTTTCAACCTCTCTAATGTATAAAATGCTAGCATATTCTTTATAGATATATAAATGACTACAGGTTCCTCTCAGTAAAAAAACTCAGACATCACTGATAAAGACTTTTTTCCCAATTTTTTTCCCCATTTGTCACTGCAATATAAAGGAAAGAACCCTAAAAAGTTGTTATGTAAAATCTACATGCCTCTGAGCAATATTATGCTTATCTATATTCAGATTTTATCTCCTTTTCACTTTTTATGATTCAAGATAAATATTTTTTGCTTCAGATTTCCATTTAAATGAAGATGTTCAATCACTCCCTTGTTTCAGCTACTGAAGATTTTAATTTGTACAATGTGTAGTCATCTGGAAGAAATCTGCCATTTTTTTGCTCGAGTGAGGTTCAGAGGCCAAAGCTTCATCAATCTTGGCAAAGTAGTCAGGTATAAAGATATGCTCACTTTTGGTTTGCACAAAAGGAAGAACAATTGCTCTTTACTTCGTTTTAAAATGTGCTCCTTCTCTTCAAAGTTTATTTTTTCCATCTAAACAAGTTAGTCTAATAAAAGACATACACTACTTTCCATTCTCAAGAACTTTTCAGATCTTCAGATCAATTGTGCCAATGCACAACTGCCATATGCACCAGGAAGCCAGACTAGGATTTATCTACGTAATGGCAGTCTTTATTTGCCAGTTTGAAAAGCTTAGGGAAAATAGATGTAAAAAAGAAAATTCTTGAGATTAGCACACAGGCAGTTAGAAATTTGGAAGACTACAAACCTTCCTTAAAGTTGGTGTTGCCCATCTTCATCTTTGTTTTGGGTGAAATTGAGTCTGCCCACGCTGGAAGATCTGAACCACAGGATTCTCTCCAGGAAAACACATTTCTAAAAGCTTTAATCCTAACTGTTCTCAGAGTTCTGGAATATTTGTAATGAATCATTCAGTGCCATGTATTTTCTTCCTCTTCTCCAACTGAGTCATAATTTTCAGCAGAAGTCAGCATGGACAATATGACACCTCAAGAGCCCTTTATCTTTCTCTGATGTTCGATCTACTGGCCATTAGAATTAATTAAAAAGTTCTCAGTTGGAATTGAATTTGGCCATAAGAAAAGGGCAACTTTCTTCAACTCCAGTGGCACTGCAGTTACACAAATAAGAACAGGAAAAGTTCTCAGAGTGTGATACAACATATAGATGAATCTCCAGTATCATTATTATCTCTCATAATTAGAAATGAGAAAACATCTGCTCAGGAGCTAATTAAGCTTGAAAGCATTTGCAATTTACTAGACATCTCCCAGATAAGCTTTAAAGTTCTATAGATACTACAGCTGAAATTCTGCGTCTGCTAAAATGTCACCTTTGGGATGCACAAATTAGCAAGAAGAGCAGCTAAGTTCCCTGCTATGTTTAGTTTTCCCTTAGAAAGTTGTATCAGTGTCCATCTTTCTCTTATGAACAATGCAGCTTGCACTTGTGGAGGAGTCCTGAAGGTTCCAAACTCACTTTGCCCATAAGATTGGCTTCAAGGCTGCAGAGAAGAGGTGTATTCCTCTGTGCTCTGTTGGAGCTATGTGGAAAATAAAGCAAAATGCATAGAGCCAATAGGAGAACAAACAAGAATAGTTCCTGACTCTGTGGGTCTCTAAGAAAGTTTTATGTTAGACAGTTTTAGGGTCAACAAACACAGGAAGAGAGAATCTTGTAGGAGAAATCAGAATCAGGAATTCATACTGCTGGGAAATCTCTCCATCCACAGAATCCTTGAGGTGTTCAGGGGCAGTGCTAGCACTTTCCACAATCATTTTCAAAAAAAAAAAAAAAAAAAAAAAAAAAAGGAGGATTGTGAACCTTGGTCATAGTTGTTAGATTCTCAGAAATTCCCATTCTCAGGAGAAGGCGTCTAAATTTAGATTTAGATTGGAAAAATACATCAGTCTTCCATATCCTCTCACATGCCCTATGTTATTCATGGTCCAAGACGCTGTTAATTCTCCTGTTAGCTTCAAACAACTCCCTGGTCAACATACTGTATTTTGTTTTATTTCATAAAGTGCTTAAAACTCCTCATGCAATGTAGTAGAATCCTAAGTGCATAATCCTGGTAGCTTATACCTGGCTAGGATTTTTACTACATGTAAATCAAAATTCCTGGAGACATGGTTCCATTTCTCTGGGACTTCTGCAATCCATAGGCTGACTATTCTTCAGACTATCAACTCAATCATTTAGTCATTAGCTCAATCATTAGCATTAAAGAGCAACTTTACTATATTATCTTTAAAGTATTCCTGTACTCTCAGGAAAACAAGAGGTTTTACTAAAAACACACTGCAAAATGTCCAATTACTTCTAAAGTAACATTCTCTAAGAGCTGATATAAATGCTGGAGTACAAAATGATGTCAGTAAATTCTTTCTGGTGACTCACAGTTGGGAAGCTTTTAGAAAGACTTCAGATCTTGCTCTTCTTTTATTCCATTCAAGTACAATCCTTTTGATAATAGAGTTGTACTAACTCCAAAAAATAAAAATGTGTACTTATCTTTTCATTACAGTCCTTCAGCCTTGATGAGAATAGTCTCTGGTAAATCAGCATGGTTTAGATTCACTGAGAGGAGCTATGAAAATGTTAGCATTACCATAGCTAACATAGCTGTGCTGAGATGTTGAGTAAACATGCAGATTATTTAGACAGTGCTGTTGTTGCTCAAAGCAATAAGGATGGCATCCAGGCTGAAAGACTGGACCTTTGCTTTTATGAAATTTGTATTTATTTGCAGCACTACAAAAATATTTCATAACAAACTAGAGTTCTACAAAAGGACCACCATCTGTGCAAAGTAGTGGTGGCACTACATAGATTGGCCAGCCTCATCTGTCAAACAGTCACTGAACTGTCAAATAGGACACTGGAACAGGTTGCCCAGAGGTCGTATGAAGTTTCCATTTTTGAAATATTCAGAACTCAGCTGGATAAAGCCTTACGCAACCTGATCTAAACTGACCCTACTTGGGAAGACTGAGGGTGAGGAAAAGGCTTGACCAGCTGACCTGCAAATGTCCCTTCCAAGCCATATTATTTGATGAACTTCTCAATCTATGTCACCACCTAGTGGGAAAGAAAAGTGATGAACAAGAGACCACATAGCAGAGTGACAGCCCTGAGCTCTTAGCAGATCCTATAAAGCACCACATTAACACAACACTTCTGGATAGGAACTAGTTCATATTCAGACAGCTGGTGGGCAGGAGCAAGATTTCAAGTGTATATGCTCCTGCTGCTGTTAATGCATTTATTGACACAACTTTGAATATCACATTGCACTAGAATGGCTTTTTCCAGTGGTGAAGCTAGCCAGTTGGAAAGGATCTCTGAAACTCATCTGAAACTCATCTTATCCAAAGCTCTGCTTTGAACAGAAGATTTTCAGAGTTAAGTTTCATTTAACTTTGACATGTTTTGTACGATGGAGGCCCACAAGTTACAAGGCAGAAAACCGGGAGCGCTGCAGTCTTCACTTCGTATCTTTGACTCTTGCAAGAAAATATGGAATGGTGTTAGATATTTCCCTACTTATCCTAGCACACTAAAATGGAAAAGAAATGTCTAACAGCCTAGAAACTACCTGTTGTGACTAAAAAGGTAATAGATCATAGCTAAATTATTACTGATGTTTGATATGTCTCGTTTTTAGTTTGATTAATAGAATTGATTATATCACAAATGATGAATTGTTATAGAAATTTGGACCAACAAAGCAGCTGAAATTATTTGAATAATTTTTTACCTGAATTAATTTAAAATACGTTGTTTCTGCTTCTTTTGAATTTGGGAACAAACCCGACTAATTATGGGCAAATTAGAACCTCTGTTATCCTAAAGTTTCTATTGAACAGCTGTTGAATAATGTATATAATTGTCTGTCTTATTTACTTTTCAAAACAGGAGTAACTGAATTGCCATTATAACTCATTTTATTAAAAAAACCAATTATCCTCTTTCTGCAAAGAAACCATCTCTATCTGTGAACTTGAACAAGTAGAAAAAGTCTCTGCGGGCTCTGGGTGTAGAAGTCAGGGAAAGCACCTTTCAAATGGACAGTCTTCCCAGTCCTGTGCTGGGTTTCTTTTAGCAAGAGAAGCTAATGATAGAATTGTTTCTTTCCTGTACTCTTCTTCTTCAGTAAAGACTGTTCAGACAGTTCAGTTTGGATAGACTCTTCCTTAATGTAATGGGAAGTAAGTACCAGGAGAGAATTTCTTTGCTTATTATACAAAATCTTTTTGATCGGTGCTGCTGGGAGAACTCTTCCCCCATGGTCACAATTGTTTATTGACTGTTTCCTCAGCTTTGTCTGTGTGGTGCATGTCTGATAAGGTGCGCATGGTGATTTGGTACTGTAGGAGGCATTGAGGCATTTCTGAGAAACTGTGTATCTAAGAACGATTAGAACCATTATTTGGAAGCTATCTGAAAATATTCTCTGCTGACCATGCTGATGGAAAGGACAATTAGATTGCTCTGCAAACTGCTGGGTCAATGGAAGACAGAAGAAACCATAAGTGGGTAGGTTCTCAAGCGCCCGGAGCATTCCTGGAAGTAACAATTTTAAGTACCACAATACTTTAAGGAAATTTTTTTCTTCTGTCATTCTTTTTTGCATTTTTTAGTACTTTGACTCCTGTTTTTATTTCTATGAGTTTGATGAATACTTTTTTCTCCTACAACAGCTTACGCTGTGGAATTTGATATAGAATAATTCCATGAAATCCTTCTGAAAGTAATTTTTATTGGCCCAGAATAATATTGCTGCAGTATGTATTTCTTTGTATGTATTCCTCTTCTGTGATTCAAAAGCTCGTGTGAGTCATCAGCAATTCTAAAGGAAGTCCCAAGAGCTCCGTCAAGGAAATATTTTGGCACAGTTTAGCACTGCTCAGTCCTTTCAGTCATAAATGAGACAAAAACACTAAAAAGGAACACAGTAAATGAGTGCTCTTAAAATGAATAAAATGGCATGCATTTAAATCCTTTCTTTAATATATTGAAATTTAATGATACTACTGAGAATGAGATATCCTTTACATTGGTAATTATAAAGGAGAGCAGATGGTGAAGGCTTAGCTTAAAGTGTTAGTTAAAAAAGATTACAAAACCAAGCTCCTGGTTGAATAAAATACATCAGAAAGAAATAAGAGACTGAGTGAATGTGCTGTTGCTGCGAATTATTCTTAAATAAAGCTATCCTAGAGAAAATTTATCAGAGGTACTTAATACCCAATATACACATAGATTTCACACTAGTGAAATCCCTTCCTCTTAAGTTCATGAAACAAGGACTAGACTGTAGAGATTCCAAATGTGCATTTCTGGAAAGGAAAAGGAATTCAGTAGGAAGATTTGTATACCTAACAGCCATAGTAGGCATTCAAATAAAATAAGTGATTTTTCAAAACACACAAGGCTTCCTTAATCTATGCTTCTTTTGGTAGATTCAGGATCACTTCCATGTAGGCTGTGCTCAGCTGAAGGAATCAGTATACATCATTACATCTCACTGCATCTTGTTAACTCAAGCACAAGAGAGTTCGTTCAAAGTAAGGGGCCTATGTCTCCACCTTCCTAAAAAAAAAAGAATATGCGTGGGTGGTAACTGTCAGCCTTCTATACTCAGCTGTTGGAAGAACTCAGCTTGGTTGTGGAAGACCGAGTTTAAAATTCTTTCCTTGCTTGATTTGGGATAGAGCTCCTTAGGTTCTCAACAGCACACTATAGCCACCTAAATACTTCATAATCCCCAGTTCAGTGGAGTAAGGACTAGAAGCCAATTGCCTATACATCCTCTGAACTAATCACTGGACTAGTCATACATACATACTTTTTTCTTATTTCATTCTCTGACCCAGTACATTTTTAATTAAGCCATAAAATGTGAAATGCCATCAAAAGGAAGACTAACAGGTGGCTTTTTTTTTTTTTTTTTTTTTTAGTATTTGGCTTTATTTGATTAACTTCATAGTACCCATTTTACTTTAAGTGCTGAGCCCTTTTTACCACTAGGAAAATAAACAATAGCATAAAGATGGTTTATAGTCTTTCCTTCTGCCCAGGCACAGTTATGTGATTTTAAGTTTTGAAGTTAAGATTTAAGTTAGGTCCATGCAAGCCCCAGCTTTCGGATGTTGTGCTTCACATTTTTTTAACTTATCCAAGTGCATTGACTTGAATTAAAGCAGCAAGTATCTGACATTTCTGAAAGCTAAGCACTCCTTATTCACCTTCTCATAAGCTGAACAATCTCACAAGAGACATCTGGCGTTGAGATCTGGGTCCCTCAATTATTAGAGATGAATTTTCATTATTATTGTACTAAATATTAAATATAGCTGGAAATGAACCAGCATAAGCATGGTATCAGTTAAACTAAGTAAGAAATTTTCTTAAAATAAATATTCTTGACACCTCTTCCTTATGTAAGATTCGAGAAAGCTTTTACTGTACAGAAGTGTATGTAAAAAGTAGAAATCTTGTATTTTTCAATGCCTCTGCAAAGCTTCATGTTTTCATTGGAACTTCCTGGCCAAAGTATTCCAAACAGCTTTACTAACTCCTGATAGGACCCCAGCAGTTTGAGAAATATCCTAATCTTCCTGCATTTCTACTCTCTGGAAATACGGTAGATAGATGCAGGTGCTGCTGATGGAACGTCATATGACCATCTTTGTAACGCCTCTGGAACAAAACAACAGTCTTGGAATGATCAATGCTAATAGGCAAATATCCCATCTCCTCTCCCTCAGACTCCTACTATGCCCTACTCAGTCAATTTTATCTTAACGTCTTTCCTCTAAAAAAAGAAGTTCCTTGTCAGTCATAAGCTCTCCCTGCTTAGCTTCTCCATTCCTCCTGCAACATTCTGGACTCCTATGCTGGTCTTATGACTTCAGAAGCAATTAAGAAATTATTGGTCTTTCTCTTTCAGTTCATTTTTGTATCCTAAGCACTTTGGATTCAGGGGTGAAGAGTGTAAGAAAAACACATAGTCACAATGATGTGCTCAATCTTTAACACATCGGCTTATAGGCAAAAAGTAATTTTCCCAAACAAGTTCTGTAAATAGGCACAGAGCTCTGCTTTTTGAAAAGCAAAAAAGGCAAGGAAGAACACTATCTCCATATATTCATTACTTCACTTACGTTTGGCAGATCTAAGATGTAAAATGTTAAAGATAATCTGGTTACAAAACACACGTTCAAATCCTAGGACCATCTTTCCTTGCAGGCTCAAGGTCTCAGCCCTTTTTTTTTCTGCTGAAAGATAATGGAATAATTTCTGTGTTAATAGCTCAGTTTGTCTTTCAAATTCCAAAAAAAAAAAAAAAAAAAAAAAAAAAAAAGTTTTAAATGAACATCCCCCAGCTGGTGTTCTACTACATCCAAGACTGCTTGCAAGACAAAAGTCTGAGATATTGCAGGGTAAGCTAGTGTGAAGAATTTCTTGCATACTTCACTGCATGAAATTTGATACAGTTTTCTTTTTTATGAGCTAACAATATGTTGAAGTCAAACAAGCTAACGAAGTGTCACTTCAGATATGCTCTACCTGCTCAAATCAAAATTACTAAGGAAAAATTGATGTATATGCACCCAGACGTAAAAAGACAAACACTAATGTATTTCATCCCCAAATCGACAATTGATAAGCAGATTCTCCCTAAATCTCACCCACTGCCCCTATTTCACTTTATTCTGGGAAGAATACAGCGTTAAAAATTAATTTATAAATTATAGATTAATTGCAGAATTCAGATTTTTTTTCAATTATTATTCCATGCCATTAATTAGCATCCACTGATTACATTGTTTACAGATTACAGTCTTTCACATTACAGGGTACATGCTTATCAAACAAAAGCTGTCTTTGCTGCACATCAGCTTAATACATATACAACATTCAAAAAAAGCTTGTCTTGAAAGACCAGATCACTGTGGAGGAGTCCCAGTAGTTCAGTCCTCTGGGCCTGAATAGCTAGCCTGATAGTAGCCTGATAGTGCTGTGGGCCATCAGAGCATTAGGGCTTGCCTAAACCCCTGATGACCAACACTATGCAGCGTGACTGCTTCCTGCTGCTTGTCTGTGTCTTCATAGAGCACTGCCATGGAGAAATGCATGGACAGTGTGCCATGGCTGTAACCGAGAAGCAACTCAGTCAAGGTGCAGCTGTTGTTCTGGCTTATCAGTTGATCCCTCTCAACACAGAGCTGGCTGAAGATAGAGGCCAGTGGGTAATCCATGAGTCCCACAGCCTTCCAGCAGCAAGGTTGGACCTTTCAGCTTTTACAGCCTTGAAGCTAAGGTACAGCAAAGTATTACTACAGCAAAGTATTACCCAGATCTAGGTAATCTTCCTCATTCTCAGCTGTGAAAAAGTCTACGGGTACAGATGTTACAGTAGCAGAAAGTGGAGGCTTTGCAATTAACAGGCTTTTGTAATGCTGGTCTGCACTGAGAACACGTCAAACAAATCCAGCTGAGATTTGGTACATTATTCTAGGCAGCTGTTAAAGAAAGCCATTCATTTTTTAAAATATATTTCCTTTTCTAACGGCAGAATGGGCCCTCTGTCTCTGAGTTTTTTGAATCTTTTGCAGGGTTCGGCCTGGCTTGCTGCTCCTTGTCTTCTTCTTATCCTTTCAGACTGTTGCCTTGCACCCCTTACTGTGTCTCCTTTAAAGGGCTGAGGCAGGCTTTCCCTCTGGGGATGTGACTCTTTCTTTTAAGGCTTTTCCTTTGAATATAAACAAGCCCTGAGCCCTTCTAATTCACTGGCGTTTCCAACTTGTCCAGGACAGCCTTGGAAACATGTTCAGACACAGTTTTTGCAGTATCTTGAGAGGTGCTTTTAATGTGTGGCTTAATGATTTCTAAACCTCTTTGGAAAATTGCTACAGCCTTTCTAAACAGGCTACCAAATTAACCCCCAAGCCCTACACTATATGTCACAGGAGCACCTTGAAAACCAGGGATATGATTGCTGGCCTGGGCTCACAAATAATTTAAGTACTAACATAGATTTTATGTGGTTCTTTACCACAACCATTTTGGTGTGGTTTCTTAAAATATCAGAGACTTCCAGGACTAAAAATGTAGCTTCCAAGTCACCTTCCCAAAGTGAAATGAGGTATGCCTTTTCTGATCAGTCTTTATTTTGAAGTGATCATTGCACCAAAAGCAGCTATCCCCAGAATGGCCCCAAAAGAGGCAGGCCTTCAAAGCCCCTTCAGATGGTCAAGGTGTTGGCCAAGGACCATGGTAACTGAAGGTAGGAAGTTTTGTAGGCCCTCAGTACTGAAGAGGGGGAGCAGTGCCACAACCATACAATTGGTGAGATTAGTATACTAGGGACAAGCACACCAAGCTATGCCAGATCTGTGATTCATGTCTCTAACTTGCCTGAAGCCCGTTATTGATTTCTTAAAATTATCCTGGCACTGATCCACAGTCTGTATTCCTCCTACTGTCGCACTGTCTCCTTCCAGGTGGTGTGGGAGATGCATCAAAGGCAAACTCTTTTCTGCTCCTGTGCTTTTTTCTTCACAGGTTGCTACCAGAGGACTAGAGCAGATATGTGACCCCACAAAATAAGAACATTGCTTAGCAGCAGTGTTCCCAGAGTGGGGATTTATGTAACTCTGATGATAAGAGTCTTGACAAGAGTTCTTAAGTAAGAAAACGTATGTTGTTATTGCTCTTTCCCCACCAGGATTATTAAAAAATGTTTTGTTCATGCTAATCTCCTGTGATCAGCCTTTCTTTCCTGACTGGAACATCAATGTTTGCAAGGCTCCTTGGAGGTGAAGCAATGTCCAAAAACTAAATATCTGTTGCAGAGTTCCGCAACAAGAGAGGACTGAGACTGATAAAAGAACAAGCTGGATGGACCAATCATACATATAAATTGAGACAGAAAAATCTTGGACATCTGGAGGTAGTGACTTCTGAATGCAGGGAAGGAAAAGTGAGCCAAAAGGGATCAGAAAAACAATCCAGGTTTTAACTGTAGGAGGGCCAGGCAAAGTCTGCCATTAAAGCAGAAGAGCAGGTGCAGTGTATATTCTGCCATGACAAAGTTAATTCATCAAAAAACATCTTTGCTAATTTGATTTGGCACAGTGAATTTATAACAGAACTGGGCTTTGTACATTAAGAGGCAAGATGTTTTTAATGCATTAATAAAGAGTTCTAAAGCCAGACTCTGAAGTCTGGTCAAATAAACACAAATAAGCAAAAATGAAAAGTATAGTATTTACTAACAAGATAAACACAATGAAAATCAAAAGCAGATTTTTTAGAAAACATACAACTGAAATTTAGCTGTCAGCTTTAATAATGCATCTAGAAAACTTGCCTACAAAAAAAAGATACCTTATCCTAATCTTCTTAAAGACTGTATCTACTTAATGTGTCCCAAGAGTAATAGCATCTGGAGACTGAGAAAGAAGAAAAGAAGGAAAAGCATGATTTTATAATATTTGCACACCTAAGGCCTTTTCTTGTATATTGGGTGTTTGTCCTAGCATTTATTTCTCAAATCTGTATCCATCTGTTTAAAGTAAGCCAAATATGAGTTCCCGGAAACCAGGCTTAATGAGAATGTATTCGTTTACCACTGGACTATTTTTGCTATGCAGCGAACTGAAGCTAAGGTTTAACTTTCAGTAGCGGTGTTACTCAAGCTAGCTTTCCCAGAACCCCCCCCCCAGCAGCAACACCTTCCGGCTGTTCACCATCTCCCCAGCCACTCCCCCTCTCATCCAGCTCATCCATGATCTCATTCAGTCAGTGGCTTAGTCAGTTCTCCACTTCAGCGCTTGGTTCCATCAACTATCGCAATGTCCAAAGGGCAGTTCAAGGGCAGTTGTAAGATGCTGCTGCTTCAGTTCGGATTGCCACCGTGAATGGCACATGGTTACAAGGAAAAGGCTGGGCTATTTGAACCTTGATACCTCCAGAGCCCCCTTTCAACCTCAATTACTCTATGATGTGCTGATCAGTATGAACAAATGTTTCAGAATAAAGGGAAAAAATAATGTTTAACAAGAAACACTGGCATAAATGTATGTCTTCTGGTTTGTGTGTACAAGATCTCTGTTGCTGATGAGTCCAACATGCATGACTTTGTGTGTCACCTCGATTCAATCTTCTGCAGTTTAAACTTTGCCTAGAGGTTGGGACATTTGTCTGAAAGCTATGGCCAAGCTTAACATCCTATTTCTGTTTTGGTCCAGACTGCTAATAGAGAGCTGTAAGAACACCTAAAAATATCTACTGTAAATTGTGATGCTGACTATAAAACAAAAATTGTTTCAAAGATCTGTATTGCTTCCAGTGTGATGCTTCCAGTTTCCACCTTTACCCACCCCACAATGTCTCTCCTTTGAAAGTTTCAGTGTGGCAGGGAGGGTTAAAAATAAAAACAAAATATAGCCTTTATTATTTCTTTCAAAAGGCTTTTAACTGGGAATTAAGAGGCTTGAAAGGTCTTCTGAAGCACAAGTTATAGAGCTTGATGAATCATTCTCGGAAAAATTCTAGACATGCCTAAAGCAGTGTATTTGCCTTTACAAATAGTATCATCAAGTGGTAAAAATAAGTCTTTAAAACGTAAATAAGACCTGCTGCAGTGATAAAGGAAGAACCACTGTGGTACACACAGGCAGTGGAATGAGAATCTTAGAGCTGCTTAGCCTGAAATACTGCATCTGAACATTCTTGTATAAAAATTTCATAATGCTTCTAGGGAAGAAAGGGTTATTTGGGGAATGGCTAGGAGTTTAAAAATAATACTGGGTGATCAAAGGCCAGAAACTATGCCACTGGCCAGTGTTCACGCAGCTGACTGTTCAGGTGTGATTAATAGATCTTGAAAGTCCTTTGAGACAACAAACCCCTAGTGGGCCTGTTCCTGGAGCACAAGCTGAGGAATGCCTTTCCATAGTGGAATTTCTCAGGAAAATGTGGGTTAGGTGAGTGGTGCTAGCGCTGGGCAAAGAGTGTGTTTCTACTCTGTAATGTTGTCAAAGGCTCTGCATGTGATTTTGTGGCTTGACAGAGCTTATTTCATTCAGAAATTCTCCCTTTCAATCAGCAGTCATCAGCAGGGTGGTTGGACTAGACAGTCTGCAGAGTTCTTCTGAACCTCAGTGATTCTGTGGGTTCTTGACAGCTCTTGTTCCACTGGCAGCAGAAACTGCCAGCAAAGCTTCAATATGCCCCAAGCAAATGTTTTTCATACTTGTTTTGCAAAAGCACTGGCGGCATTAAGACAAGTCAGTATTGGCTGGCTGCAGGATGGTCCATCAGGTGACCTCTCTAGTCCTTCATGTTAATTTTCAGTTCCATACCATTTTACAGAACTTTTTATTTAAAAAGCTATTGTTGTTGTGAATATCACCCACACTTCTTGCTTTGAAGCAAGAAGCACCCACACTTTCTTCTTTGAAGAAAGCTCTTCTAGAACTGTTATGCCCATCTGTCACCTCTAGGTGGGAAAAGGAGGGTTGGATACCAGAGTACAGAGACACTCAAGGCATGTAATGGGTTAAAAAAAGTAGATTTATTGATGGCTTTACACTCCAAACAGCACGTGGAGCCCCGGGACCTGTGTGGAGGGATTGCTGACAAGAGACTGCTGTGTGAATGGGTTGAACACCCATGCAGGACTCCCTCACTGTGTGTATGCTAAGAGCCCCTTTTATCTGTTAGAGCTGTTTCCTTTTCTCAACTATGCAAAGCCCGAGTAGTTACTGACTGCAAAACAGCTAGATATTTTTGACAAAAAGTGGAATATGTAGGTCCAGCCCTGACCAGTTTCAGTAAGGCTGTAGACAGCACGCTCAGGGGCTGCTATCACATACTCTGTCAGACACCTGACTCCTTGCCAGGTGTTCTCCAGCTGTTCTCTCCATACCATCATTGGTGATAACTTCTTCCTAGGGACAAGGAGCCTGATAATAAATCAGATGAAAGTTAGATAGTGATGTGTCATTGCTGCAATCTGGAAAGCCCTCATTGCTTTGGCTCTGAAAGTGTCATCCTGTTGATTGAAAACAGATCATAGAATAATTCAGCAGACTGAAGAGCAGCTGCTCTTGTTTTGATCAGTTCCATCTTTTACAATTTTGTAACAGGGGTACAGCAAAGTATTATTTAAATCTGTCTGATCTAAGCCATTCCAATTATTAGAAAAAACTGTAAGTGTCTAAGAAGGAACAGACTTCAATATATAGGCTTTCTGCTAAGAAGAGTGGACAGTTTAAAACATGTCTTTTTCAGACTTGTTGCACTTCTGTGAACAGCAAAGAGAAAGCTCTCTCTTTAAATGTCATGTCTTTGAGCCACTAGTACATTCACTGTTTTTCTTGGAGTTTTTTGGGATAGAAGTGGCCCAGTATCTCTCAACCTTACTATTAAGCGGACCTGTACATGGTTAGCCTGGTGTGTTCATCTTTTTCAGTCCTCTCCTTTCAATATACGTCAGGCCTGGGACATTCTGTGAGTCTGGACCTCACTTTATTTAAAATTATTCAGGAGATAGATTTAGATATTTACGATTCTTAGGTATGATATCTTCAGCAGTGTTTTGAGTACTAAATTTTATGTGAGGTTTGATACAGTCTTCATGCTGACCCTGCTTTGGGCAGGAGAATGGGATTGGATGACTTTTTGAAGTCCTTTCCAACCTTAGCTTTTCTATGATTGTATGATCCTGTTGGGTAAATCTCACACTGGCTGGTTGCTGCCCTGTGGAACAGCCAGTCAAAGAACTGAAGAGAAGTTATCCTTGTCTTGCTTCTCACATTCAAGGTGGAGGTTGAAATATAATGCTGAAGAAAATCTTAGGAACATTGACTGTAATTTACTTACAGTACCTCTCCAGGAGCAGTACAGATCCAAATCCTTCAGTTTGTTGATTTTTAAGAAGGGACACCAGAAAATGAGAAACTTTTAAAAAGAATCAGGAAGAGGCAGCTAAAAAAGCTAAATCCTATGCTATGGATATTTAAAGGTGCTCACACAGGTGGCTCAGAAAATGCATACCACTTACTAGAAGACTTGAGAGACCACAAGGAATACAGCATAATTAAAAGGGTGTAAGGAAGGCAACAAAAAGGACAAAAGGCAATGGTAAAGAATTGCAACAAAGGAGATTCCTGTTGAGAAAAAGAAAAATAAAACTATTCACCATGAAGATAGCTAAGCACTAGAACAGGTTGTCTAGAGGAGCTGTGGACTCTACAACTGTGGAGATTTTCAAAACTTATTTGGACAAGGCATTGAGCAACCTGATATAGCTTTGAAACCAGCAATTCTTGGAGCAGGAGATTGGACTAGGTGACCTCCCAGGGTACCTTTCAACCCAAATCTTTCTATATTCTCAAAAAGAGAAAAATAGGAAGGATTATGAGCTCTGGAAATTGAATGAAAAAGAGAATAAGACAGTTGCAAAAAAGATTGGATGAAAACTTGCAAAAGACATCAATAATTATAATAATCTTTCTGCAAAGTAACAGGAGCAAGAAGTATGCCAGACTCTGTAGAGCAAAAACAAGGTAATGTCATAACCAAAACTCACTTTTTTAATTTATTATTTTTTCATTTTTGCAATTGTGTTTGCTATGGAAGAGTTCAGGGACATTCCTGGAGTCCTCCTTAGCAAGGAATACAGCAGAGTATGAATACCGTGCATGATACTGGTTCCTCCATCTTAAAATGGAGGGAACAGGACTGGTGAGGGTACAGATTGGCAGGAGGGTTAATGTTATGGGACTGCTTCCATGAAGCAAATTAGGGCTCTTCAGATTGGAAAACATAGGGGGATTATGATAAAGGTCTACAAATAGCAAGTGGGCTGGAGAAGTAAAATAGGCAATCACTGTTTCTTCCAGTATGAGGATTGTGTCATGAAACAAAATGAACTGGTGAAGGATTCAAAACAAATTCTTTACCCAACAATTAACTAAGTTGTGGAATTACCTGTTCCTGGATTTTGTGTGTAAATGGGTTATAAAACTGACTGGACAATTTCGTGAAAGAAATATTTCTCAAGAGACTTCTGTAAAGAGTGTCAAACAATAAAATTCAGGTTTTTTTTGCAAGTACTCATATGTGTTTATTAGCTGATAGCAGGAATACGTTAAAACTTTATAGAAGTTAAACAAACTGAAAACTAAAGCATGATTTCTTGATTTGAAAAATATAGATGTCTATATCTATATCTATATATATATATAAATCCAGGCAACAAACTTTGTAAAATCAGACACATTAAGGATTTATATAGATCATATATATTTAAATATGGTCATCCCATGTGGCTGCTACCCAAGAAATCATTCAAAGAGGCAGTGGTGAGATATTTAGCTTGGAAAACCATACCTGCCTCACCTGAGAAAATATGTGTGCGTGAATCTTCTGGGTGCTTTTTCAAGATTATGTGTTTGAGCATCTTTGCAGGTTTATTTTGGAGTTCAGAGTGGTCAAGAAGATCCCAGACTGTATAACAGCGACTACAGCCCATATGATTATTGGAGACAAATATAATCAACTGTGCAATGAAAGACTACCCAGTTTTCTGCAGGAAGCTTGAACTCAGAGCAACAGGAACAAATGACAGATTAGACTGAAAGAGAGTAATAGTGACAAGATTATTGGTAACAAAGGAATTCAGCTGACTTTAAAAAATGGAGGAAATTCCACAAAAAGCAACACTTCTTCAAAATCATAAAATAACTTAAGAATATTTTTAAAGGTCAAAAGGGCTGCAGTCATTTAATATTATTACAGATATTTAGACAATTACTATCAAAGAATCATATAATAACATTGTACAGTAGGAGACTATAGGGGTCATCTAGTTCAACATCCTAGGTTGCTCAGCACCCTGTACAGTTGAGTTTTGAGTATCTCCAAGGACAGAGATTTCTCTGCTTTTCTGGGCAACCTGTTCTAATACGTGACTATTCTCATGATGAAAAAATCCTCTCATTCTATCACCGTGCACCTCTGAGAAGACTCTAGCACCATCTTCTCCACGTCTTCCCATGATCTCCCTTTAGTGTTTTTTTAGCTGAAGGCTGAACAAACCCAGTTCTCTCAGTCACTTCCCATATGCCAAGTGCTCCAGTCTCCTAATAGCCTTGGTGCTCTCTGTTGCACTTGTTCCAGTTTGTCAGTATCTTCTTTGTATTGGGGACCCCCAAACTTGGCACTGTACCCAAGATGAAATCTCACTAGTGTCAAATACAGGGGAAGAATCTCTTCCTTTGGCCTGCTGACTACAGTCTTGCTTGTGCAGGCCAGTTTGTGGTTGGCTGCAAAGGCACACTGCTGACTTGTGTTCAACTTGCCCATGAGGATCTCCAGGTGTCTTTCTACAAAGGTACTTCACACTGCTACTCACATTGCACCAAACTGTTCTTCACAAAGCTGTGGGTTTGTCACAGCATCCTCATGTTTTCATAGTTTAAGTGACTTAACATGTTGCAAATAAAGAGAGACAACCTTTGTGTTTCCCAGTAAATATTTCTCATCTGAGAACTTCTTACCTGTCTTATGACTCTTTCAAATTCAGTGGAAGATAGTAAAATAGAGGAGGAAAATAGTTCTCTGTTTCTAGCAGAATGATAATTTTTCAAATGATGTCCCTTAGACCAGCAGATTTACCATGGCTTAGAGTCATATACAAATTAAGGTCTCCTACTACGGTCTTGGAAAATTTTACCAGGATTTGTGGAGGAGTTGAGTCACTGTGGTATTGTTAGGAGTTGCCAACAGGTGCACTCTTACTGCAGCTCCATTTCCCAGGTTCAGCCATTCCAAAGGCTGAATGTGTATGGGGGACACATGCACATATAGTTACAGTATATGTGTATATATATGCAGCCAGCCACACAGATCAGCAGAGAGTGAAGACAAACAGCACTCACAGACATGAACAGCATGGATAACCTGCTCCTGTTCCTCAGTTCTGGCTGATCAGGACACAGTTCTGCTAATGAAATATACACACACATATATATACACACACATTATGAATATCTCTGGAAGCCGGCCCTAGACATTCAGTCTGTCCAGTAGAGTCACAGATTCCCTGGTCTTCCAATTTGTTGGCATCTGGACACGAGAGCTGCCAAAGTTTGCAGCCCCACTCCAGCTGTTGGTACTCAAACCTCCTCTTATGTATACCCATATGCCCACAGGCACACAACAATCAAATGTGTCTCTGGTAGTTGGTCCACATATATGGTCTTTCCAGTAGCCAGCTCTTCAGACCCTCTGGCCTCTCTGGTAGGTGGCTCAGACCTATAGTCCCCCTAGTAGCTACTTCTCAGACTCCTATGCACCCCAGTGTCTGGCTTCCAGACCTGTGGTCTCTCTGGTAACTGGCTGGCAAACTTATCCTGCTCATTGGCTAGTCCATCTTGAAGTCCACTAGTGAATTATGCACACAAACACACACACACGTGTGCACTTTAAATTCCCTACGGAACACCCTGATCTCTCCAGTTGTAGTTGCCGGCAACTCAGATACTACAGCCTGTGATCCCTTCTCCAGTTGCTGGCACTTAGACCTCTAACGTATCTCTCCAATTGCTAGCACCCAGACCTAGGGGCTCTTTTTAACTGACATCCCTTCTCCAGGGAGGGGAATATCTCAATAGACTCACACATACACACAGAATGGAGAGCACCCTCATCTCAGAAAACAGGCAAGAGTAGAGTTGAATAAGATGGTAGGACAAACCGTGGTGATCAGGTCCAGAAGCTGGCCAGACACGCTGACCAACCACTTATTTACATTTGACTAGCCCATTTTACTCCTTTCTCCCTGTGTTTCCCCACACTCATTCCTTAACAATCCACCCTAATCGCTCTCTTTCTCCACCTTTGGTCCTTCTCTTAGACATCCTATAGTATGTCTCATATCACAATCTCCTTGAAAATGTCTCATAAGTTTTATACGATTCCCCAAGACCTCTAAATCCCATAGTGAGTTCTATACCTCATTAGACAACAGCCCCTTCAGCCTGCAAGATGTTCTGGGGAAAGCTTGTCATGTTGTTTCCTTGCAGAGTTTCACACCTGGGACAATGGACTAATCCTTCTTCTGCAGTAGCCCTAGGAGGATCTAAGTCAAGGTGCTTGTCTGCAATGGTTAAGTTACTGATGAAGCATGGTGCTAGTATGGATAGAGTTGTTTGTTTTGGCAACACAATTTATTTATAACTATCCTTTTTGTAAACTACTGGAAGGGAATGTGTTGAAAACCTGGCCACAGCAAGGTATGACTTTCTATTCTGGTCCAGGAGAGGCAGAGTGCATATCTTTCTTCCTATGATCTTTGGAACAAAACTATTTGCTGTGCAGTAGCAGATATATGGTAGCTGTTCTAACCATTACCTTCACAGAATTTATCATATCTAAAATGTCTCCTTAAAGTCCATGAAAAAGTTAACATATTAACTTTTTAGTTTTCTTCTTTAAACACACTTGCACTATAACTGTATAACCAGACTATTTTTTGTACCTATGTGCAAAACCAGATAATGCAACAATAATCCTGAAATTACTTAAATTCAAAAGCTGTAATTTTTGCTATGATCAAGTATAAACCTGCAAAGTGGTCTTGGGTCTCCTTCCTCTCATATATGAATTTTAGTTAACACTTTGCTTATAGGTCCTCACTATGCATAGTTGATGAAGTGTAATGGCAGATAATACCCTCTTTTGGCTGGTCAGACTTTGAAATGGTTTTTTCAGAGGCCCTGTATTTGGGAAGAAATGTAGAGGGAACAGGGTTTAACTTTCAGTGTTATAACAGTGAGTTAATAGGAGTTCCATTTTAGCCAGGCATCATTAATGTAATAACACTTCTTCAGGCCTATTTAAGCCATCTGTAATGTGCTCAGCCCTACAGATTTCAAACAGTCTGTGCTGATGGGGTTGTTTGGAAATAAATAGTGCTGAAGCTCAGAATGTAGAAGGGACTTTGTAATTCTGCTTTGATGACTGGTATACCTAATTTGCAGAAGTGATTTGCAAAATCAGAACATTAACCTTAAAAAGTCCTGTAAAAGCTCATAAAACCCAGTTTTTCTGTCAAGATCGTTGCAGTCTGAAGCAAGACTGACCTTTTCAGTAAGAATTACACTTACAAACCCATCTGGAATGAATGAGAAGTTAGATGCTTTAATCTTCTGTTTTAACATAGATTTTTGAAGAAGCCTAAGACTTTTTCACAATAAATTAAATAAATAAATATTGCCTTTGTCAGTAGAATAACAGAAATGCATATGGGACTTATAGTAAGATATGTAACCACAGGAAGATGTTTACCACCAAACCAATGTACATCAATATGAATACATTAATAGATTAATAGTAAGGTAATGACAAATATTGAGAGTTGATATTGTCGATTGATAATAACATATCAATTCATATATAAATGCATACATTAATTCTGCTATGCCATTGTTTAGAGTTGACAAATAGGAAGCAGATGAACTAACAAACAATGAACTGCAGAGAGCTGTTATTAAGCAGCAGGTGGCTACCCTAGACCTATGTTCTCTGTTTGCTTTGCAGGCTGTAGTTGAGCTTCTTCGTTTTGATAAGTATCAATATGAAATAAACTCCAAATCTTATTTGACATATCAGCACTCCAAGCTATTCTGTAACTCAGGAGCCAAATTTAAGCCTCAACTGCACATGAATTGAACCTCCTTTAGGAGGAAAGTTATGAACTGGAAGTTATAGACAGAGACATAAGAGCAGATCGTGTCCTGTGCCCTCAGAAAAGAAGTTGAAGGGTAACTTGTCTCCCAGCTGCTGTCTCTGAAACATGGGGCCTCCCACTTGCAAAAGGCTTCTCCCATCTTTGCTGGGATGATCTGGAATGACTTAAGCCTTCTTGGGCATTTCATTCTCATCTGCATTGAGAACTGATTTTTGAGAACTTACCAATTATGCTAACTGAAATCAGTAAGAGTCTGTCCATTGATCTGAATAGTTGTTAGATCTTAGAAGTCCTAAACCCAAACAGTGACTGTGTACATCTTGTCAGGGCTGGGTTTTTTTTTGGTTAAATGTCATACAAATAAATTTTTTATACTTAATCCTTAAATATACTTGATCTCCAAACAGTGTTTTGATCCTATCAAATGTAAAATTTCGTTTGCTTTTATATTCAGAACTTCGACTTTAATGGATAAGATTAAAAGGAGTAATAAACTTTCCTTCCAAATAAAGAAATACAAGAAATATAAATGTAGAAGAAGAATTACAGAGCATATAACTTAAAATGAGATATTATTAAGGTAACCACAACTCTGAATTGAAAATTTGCAGATCTAGCAATAATGTTAAAGCTTTTAATATTAACTTTTTAGTAAGCCAAAAGATCTATAAAATTGTCCATAAAACAAAATGAGGACCATATTTCTCATCTAAAGTACTGTGTTACTACTTAGGTAATCTTAATAAAATCCAGCATATTGCAAGGTCCATCTAGTAAGAGTAACAGAGATGAGGCCTTAATTTGTTTGAATTCATGTAACTACCAGCTTTCTCTTCTGTTCCCCCTTTCCACTGCCCCTTCCCTGGATACTTCTAGATCAAATTTCAGCTAATAATACGTTTTCTCTTGCTCTAATTTAAGATTTCAGCTCTGATAAGATTTTAATATTTTTATAGGATCGTATAGATAGACTTGTACTGAAATAAAGGGATGTCAAGGACAATAGGAAGGACTTCTTCAAATACATCAGCAGCAAGAGGAGGACTAGGGAAAATGTGGGCCCACTGCTGAATGGGGTGGGGGCCCTGGTGACAAGGGATACAGAGAAGGCAGAATTACTGAATGCCTTCTTTGCTTCAGTCTTCACTGCTAAGGGCAGCCCCCAGGAATCCCAGAGCCTGGACGTGAGGGAGAAAGTCTGGAGAAGGGAAGACTTTCCTTCGGTTGAGGAGGAAAGGATTAGAGACCTTCTGGGCAGGCTAGACATCCACAAATCCATGGTCCCAGATGGGATGCACCCACAGGTACTGAGGGAGCTGGTGCATGTTGTTGCCAGGCCGCTCTCCATCATTTTTGAAAGGTCCTGGAGACCTGGAGAGATGCCTGAGGACTGGAAGAAAGCCAGTGTCATTCCAGTCTTCAAGAAGGGCAAGAAGGAGGACCCAGGAAATTACAGACCACTCAGCCTCACCTCCATCCCCAGAAAGGGGATGGAACAGCTCATTCTGGATGTCATCTCCAAGCATATGGAGGAAAAGAAGGTGATGAGGAGTAGCCAGCATGGCTTCACCAAGGGGAAATCCTACTTAACCAATCTGATAGCCTTCTATGATGGAATGACTGGCTGGGTAGATGAGGGGAGAACAGGGGACATTGCATACCTTGACTTCAGCAAGGCTTTTGACATTGTCTCCCACAACATCCTCATGGGCAAGCTCAGGAAGTGTTAGTTAGACGAGTGGGCAGTGAGGTGAATTGAGAACTGGCTGAAAGGCAGAGCTCAGAGGGTCATCATCAGTGGTGGGGAGTCTAGCTGGAGGCCTGTGGCTAGTGGTATCCCCCACAGCTCAGTACTGGGTCCCATCCTGTTCAACTTATTCATCAATGACCTGGATGAGGGGACAGAGTGCCTCCTCAGCAAGTTTGCTGATGAAACCAAACTGGGATGAGTGGCTGATACACCTGAGGGCTGTACTGGCATTCAGAGAGGCTGTAGAGCTGGGCAGAGAGGAACCTCATGAGGTTCAACAAGGGCAAGTGCAGAGTCCTGCACCTAGGGAGAAAGAACCGTAGGCACCAGTACAAGCTGGGGGCTGACCTTCTGGAGAGCAGCTCTGCAGAGAAGGACCTGGGAGTGCTGGTGGATGACAAATTGACCATGAGCCAGCAATGTGCCCTTGTGGCTAAGAAAGCCAATGATCTTCTCAGGTGCATTGGGAAGAATATTGCCAGCAGGTCGAGGGAGGTGATCCTGCCCTTCTACTCAGCCCTGGGGAGGCCTCATCTCAAGTAGTGCGTCCAGTTCTGGGCTCCCCAGTACAAGAGAGATCTGGAGCTACTGGAGAGAGTCCAGCATAGGGCTACAAAGGTGATCAGAGGGCTGGAGCATCTGCCCTAAAAGAAACTGCAGTGAGAGCTGGGCCTCTTTAGCCTGGGGAAGAGAAGATCTTATCAATGTGTATAAGTACCTGAAGGGAGGGTGTCAAGGGGACGGGGACAAACTCTTTTCAGTTGTCCTGTGTGACAGGACAAGAGGCAACAGGCAAAAATTGAAGCACAGGAAGTTCCTCCTGAATGTGAGGGGAAATTTCTTCACTGTGAGAATGACGGAACCCTGGACCAGTTTGCCCAGAGAGGTTGTGGAGTCTCCTTCTCTGGAGATACTCAAGGCCTGTCTGGATGCAATCCTGTCTAACCTGCTCTAGGTGACCCTGCTGAGCAGGAAGATTGGACTCGATGATCTCCAGAGGTCCCTTCCAACCTTACTGATTCTATGATTCTATGAAAGAATAGTTTGATACACAAGGAAGAAAAGACTTCTGGTTTTACACACATTAGTCACATGCACAAGTCAAATCTTGAGGCTTTGAATTATTACAATAGTTTGTTTCATTTAATCAATATGTTTAGCATCTTTTTTAGTCAAATACAACACAGGTACTAAGTGAACTACAAACTCAAGTGAATGTTAGTCACACTCCTCCACATAAACCTTTGAGAAACCAAGGCATTCCTTCAAGGAAAAAGAAAAAATGTCAAGTAATTGCCATGAGAGGGAGTATTACCATGTGATAGTACATTCAAAAATTATCATTAATATTTGCACTTGTCAACTTGCAATAGATCTGAAAAGGATTTCTCTAACTTTAAGTGAGTCTGATAGGATCATCTCTGTCTCATAGTAACATATATTAGTGCTGCTTTGCAGTTGGATTGGACAGGAACTAACTTCAAGAGAAAAGCTGACCTCAAAAAATTCATTAAATTCATTCACAGATTTTCTTTAAAGCTCTATGGACCAAAAAAAATCTAGTTTAATATAAGTGAAGAAAACCATTTGTAATATCCTTCCGCCCCCCCAAAAAAAACCTCACAAAAATATTCAAGAACCATTTTAGAAAATAATTGAAAGTTTTCATGACGCTCTTAGTAATATATTTTTCACCAAACTTTGAAATATTTCATTTCTCTTGTCCTCCAAATTTTATATTTTTCTTTAGAAATATAAGCCACATTCTGGGATCTTTGCCTGCATGTGAGACCTTATGGAAATCAGAACATGTTTTGCACAATTTTGCAGCAAGTAACAATTCAAGGACTACATCCTAGATGAGTTTTCAACCTTACAGATAACTCAACACATTGAGGAAGATATTCTCTCTCTCTTTCTCTCTCTCTATTTATTTATTTATTTATTTATTTTCATTCAGAGACATCATAGCCTCTGTTTAGGGTTCATGTTTAAAAGTTTTGTGTTAAGAGTTAAAAATTAGTCTTATCAGGCCTCTTCATCCATGTTAGAGGAGCAACATTTTATCTCCTATTTTAGGTCTGCTCTCAAAAGCAAGGGGCTAAATGTAATTTTGTGTAGAAATTTTTACACTCTCCAGAAATAATTCTAGCACTGTAAGTACAAGCCATCTCCCCTGATTGGAAACACAGAAATCCTGCATAGTGCACTGGGATACAAGTTCTGTCCCAACTGCCTAATGGTGTATTTAATAATATAATTGCAAATTATTGGTGGTCTCTGCTGAATGTTGTAAATATAAAATAGCTTATTGTGCATTATCACCAGCCAACACATAAGAATATTATGGATGTGGGGAAAGGTCGCTTGATCTTCTTGAAGGCAAGGAAGAAAAAAGCCAGTATTTCTTTGGAGTTTTACTATACCTTTTTAGGTTAATGCAAGTTCTAAGCTCATGTTAACCGCAAGGGAAGTGCCAGGATATCCTTCAGGCTGAAATTGTGTTGTTCCTTTCAGCTATAATACAGAAAGGAATGTTCTTTCTAATTCACAAAGGGAAATAAAGGGATATTTTAAATACAAACATTTTAATATATATAATACTATATTTTAGTATGTTACTAGTATTTTAATAAAAAAGACCCTCTTGGTAAAAAGTCTATTTTCTCCATATGCCCGTATTTTCTCCATATGTCCGTAACACCTGCTGTATCCCTATAAACCAAATGATTGATTCTGAATCACTTCTTACAAAATCGTGTACCAGCTGTGCCACAGCCAACACTCAGCAATTAGCTGAACCAGTCCTCAAGCAGAAACAATATCACTTCATCTCACAGGCCAGAGATTTCAGGTCAAAAGAATACAGCTCTGTACTTAATTCTGTAACTCTAAGTCACTTCACAAAAAGCTACAAATGGACTTATAGGTGAAATGAAAAGGAAGGCTTATTCTGGAATAGACATATGGAATACACTGAAGCTGAAAAAAAAATAAATATCGTACTTATCCACTGCAGAATGTATTTTATCTCTATATTGATGAAAGACCTTCACATATAATGTCTCCCAGCTAGCAGATGTATCATATAATATTGTAAAATCTTATTTTTAAAACACAGTAGATAAAAGCTGACTACCCTTTTTAAAAAGAAAGATAGAAAACAAGTAACAATCCTTAGGGGAGGAAGCAAGAAGCTTTCTTATCTCCTGAGAATAGTGTGTTTTGAAAAATAAATTTTCATTAATTAAAACCCTAATTATAATTAATTTAGGATCTTTTGTTAGTGAAAGTGGTATTATTAATACAGCTCAGATGGTGATTTTACAATGTGGCATTTGAAAAGGAATGAAAACTGCTTCATTGGCCTCAAATTTCTGAAAGTACTATGGTTTTGCTAGTTTGCTCATAAAAAGCCAGAATGATGAGACCCCAATTCACTGTCAAGGAGTTCAGTTTTTCTCCAGTCTACAATAATTCTTTGACTCCTTTCATTATGAACCCATTTATAAATCCTTTTCACTTGCCTTTCACACTAACAAGGAACAGTCAGATAATGCATTCTGCATTTGATCCTGTTTTAATATACTCCATGGCATTGGCAGAGCACGTGCTGAACACCTTCTCTTACAGTAGATGCAGGGGTGATGACCCTCTGCATAATGAGCATTAATCCATCAAAAGGAGCTGTGCAATGATGGAGAGGGCCAACAGCAGTGCTGATTGCACCACAAGGATCCACAGTATTCCCCTGCTTGCTCGAGGAAGGAATATATTGTGACAGCTCTGTATCTGTCAGTAAATGCTACCCGTTACTTTTCAGTCTTTCAGATAATAGGGAGGCAGTGACAGGAGTAACCATTATAATTTTTCAAGATTTCGATGTTAAAAAAAAAGACAGCCCTAAAGACAATATTTCCAATTCAATTATGAGTAATGAATGGTAGCATGTTTGGTTTGGAGTCCTGGCCTGTGCTTATTCTTTGAAATAGTTATCTACATTTTCACAAAATCATAGAAAACTAGATTTCAAGGGATCGCTGGAGGTCTTGCACAGTCTCTTGCTCCAAGTAGGGCTAGCTGTGAAGATAGAGCAGTTATTCGGAGCCTCATCTATATGAGTGCTGAAAATCTCCACGGATGGCAATTCCAACACCTCTTTGGGGAGCCTGCTCTTGTGCTTAATCACCCTTGTAGCATATTTTACTGGTATGCTTTTTAGAAAATGAGAAAATGGACCCAAAAAAGCTGATGAAGCACAAAATAGTCACACAAAACGGAATTATGAATAGGAAAAATGGATCAAATAGGTAGCAGAAAAGTTTTAATCATTCAACAACCTTGATGACTGAAGCATATGGAGACCTGCTAATGAGTTGGTCTTCTGGCAGTCTTCTGATAGGTGCATGACAGCTACCCATGAGAGGCAGGATTTTTTTCCTCTCTAATTCTAGCTTCCCAATATCAAGTGATTGTCCAGTGATGTGTGCTCACTCCAGCAAGTCACTCTGTTCTTTGAAATCAGCACTGCTGGTTCAGTCTGTAATGCAGATACACCCACCCTGGAGACATAATTTTGTTTGAAATTGTAGGTTGTCTGAAATGCGTTAACTGTAGTCATGTGAGGCACTTTATACTATTCTTTTGGAGGAGATGTGTGTGTTGTTTTTTTCCTAGCAGCGGTTGATGGAGTAGCAGAAAATCTCAAATGAGACTTCCCAGCCACATGGAAAAGTAATAAACATTTGTTGCTCCTTTAGAATGCAGATATGGAAGGTCATATCTTTTCAGTCACTGAGCTGCAGAGCAGAATTGCCTGGATGTGTAGGGTAACTGGAGTTCTGCACACTACCAAAATCTTTATCAGTTGTGATCCTTAATCAAGATCCTCTGTCTTTCTGAATAACTTGGATTTGTATGTTTGGAGGGTTTTTTCAGAAACACATTCAAATGTAAAATGGTATCCATAGTCTGTGGTATGTTGCTTGATAGAAAATATTGCTAAATATTCCATATTATTGATAGTGAAGGAAACAGATTACATATTATTAAAGAGATAATTTACTACTAAAAAGCTACAACAAACCTAAGGACTTGTCAAGGCCATATGGAAGGGATTGGAAAGGGATTATGACTCCAGGGGTAAATGTTAGAAATGTTATTCCTCTCGACGGAATTTTTCTGTTGCAAATCCAATTAAAATAAAGACACATTTTGTAGTTTATTCTAACCTGAAATAGTTAATATTGCTTTAAAAATCCCAGACATTTTGAAATATATGACAAAGATGAAAGAAGATACATGTGGAGGTAAATTTTTATTTTGATGACCTGTCATGAAGTGTATCGAGTACCAGCTGCTGTGAATTTAATTTCAAAGTTGGTTTTGACAGCATGTTCTAATTATATCCTTATTGAAAGGCTAGATTTTTGGTAGATTGACAAGTTTCCTTTTTATTTTTACCTTTTAATGAGCAAAACAATCTGTTACAGTATATTGATGTAGCTTATTTATCTGGGCATTTTTAAAATGTGATCTATTATCCTTGTCTTGGGATACTTTACCACCTGTAATACATCAATAACTATATTTTGCATTTAAAAAAGAAGAAAGGAAAGGTCACTTTTCAGGAATTATCACTTTTTCTGTGAAGGGAAGTATTTTAAGTATGAGCTAAAGACTTATTTTAGTTAAAACAGGATTACTGTGTTACGTATTAACTGGACACTTTACACAAAATACAGGCACGCTAACAGTGATCAGCACCCTCAGGAAACACAGTAGACTATGTAGTCTACTTAAATGTTATAATAATGTTTTCAGGTACTAACAATGTCTGATCTGGTTCTGAGAAGTGCATAGGACCTAATTCAAAATATTACTCTTGCAGAGCAATGCCGTGACAGCGATCATGACATATATAGAGTGTGGGAGAAATAAAGAAATCTGCTACATCCATTCAGTTTCAAGAGGGTTTCCAGGAGTTGCTATTACTGTGGACTTCACTGTGAATTGCAACCTCTTGCATAAAAGTGCATAGGAAACAGGGAATTGTGAGGCCATTTTTTAAGAGAGTTTCATGGGAGATCTGGAGAACTACATGCCAAGAAACCTGCCTGCTGATCTGAGCAAGAGGATAGAGAGGATAAAAAAGATATTGTTAGTGAAGACAAGGCTAAATATGACATTGAGTGGAAGATTCAGGTGGTTGCCTTAAAGAGAAGTGATGTCTTTTACAAACCCATTCAAGTTCTTTAAAAGAGTCAGTAGCCCCAGGTACAAGCTGATATCAACTCTGGTGATAGTGCGTACATGGTTTTTCGAAACATATTTGACAAGGAGCCTCACTGTCAGCTTCTCAGCCAGGAATATCCTGGTCAGAGCAATATTAGGCAAGAGAGTAAGATAGGAGTAATATAGACAGATTGTTAGGTCATGAATAGGGAGAATAATCACAGAATGGGTAAGGTTGGAAGGGACTTCTGGGAATCATCCAGTACAACCTCCTTGCTTAAGCAGGGACACCTAGAGCATGTTAGACAGGTTGCATCCAGGTGGCTTTTGAACACCTCCAGAGAAGGAGACTCCACAACCTCTCTGGGCAACCTGTTCCAGTTCTATGTTACTCTCACAGTGAAGAAATTCCTCCTCATATTCAGGCAGAACTTCCTGTGCTTCAGTTTGTGCTCATTGCCTCTTGTGCTGTCGCATAGGACAACTGAAAATAGTCCAGCCCCATCCCCTTGACCCCCCACCCCCCACTCCTGCTTAAGAAATTTATAGATGTTGATAAGATCCCCTCTCTGTCTTCTCTTCTCCAGGCTGAACAAGCCCAGCTCTCACAGCCTTTCCTCACAGGGGAGCTGCTCCAGGCCTCTGATCATCTTCGTAGCCTTACACTGGACTCTTTTTAGTAGCTCCAAGTCTCTCTTTTACTGGGGAGCCCAGAATTGGACACTACTTCAGATATGGCCTCCCCAGGGCTGAGTAGAGTGGCAGGATCACGTCTGTCAACCTGCTGATAACACTCTTCCTAGGAAGATACCCCCAGGATACCACTGGCCTTCTTGGCTACAAGAGGACATTGCTGGCTTATGGTTAACTTGTCCACCAGCACTCCCAGATCCTTCTCCACATAGCTGCTTTCCAGTAGCTCAGCCCCCAGCTTGTACTGGTGCATGGGGTTATTCCTTCCTAGGTGCAGGACCCTGTACTTGCCCTTGCTGAACCTCATGAGGTTCCTCTCTGCCCAATTCTCCAGCCTCTCCAGGTCTCTCTGAATGGCAGCACAGCCCTCAGGTGTCTCAGCCACTCCTCCCAGCTTGGTATCGTCACCAAATTTGCTGAGGAGGCATCTGTCCTTTCATCCAGGTCATTGATAAATAAATTGAACAAGACTGGCCCCAATACTGAGCCGTGGAGGACGCCACTAGCTACAGGCCTCCAACTAGACTTCATGCCACTGATGACAACCCTCTGAGCTCTGCCTTTCAGCCAGTTCTCAATCCACCTCACTGTCCACTCGTCTAACCCACACTTCCTGAGCTTGCCCATGAGGATGTTATGGGAGACAATGTCAAAAGCCTTGCTGAAGTTAAGGCAGAACATCCTATGACTCTAGAACCTTTCCTGCAATGAGTATCTACCTTCTGACTTTTCCAGCCAGCCAACTCCAGAATAAAAGGATCTCTACTTAAAAATACTTTTTCATTAAGCATACCAGCCACATGAATTGAACAACAGCTGTTATGATATGCAGATTTCTACATAAATGGAAAGGTACAGGTTGCTCTGGAAAAGGTTCAGATTCAAAAGAAGCAAAATCATAAGGGCCAGGGAAACATCATATGAAACGGATGCTGATAGCATCAGTTGATATGTGGAATTAAAATAAAAAAGAGCATGATGCTGCAGCCATTTGGCTTACAGCCAATAGCTTATTGTCTCAATTACTGGACAGAAATGACCATTTTATGTATTCTGCATCACTTCCATCCTGGCATAAGTGTGTGTCAATAAATTGTATCATGAATCCAATTCAGGGATATAAAATTGTTCTAAAATGAAAGATAGGAATGCTGCAGCTGAACCAGCCAAAAAAAAAATTCTAGAATAAAAATTCATGAGATATAATGGAGAGAGGCCTGAGAGAACAAAGCAAAAATGTGTGGGACTCTGCCTAATGGTTATAATCAAGGGACTACAGCTTATCGGGATAATTCAGTGATGAGAGGGGTCTCAAATGTGCTGATGTTAATTACATTATGTTTTCATTTACCTTGCTTTTTGTGTTAATTTAATAGTGGTACAGGGTAGTAATGCTATTGCAGCTAAAGCAATACCCTAACTGGCTGAATTAGATTATGGCCCTACTATGAATTTCCACCAGAGTAACTGAATTTTCATTTGGTGAAAAGCAGACTTCTAAGATTTACATGTGGCTATTCATGCTATGTATGAATATTCACCCAGGCACATGGAACATCATTAGTACTCCAAGACTGCATTATTAACAATCTTGTCAGGAAATATATCTACAGGAACTGTATCCTTACTTGTTTATTCTGTAGTCTGTCTATTAAAAAGGGAATCACTTGACTTGTCTTCTTGTAATCTTTCTAGCAGTATTATTCTGTCCATCTTTTGGACAGAATAATACAATCAGTCTGCTAAGGTAGCAGAGACTTGAGGATCCAAGAATACCAAAACATATGAAATAAATAAGAAGGAAATACAGTATGTTTGGTAAAAATACATTTTTGTTTATTTTCATAGAATAAAGGTTGGTCTAGATAGTGTGCGTTATGACTGCAGTAATACATAGTATAGTTTAGATTTATTAACAATTCTATAAAGCATGTAATATTTTCCATCTGTTCATGTAATGAGCGAGCCAATTAGAAAACTATAATAAAATTACAGTATGTTTTGATGCAGAGAAATGCTGAATGCTTCCAACTTCCATTAAAGTTTAGGATAGTTGGTCAAGGGTTCAAAAGTTTATACTACTGACAAGGAGATAACAACATTCAAGTTGATTCAAGAGAAAAAGAATGATATAGCTTCATCTGATGCTACGCTGCTGCAACTGTTAAAAACATATGAGAGGGTCCCCATACATTCAAAAATTATTGGGAATGAATAAATCAGATAATATTGTTGACAAAGAAAATAAAAAATATTTTTTGAAGATCCTTGATATATCTAAATATTTCCAACTGATGCTCATGATTGTGGATGTTCAGCTTTAAACAACATATAGTGACTTTGCAGAATATGACACATGATTCTATTATCAGTTGTTCTTCCCATATTTACAGTTTTCTGTATTTAAAGGTGAATACAGAATTGCTGGATTATAATTCCCTTTTTATTATTCACTATTATATTGTCAATATATTTATTTTGCTCTTTGAGAAAAAATTATCAGTATTATTAAGCTTAGGCATTTTTTTCTCCAAAAACTGATCCTGTCATTTTTGAAGTTGCAGCTCAGTGCACGAAGACCTGTATAAAAAGGGATGTGAGTATTATGGATTATGATCGGAGATGACTGAGCTTTATGCAGTCCATTGTTTAAATGGACTACATCAAAAATTAATTTTATTTCTTGAATCTTAAGAGTTAAATCACTTATTCTACATACCTGCCAACAAAAGGGCAATTCTAATTGTATACTTCTTCAAATTTTTTAAGATTTAGAACTAAATACGTCAACCAATAGGTTTCTTATTCTCTCTCTCCTGGAGCCTACTGCAGCTCATTGTTAGAAAGTCCACTTAAACTACGATTACAGCCTCTGAAAAGCAGTCTTCCTTCCTGCTATCCTGCTTCAGCCTTTTCAACATAATGAAAGTCCTCACAAAATAAAAGTGATTTTGACTGTCTGCTTTCCCTGACAGTAAACACTCTTGTAAGGTAGGATTATGTTTTCCTGTATGCGTAATGGAGGGTTTCATATGTGTTATCCAGGGAGCTGACTGTACCTCCAAAGAGAAGCCTTGGGGAGGAGGGCTAGTCAACTGCTTCCAGGCTCCAGCCACAGGTGCATAGTGAAGATCAGCTACTGTTCCTCAACCATGCTACCTATTTGGAGGTACAGAAGACTGTGGGACAATGTCTGAGTATGTTCATGGGCTCTGTTTTATCTACAGGTAAGGATGCAGCAAAAGACTTTTGCTAGCATAACTATATGTAATGGTCTCCTTCATTTGCGGCTCTGTCCCTACCAGTAGTAAACTGAGCAACACCAGATCACAGGCCTCAGCACTGGTACATGGTCACCCATGCTCTTAAACTGCTAGCACTTTTCCAGGGTGTGCTAGGGCATGGCTGGGATATTAACTTGGCCCAGAGACCCCAGGCAATGTGACCAGTTTGTATATGACCATTCTGTTCAGTAGGTTAAGAAGCTTTAGCTGCACAGATGGGAGCCACAACATGCCAGCTGGTTTCCAGGCCAGAAAACTGTTCCTGGCTGTCTATTGCTTGAGGACTAGGACAAACTCCTTAAAACAGGAAGGTCTAATGAGTTCCCTTCTGCAGATGTTTTCTCAGAATAACATGAGCATTCTTGGGTGATGTCTGGGTAAGTAAGCATTGTGGTTCCACCAGCAGTAACATCAAGAAATGATGAAAACATTTTTGGATGGGTTCTGGGATCTAATGGTAGAAAGTACTTTAAAAAGTTGGTGTTATTACTAATCACTATTTTGTTTTCTCTTCTTTACCCATTTGTTGTCTTGAGAGGGACTGCAGACATCATCTTCAGATCTCCATTCACCCCCCAAAAGCTAGGATTTTATTTTTCACACATGGTCTTGGAACATTAAAGAATTGCCTGCCATTTACTGAGCTGCTGGTTAAAATGATCTTAATGTTGCTAAGGTTGGCACATTTCAAGGATGGTAAGAAATGTACTAAACAACAACTTGACAGGAATCAAGGAGAGGAAGGACAAAAAAGACTAACTTCCAGTCTCTATTCCTTTCTTCTCCTTTCCTAAAGTGATCGTTAACAGCAGCTTGTAGTTGCTGTTGAATTTTTTTGTCTAACCAAAAAACACGATCTTTAACAGTCTCATTAGTTGCCAGAATGTGTTATGCCTTTTTTGAGATCTTCACATCCTCAATAGAAAATTTAAGTATTGCACTTACTTTTTAACTGCAATAATCCGTTTAGCCTCCTGTAAATAGCATATAGTTGCCTGTTATGGAATCCGTACAGTACAGCACTCTAGTATAGGGAAAAATAAATCTGAAGGGTTAAGTGAATAAAACGAACTCTGTAAAATAAAGAATGAACATATCTGAGCAGACCAATGTTTGCCCTGTGTCCAAGCAGTAACCGAAGCCCATATCAGGTGATTCAGAAGACAACATACCTCTCCTTACAATCTGAAAACAGCTGCGTCAGGAGCAATTTTTACTGATGCCCTATGTCCTGTAACATGATGGCAATCACACACTTTACCACTTTTGAAGCTTGCTCGCTTCAAAGCAGTGCTCGCTACAGATCCTTACACCATTTGGTTCCCCTGTTCCAGTTTTCTCCAGTGCCAGTACTGCTGTTTGCAGCCCCCCTTTTTCTGTTTCCTGTCCAAGATTCCCATTGGTCACTCTTACCATAGCAGGAAGCATGATGTGTGCCAGCAACTGGCTCCTTGATCTGTAGGTAATTCCAGAAGAAATTGTAGCAGAGGCAAGACTTCCAGAGTTGAACTAAGAAGGTCTGCTATCTCATGTGATTGTTTAAGCCATCGTAACTTCGGAAGTTGTTATTCATATAATATAAATATCAAAATCCTCTTATAATGCCATAAAACTATTTGTCCATCAGCAGTGGCTGGGGTTGGTAAGTAAGCTTAATGGTGAAAGAAGATATATCAGTGTTTTCAGCTTCTAATTTTGTAATGTCTCTTCAGCTGATATTGATTCTGATTCAGGGAAGGGTGACACATGCACAAGTTCTGTTTTTCTCTTCAATTTCAGTGCTGACAGAGACCCAACTGCTCTTCTCTTCAAGTGTCAATCCACATACGTGACTAGCAGCTTGAGACTATTCACAACACAGGTTATGTTTTGCCCATGTTTTATATAGGCAAGAGAGGAAGGGAGAGAGCTGAAATGACATCGTGTGTTTGGGGAAGAGAATATCAGTTCCTGGGTGCATTCTGTCTACAAGGCAGAGGACACTGCAGTCTTTCTAGCTGATCACATCCCTCCTCCATTCCAGCAGAAATGAATCATCACGTACTAGCACACTGTGCCTCACCACCCATGCCCTTCCAGCATGCCCAGCACTCCCAGAGCGCCTGTCTTGCGCACGCTCTTGATGACACAGACTGCTCTGAGAAGTCGTTACTGCCTTCTGCTACTGACAGAGAGCTGTACCAGGTCTGTTGCCAAGAGATCTGCCTCAAGGACAGCCACACTATATGAGAGGTGCCTAAATGCACTAGAAAGTGGATGTTGACTACACTTTCTGATCAACTCATAGACTCATAGAATCGCCAAGGTTGCAAGGGACCTCTGGAGACTCTCTAAGCAAACTTCCCCCAATCAATGCAGGGTACGCTAGAGCAGGTTGCTCAGGGCCTTGTCCAGTTGGATTTTTCAATATCTCTAAGGATGGAGACTCCATAACTGCTCTGGGCAACCTGTTCCTGTGTGTTTGACCACCTTCACAGTAATAAAAGGGTTTCCTTATATTTCGCTGTATTTCAATTTGTGCCCGTTGCCTTTTATCCTTTCACTGGATACTACTGAGAAGAGCCCGTTCTTCTTTACTCCCTCTCATCAGATACTTATACACATTGATAAGACCCCCTGAACTGTCTCTCATCTCTCAGATGAAAGACACTCCATTTGCCTCATTATCTTCATGGCCCAACACTAAACTTGCTCTAGTATGTCCCTGTCTCTCTTGTGCTGGATGTTATAGAAAATTAGGCTTGCTGGCCACCATAACAGGGTCCAACACTAGGTTCCCGCTGAGACAGAAGTTCAAAGCCAAATCAGAGCAAAATAAGTTTTAATGGTGCGTGCGCAGTAATTACAGGTTTAGCTGGGTGCCTCTGAAGAGGAACCCTGAACAAAGAAAACCTTGAGCAGTTGTACCCTTGCAATCTAAATTTCCCCCCTTCTCCCTTCACGTGATAGTTGCGAATCATTCAGCAGGCAGGCCGTTTCCTTCCTAATCTCTGCAGCTTCTGCTTTCCCTGTAGCTCCCTTCTCTGCCCAGCTTGAACCAGCTCTGGGGCCTTTTTTTACTTGACTAGATGAAAGTTCTCAGCTTGCAGGCTAAGGCTTCAGCAAATTTAGCTACTAATGCTCAGAGAGTTGTGCTAAGTGATTAGACAACTTCAGTCTAATATTCTGCAATTCTGGGGAGCACAGACTTGGACGCAGTACTCCAGGTGTGGCCTCACCAGGGCTGAGTAGAGCAGCAGGATCACCTCCCTCGACCTGCTGGCAATGCTCTTCCTAATGCACCCCAGGAGACCATTGGCCTTACTGGGCCCCAGCTCCTCTGCCACACAGGGACAAATTTGACCTCTCCTAACTGCATGTATTCAACAAGTTTTCATTTTGTCTAATATGTTGAAGGCAGAGATTGATTCATTCACAGCAGCAATGCTTCTTTTGCAGACTACTTAGGTCATCAAAAATTCGTTACAAGTTCCAATTAGCCATGACAAAGTGTATTTTTCGTAGAAGGACTGTAAATAGCAAGATATGCATATTTTCACAGCAACACCTCCCATTAAAACTCTTTAGCTGACAGCTAAATTTACTTTATCTTTTCAGCTCTAAATGACAGGAGTTGTAAATTTGTATATTATCAGTTGGTATGAATTACAAAGACATGACATACCTATTTGCCAAAACTGGCTTCATAAAATACTCAGAATATTAATATACTACATTGATCACTACTAAGGGACTTCCCACCTCATGCATAGTTTTGTTATTATTATAATGCTGGTAAGATTAATTTGTGAAGTACTCTATTTTACGCATTTCTCTTGCATATTCCTAATGATACAATCAGATGCATGCAATTCAGCCACTGAATTTTGTTACACGAAATTTCCTACAATGAGGACTTGAATCATGACACATTTTTGGAGATAAATAGCTGTGTCATCATCCTTAAAATAATAGTGTGAGTGCATGATAAGACTGGTTTCTAAAGGAGCATCTTGAGCCACAGTACTTTCTGTGCATGTTCTGTTCTAGAACTTGAGAAATGGATGTAAGAGTGCATTAGTACACAAGAGACAACAGTGACGTAAAGTGAAAACTGATGGGAATCAAAAGGTACCAGAAAACAAAAAGCATTCACTATTTCCAATCTTTTTGTTCTGCCTAGTTGTTGCAGTCTCTTTAGAGCTTCCTGCATTAATCTGGAAAAAAATATGTGCTTAAAAATGTATTCAAATAGCTTTGTCCCTTTGGGTATGTCTTTGTTACTGTCAAGAAATATTGACATATCCATGTTAGCTGTAAACAAGCTAGTTCAGCTACCAGGAAAAGCTGCATAAATTGGCATAGAGAACATTTGAAGCTACTGTAGGGACCTGCTGCTGACACCTGATTCAACAGGTTTAAATTTGAGTGTGGTATGGATACAGACATGTGCTGGGAGAAGAGGAGGTGAGTATACAACTACTTTTAAAGTAACAAGCAATTGGACAGATTAAAGAGAGCTTTTACTCAGTGCATTGTAATATAGGAAGAGTCACATTTTTTACTCTTCTTGTGGGAACAAAGAACTGCCTTGCACTCCGTTCAGAGAGAGCTGAGAATCAGCACCATTACGCAGTCTTCAGGGCAGACAAACCTGTACGTGTTACATTCCTCATGGGCCTCAGCTTTCCCTGTTTTTTCTTGTGCTCTGTGTACTGCTCCTTTAAAGCCTTTGTGTTCATCATTCGTCATTTGTCATTCATCATTCGTCATACATATTCATCATTTTATTTTTTTCAGATTGTCATACGCACTCTCTTATGTGCTTTTTCCTAGCTAAAGAATAGTGCTTTGGTTTTTGCGGGGGAGGTTTTGCACTTACTTGTGTGTTGCTACAGATTTTAGGTTTTATTTTTACTTTGTCAACAAGGAATTGGAAGTCATCATTTGACCAGTAACTCTTTTGAAAAACACTTCTGGCCTTCACAGGCTAAAATCTGTCTGTAAAACCTTCTGGACAACAGATCAGTTTATGAGAATGGCTGTGGTAGACTGCAATCCTTTCTGCCCTGAAGACTCTCTCATACTGAGTCTTTGCTTAGTATAGATTCCTCAAATCCAGCTGGTGACGTTAGCAAAAATGGACCCTTTTTATTTTTGACATGATGTGCTCCTCTGTAAACCTGCCAGGGTCACTTCTGTGAAAACAAACAAAGAAAAAAAAAATCCTGGAAGGCTTTAGAGAGAACTTATACAGTCTCAGCCTGAGATAAACTATTATAATATGCTATAAAACCTGAAATCACACAGATTTGTAATGAAGATGCTGCCTTCTCCTCATCAATATAGACAGCAGTGTAACATATATGTCATCTTCAGATGTTGATCTAGTACAGTGATACACCTTATTTCATGCATTGATCAAAATCAGTGTCTAGCAGATAGAGATTTTTAATTTTACTTTTTTGTGCCAGCATACCTCTCCTCCACTGCATTGTCTTGCAAGATAATGCATGAAAGAGAAATATATGGATTCTGATCACTTTCTAAACATTTCTTCAAGTGATAAAAAATATGTAATTCTCTTTGCTTGAAGAAACTCACTATATACAGGGTGCTTGCCTTTTTATTTCTCTTTTAGCTGATTGTTTAACTGAGCTCCTGGTTTACCATAGTGAATAATGCATATTGATTAATGGCTTTTACCAAAACTGTGAGAGTGAGATTGACATCTGCTGGACTTGGCAGATGCATGAGCCACTCACAACGCTTTTCTGTTGAACAATTCAGTCTCCAGAAAAGGAAACTGCATGACTAATGAATTTTGCTTCTCATCGTCATGCAGTCATTTGATTCCCACTGATGTAATTTATTAAGCACCTATGTGAGTCATGGTTAGCACACTAAAGTGGAAGTGGTTGGTGGCAGATATTATAATAACCATAACGCAAATAAAATGGAAATCAGAAAAGTGGGACATGAAGTCTAAGAAGCAGTGATTACCTGTTCTCTATTTATGCCTGCACTAAATATTTGCAAAGAAGTAAAAAAGAAAGACAGTAACAATCAGAGGAGGAGAAGCAGCAGCAGAAGAAGGAAAATACAGAATCACAGAATAACAGAATTGCGGAATGGCTGAGGTTGGAAAGGACCTCTGGAGATCATGTAGTCCAACCTCTCTGCTCAAGCAGTGTCTCCTAGAGTATGTTAGACAGGATTGCATCCAAGCGGGCCTTGAGTATCTCCAGAGAAGGAGACTCCACAACCTCTCTGGGCAAACTGGTCCAGGGCTCCGTCACTCTCACAGGAAAGAAATTCCTCCTCATATTCAGGCAGAACTTCCTGTGGTTCAGTTTGTGCCTGTTGCCTCATACCCTGTTGCTTGGTACCACTGAAAATAGTCCAGCCTCATCTTCTTGACACCCTTTCTTAAGGTAGTGGCAGACATTGGTAAGATCCCCCCTCTTCCCCAGGCTAAAGAGGCCCAGTTCTCACAGCCATTCCTCATAGGGCAGATGCTCCAGCCCTCTGATCATCTTCGTAGCCCTACGCTGGACTCTCCAGTAGCTCCAGGTCTCTCTTGTCCTGGGGAGCCCAGAATTGGACACAGTACTCGAGATGAGGCCTCCCCAGGGCTGAGTAGAGGGGCAGGATCACCTCCCTTGACCTGCTGGCAACACTCTTCCTAATGCACCATTGATCTTCTTGGCCACAAGGGCACATTGCTGGCTCATGGTCAATTTGTCATCCACCAGCACTCCCAGGTCCTTCTCTGCAGAGCTGCTCTCCAGAAGGTCAGCCTCCAGCCTGTACTGGTGCATGGAGTTATTCCTCCCTAGGTGCAGGACTCTGCACTTGCCCTTGTTGAACCTCATGAGGTTCCTCTCTGCCCAGCTCTACAGCCTGTCCAGGTCTTTCTGAATGGCAGTACAGCCCTCAGGTGTCTCAGCCACTCCTCACAGCTTGGAATCATCAGCAAACTTGCTGAGGAGGCACTCTGTTCCCTCACCAAGGTCATTGATGAAAAAGTTGAACAAAATTGGACCCAATACAGAGCCGTGGGGGACACCACTAGCCACAGGCCTCCAGCTAGACTCCCCACCACTGATGACAACCCTCTGAGCTCTGCCTTTCAGCCAGTTCTCAATTCACCTCACTGTCTGCTCGTCTAACTAACACTTCCTGAGCTTATCTAGGAGGATGTTATAGGAGACAGTGTCAAAAGCCTTGCTGAAGTCAAGGTACGCAACGTCCACTGCTCTCCCCTCATCTACCCAGCCAATCATTCCATCATAGAAGGCTATCAGATTGGTTAAGTAGGATTTCCCCTTGGTGAATCCATGCTGGCTACTCGTCATCACCTTCTTTTCCTCCATATGTCTGGAGATGACATCCAGGATGAGCTGTTCCATCCCCTTTCTGGGGATGGAGGTGAAGCTGAGTGGTCTGTAATTTCCTGGGTCCTCCTTCTTGTTCTTTTTGAAGACTGGAGTGACACTGGCTTTCTTCCAGTCCTCAGGCACCTCTCCAGTTCTCCAGGACCTTTCAAAGATGATGGAGAGCGGCTTGGCAACAACATCCGCCAGCTCCCTCGGTACTCATGAGTGGATCCCATCAGGGGCAATTCATTTGTGGGTGTCAGGTTTGCCCAAATGTTCTCTAACCCAGTCCTCCTTGACCGAGGAAAAGTCTTTCTTTCTCCAGACTTTCTCCCTTATCTCCAGGCTCTGGGATTCCTGGGGGCTGCCCTTAGCAGTGAAGACTGAAGCAAAGAAGGCCTTCAGTAACTCTGCCTTCTCTGTATCCTTTGTCTCCAAGAGCACCCACCCCATTCAGCCCACATTCTCCCCAGTCTTCCTTTTGCTACCAATGCATTTGAAAAAAGCCCTTCTTGTTGTCCTTGACATCCTTTGTCAGATTTAATTCCAAACAGACCTTAGAAAACAAGAAGTCATTACAATGCACATTACAAATAGCACAACATATGATCTTTTTCTAATTGTTAGGCAATAGTTAATCTTCTATCTATATTTTTAAGAGATCTTTTTTGGCTTCTGTAAATTTTACAGGCTAGAGATGGCTTCTCTTGTTTTCTCGTCTACATAGCATTACTGAAATATTAGAATTCCTCAAAGTCTTGAATGTTTCCATCCATACAGTCTTCCTGGAAGGTACACAAGTAATCTCAGTCTGCTTTCAGAAATCAAAGGCATTGATAAGTTCCCCAAAGTAGTTGCAGCAAGTCTAATGTGAGTCAAATTGGAGCCCAGGAGCATATTTTAGACTATCTAGGCACCCTGCAGAAAACATGGAGAGTTGAGATGGAGCCTAATGGGATTCTAAACAGCTAGCTTAGAGATACGACCTGTCATGAATATTTGCTTCAAACTAACATGAATCAGTCTTTCCATTGATTATAAAAGGAGCCTGAAGTGATTAGCTCAGACGTAGATAAATAAATTGTAAACCTCTACATTTATTCAAATGAATCCTACCTAGAGTAACTAAAGTCTACCCAAAGTAAGCTGATTGATAGAAAATGTTTAGTACAAGGAGGCAGGTAAATGAGCATTCTTCAGCATTATGAATTACATCAGTCAGCTTGGGGTGAAGTCTAGACCAAGCTTCCCAAATTTGGAACTTCTGTTTGAGCTGTACCATGTCTTTACCAAAAAATCTAAGAGGTCTTCATCCAGCTTAGTACAAAAATTTATCTAGGAGTGATCACACTGTCTTAAGTTTACCCTGTAATTAACGACTCTCATTTTTAAAGATGACTTTGTATCTATGCCAGATTTGCTTAGTTACTGCTTTTACATCTTTTATTACCTTTTCTGCTCAGGAAGAAATGTCTGCTTTCCCTTTATGGGTACTTTTAAAGGTGTTCCATATTGCATTATCACTCTCTTGACAAAACAAAATAGCATTAATTTTTCTTTTGCTCCTTTCTTAGAGTTGTTCTTATTTGAATAAGTCAGTAGAACACTGATCATTAGAACTGAAAAAAAAAAAATATAGTTCCACAACATTTAACTATGCAGGAACCAACAGCAGCATCATGAAAAGTTTAATTGTTTTTACAAACCAGAATATCTGTTGTAGAAGAGAGAATCCTAACCTGCAGTTCTCCCATCCTGGATGGTGAAAATAGCTGTTTCTTTGATGACAATGCCAGTTAAATTATTTCTTACCTCAGATCTGATCCTTTTACCAAACCAGCACATCTTCTTTGTGCTTGTGCAATGAATCAGTGTGGGAATGTTATCCACCTTTTCTTGTTTCCTCTCATTTGCTGTGTTATATTTTGGCCAGATACAGCTCATTATGCAAACTCACACAAAAATCCTGTACTGACATGACAGATAGTGCAACATGAAGACAGTTAAAGCTGATGTAAGCCCCTGAAGCTTGAGCAACCCTATCTCCAAATGCAAAAGTACAACCTGAGGTTCATATATCTGATCAGAACCCACCTAGAAGGCACTGTGATTTTGGCCTATGTTGGGCTGATTACTGACGTTTGGTTGGTGATTTTTTCTCTTTGTTTTGGGAGGTGGAAATAAAGAAAAGACAGGTAAAAGAAAGTAACTTCCTCTAGATCTTCACAAGCCAGTTTATTTATTTTTTGGACATTTTCAAAACTAAAGTGTTAGGAACTTTTGAACTCTCATCTTCATTAAGATGAAGAAAAAAAATCTTGTCTTGCTCCAGTCAATAGAAACGATATACTTGACTTGATTATGTACTTAAATTTACTTAATATCAGAAACATAGACCTTAAAGACAATACTTTGTTTACTTTGTTTTAAATCTCTTTCTGGTTCAGTAATATAAATGTTTCCATAGCTTAACATTTGGAAGCTGCTCTTCTTTGCTTTTCTGGAATCCCATGAGTCAAATTTTGTTTTATTTGCCTGTTCTCACTTGCCCCCTATTTTTTCTGGATTTTAATATTCTCTCACATGCCCCTATTGTCCTTATTTAATCCACAGTATCACCTTTCTTGCTTTTTGCTGGAGTCATTCTATTTGTTCTCAGATATGCCTGTGCCTGTGCTTTCCACCACTGTTTTCCATTTTTTGGAAACATTTTTTTTAATAAGAGAGAGAAATGAGATTACATTTTTTCGTGTGAAACATCAGGGAAGTTATCTCAGTCTTCTGAAATAAATAATACACAGCCATTGTCACCTGCAATCTGTGCACACTGCGCTTTATTAAATGTTTCCCAGTCATCATTTCCAGGCCCTTCTTACTGTTGACTCTGTTATCAGAACCATCTCTAATCAAACACAGCAGTGCCTGTCTGTAGATATGTCCTAACCTGCTTTCAAATAATATGACAGTGAACTAAGGGTGTTGTCCCCTTAATATCCGAGGGGAAAATTACAGAATCACAGAATCACAGGGAATTACTTTAAACTAAATTAAAGAAAAACAAGTTTATTTGCAGTTTTGAAATTAAGACTGTCTTTAGATACAGCTATGCTCCATAGTTAATTAAATTGATTCTATGTTAGATACTTAAATAACGTGCAAAATTTGTTCATGTAGAGAATGTAGGCCCTTATGAAATACTCTGTCTGATGCTTAAAAAGTTAAAAACAACAACAAAAAAACAGAAAACCCCAGTCTGCCTCTGACTTGAAGCCCTTTCACACATTTGCCCCCATTCTGCCATTGACTGTATACACTTGATCTAACATCACAAGCTTTCCACAGAATAGCTGAAGTTGGAAGGGACCTCTGGAAACTGTCAAGTCCAACTGCCCTGATCAAAGTAGGTTCAACTAGAGCAGGTTATTCAGGGCCTTGTCCAATCAGGTTTTGAATATTTCCAGGGATGGTGACTCTGCAACCTCTCTGGGCAACCTGTTCCAGTGCTCTACAACCCTCAGAGTGAAAAATTATTTTCATATAGTCAGAAGAAATTTCCTATGTTTTAATTTGTGCCCATTGCCTTTTGTCCTGTCAACTGGACACCACTGGAAAGAGTCTGGCTCCATCTTCTTTACAGCCTCCCATCAGGTGTTTATACACATTGATGAGATCCCCCCTGAACCTTCTCTTCTCCTTGCTAAACAATTACAGCTCTCTCAGCCTCTCCTTGCATGACAAATCCTCCAGTCTCTCAGTCATCTTCATTGCGCTTTGCTGGACCCACTTCAGTATGTGCATGTATGGGGTAGCTCTAAACTGGGCCCAGTACTCCAAATGTGGTCTTTCCATTGCTGAATAAAGGGGAAAGATCACCTCCTTTGACCTGCTGCTTACACTCTTTCTATGCAGCCCAGGATGCTGTTGGCCTTCCTTCCCATGAGAATGTTGCTTGCTCATGCTCAATTTGTTGTCAACCAGGACCCTCAGGTCCTTTTCTGAAAAACTGTTTTCCAGCCAGCTGACCTCCAGCATTTACTGGTTCATGGAGGTATTCCTCCATACGTATGATGTTGTACTTCCCTTTGTTGAACCTCCTGGGGTTCCTTTCTGAGCATTTCTCCAGCTTGTTGAGGTTCCTCTGAATGGCAGCATGCCCATTTGGGCTATCAACCTCTCCTCCAAATTTTGTATCACCTGCAGACTTGCTGAGGGTGCATCTATCCCATCATCCAGATCATTAATGAAGACATTGAACAGTATTGATCTCTGAGATACATCAGTAGTGACTGGCCTCCAGCTGGACTTCATGCTGCCGATCACAACCATTCCCACATCTTAGTAGGTGGCACCTGGACGTATGAGCACTCAAGGCCTGCAACCAAGCACCAGCTGTGGGTTCATTCACCCTCCCTTACACTCATATAGACCAGCACAACAAGGCACATCCAAACTACAGATCCCTCCACTAAGTGACCTTAGATACTCAGCCCATCCAGTAACTGACCATGGGTCCTTGCTCTCCCCAGCTGTCTTCCACATCAAGACACCACACACACATGCACATCTCTCAGTCAACCTCCAGACCTTATGATCTCTCCAGCAATTGTACCTTCTGGTCCTTCCAGTAGCCGGCTCAGGCACCTCACCCTCAGAGATACACGCATACATGTGGCTCCCAAGACACTTAACCTACTCACTAACTAGTCTGGCATGATTTTTGTTAGAGATAACACACTGACATGTGTACTCTCACTCACTCCAGCTGCTGGCACCTCAGACACACCAGCCCTATTACCTGCAGTCTGACTCCAGATGCTGGCACTTAGACTTCCCTACGCACACATGCACACAGGAAAGGACAGGCTGTGCTGATCAGGCACAGTCAGACAAGCATGCTGACCACCTGCCTGTTTACACAGTCCCTTTTATCCCCTTATACCTCTACTTTCCCATGCTTGTTCCTTCCCAAATAATTTTTTGTCCTTTCCTTTCCTCACTTCTTGGGCCTCCCTTAAACATCCTATGATAAGCCCTGTGTAATTCCCAAGTGCTCTTCACCTGCATCCCATAATGTGCCCATACCCCTGCCATACCCCTGCCATACCCCTACAGGCCATAACCCTCCTCAGTCTGCAAGATGACTCCAAGAACTTCTTCCATTGACTTACCGAGTGAGTCCCACACCTGGTCCATGGGACCAGTTGCTCTCCTGTGACAGCTCTGGGATGGGCCAGAGAAGGGGTACATTTCTCTGACTGGGTTACTAGGGTTCTCGTATCTGCTGTTGTGCTTCTATGTGCCTTTGGGTTTGCTGATGCGAGCCTTTTGTGGATGATTGTTCTCCTGCCAGCAGCCTGCCAGCCCTGTAGCAGGGCAGGGTATTGTATGGGTTCCCCCATCTGGCATTGTTCTTGTGCACTACTTTGTTTGTATGGAAATGAGCTTTTTATTATGCAACCTAACACCCACTGTGAACACTGTGTGTTATCTGAGGGCTTTTGTAAAAACATAATTATAATGCTAGCCACTGTATCTGTAGGTTGCCAATACGTAGCTAGTAACAGAACTGAACATTGCTTCTTTGTATGGAACAGGCCTGCACTGGCTCTGTTTCCTTATTAAAAGACCTTATGTCTGCCTTAGTGTGGAAAGGACTCTCTCAGGGAGCTAGAAACATGGCTTTTGAGCCCTCTCTGCTTTAACTTGTTGCAGCTTAGTTTTCTCAACACGATACTCCATGCCCCACCATCCACACTACAAGAGCTCCACTCTCCTTTCAATCAACAAAGAATTAGTATGCGAACCATACTGCTATCTTGGATCTAGTTAGATGCCTTTGAAGGTAAGCATATAAGAGTATCTATGGAATAATAAAAGAAGTTGTGCTGATGCCTGGGCTTTAGGTACTCCTGAGCTAAACAAAATTGTTCCAATGATACAGGGAAACAAAATTTCTTTAACCAGTCAATAGAAACATATTGTAATTTTTAGAAACTATTTACATGCAGATTAATAGGTAATTCAGCACATATTATGGAACACAATAGAAAATAAATTTTTGTATATAATCACCTGTCATCTTAAGGAGTATATTCCTATTAACTGAAGAAAAGCTCTTACCAAATGACAGAAAACCTTTGGTAATTTTATGAAAGATGCTTTTCACTTATAGGTATGACTGTAGGAGAAAAGCTTGCAAACACATGAATTTATTATCTAAGCAAATGTCTATCTATCTTTTTGATTCATGCGGATATTTTACCTATTTATTTTTATTATTGCAATAAAGTAGCTCTCTGAAGCACCCAATATGATTACTTTCATTGATCTACAATAAAGTTTATATAGAAAATGGGTAGTTATTCTCTTTTTGAGAATAATAGAAAGATAAAGAAAAATAAGGAGAGAGGAATATAAAGTATTTATGGACTACTGAAGAATCCCTATCAGATAGTCATAACTACTATGTCTGTGCCTGTATGAAAGGCAATGGATTTTTTGTACATTTCATTTCTGAAAGCAGATGGGCTATAACACCAGTGTCAGAATAAAGAGTGGATATAGAATATATCAGTGGTAGTTTCTCAAAGGTTATTACTCAGGAAAAAGAAAAATCAATTTCCTATCACATATGGCCTACTGGGTGGAATGCTGGAGAATTGTGTGATATTCATCTTTTTGTACACTTTGTTTCTGTTACTAGGCATTAATGATGTTTAAGGTCCATATATCTGACCTAGTAGATACAAAAATAATACAACACTTTATGTAAGTTCTGTGGCATATTTTTTAGTTGGTGTGGTATCACAAAACACAAAGACAAGACCTTGTGTAACAAACTGTGGAGTTTCAGCAACAAATCTATTGTTCTAAGTAGATTTTATCCAGATTCAAAAGATTTTCTAGACCAGACTTATTCAGGGCCAGTTCCACATCTGGAGATCCAAAGAAAAAACTCTCTCTCTTGCCACTTAGCACAGAACACAAATATTTTAAAAGTCCCTAGAAGTAGGCATAACACACGAATACGATCGATAGTCTAAAAACATTTCCTTGTTCTGTAGAATTTATTATGCACTTGATTTATAACTAAATTAGAAACAAACAAACAACAGAAATAATGCCCAAACCTCCCGAGATTATCTTAATGGAAAAGTATGTTTGTGAGAGCAACCAGATTTGAAGCCAAATATGCAGTTTTCTTAGCACTTTTAGTTTTCTATCCGTTTAGATGATTCCTTGCACCCTGAGAAATATTCAGAGCCTTCTTACTGCAGGATAAAACAAACTTTTAGGCTTAGAATCTGCATTGTCTAAAATAATCTTCCTCCTCTCCAACAATTCTAATGTTGGCAACTACAAAACAGTCAGCTTTTAAAGGATTTGCATATATGCATTTTTGAAAACTGTGTAACTGTCAGGCCCAGACTGTAGGTCCCCAAGCACAGATGTCAGGAGCAGCAGTTTGTGCAGCCATTGGCACAGAAAGGTGCACAGAGGCAGGGCAGAAATCTGTTGAAGACAGTGTGGGACTCATCAGCAATGACAACGACATGCCACAGGGCAGCCTCCAGCACCGACTAGAGCAGAAGTCTTAACTTAGATGGAGCTCCAAAGGAAGGATGCAGTTCTAAAGGTCTGGCACTACAGGCAGTACCAGGAGCCTCCCTGGGGCAGGCAGAGGCACTATGCCTGCCTGCAGGTTGAGGAGCTGTGTTGCCAGGATGAGGAGTTGTGGGAGGAAGTCAGCAGACCATGGAGCATCAGAGAAGATGAAAAGGGATTGAGAGAATCTTTACAGATATCTGCACAGAGGAGAGCCTGAAACCCCTCTTGCAGAAAAGGAAAGGCAGTCAGAGACTGTGGTTGCTTATGGGGCAAATAGAGATTCCCAAGATGGGGAAGGCTGGAGGCTTCATGACTTCTTGTCATGCTGGGGAAGCATTAGAGCTGGCCAAGCCTGAACCATGAATTAGCAACACAATGAAGTGGCAAGTGGTAGTAGCAGTAGACTCCCACTTGTCAAGGACAGAAGCCCCCATCTGTCATCTTGGCTTACTAGACTACTGGGCTTACTCAGACTATTAACCTCTGTTGCTTATCCACATGGACACCAACGATATTGCCAGGGAAGACTTTGAGCATATCAAGAGTGACTACCAAGACGTGAGGGTAAAGATCAAGGGCATAGAGCATAAGCAGTGCTCTCCTCAACCCTGCCAGTGAAGGGTAGATGGCTGGTTTGAAAGGAATAGGCAGATCGTGCAGGTCAACACCTGGTTGTGCTCTGGTGTTGTTGCCAGGCATTTGGGTTTCATGACCACAGAAACTACTTTGCGGATGGAGGACTGCTAGGGAGAGTTGGGATCCACCTGTCAAGATAAGGCAAGAGCATCTTTTCCAAAAGGCAGGTCACCCTGGTGAGGAGAACTTTGAACTAGAAATGATGAGAGAGAGAGATTATGACCTGGAGTTAAGTGAAGACAGGGACCAAAAGTGAAGGATATAGGACGATGGGAACAAGAAAGACCTCATGAAAATTGAAACAGGGCAAAGGTACAACCACTCTGAGTGTATGTACACAAATGCACACAGCCTAGGAAACAAGTAGGAGAAATTTGAACACTGACTGAGGTCACAAAACCACTACATGGTTTGCACTGAGCTCTGCCTAGGGGTGGAGGAGGACGAGGCAGTTGAAAGCTTATGGGTAAAGATCAAAGGGCAGGCCAACATGGGGGACACTGTTTTGGGTGTCTATTACAGGCCACCTGACCAGGAAGAGAAAGTTGATGAGGCCTTCTATAGACAGCTGGAGGTAGCCTCACAATCACAGGCCCTGGTTCTCATGGGAGACTTCAACCACCCTGACATCTGCTGGAGGGACTACACAGTTAGGCACAAACAGTCCAGGAGGCTCCTGCAGTGCATTGATGATAACTTCCTGTCACAAATGGTGGAGGAGCCTACGAGGAAGGGTGTCCTGCTGGACCTAGTCCTTACCAACAGAGAGGGACTGGTTAGAGATGTGAAGGTTGGGGGCAGCCTTGGCTGAAGTGACCACAAGATGGGGGAGTTCAGGATCCGTCAGGAAAGAAGTATGGCAACAAGCAGGATTGCAGCCCTGGACTTCAGGAGAGCGGACTTTGGGCTCTTCAGAGACCTAATTGGTGGAGTCTCCTGGGTTAAGGCCCTAGAAGGAAGGGGGGTCCAGGAGAGCTGGCTAGTATTCAAACATCACTTCCTCCAAGCTCAAGAGCGGTGCATTCCTATAAGTGAGAAGTGCAGCAAAAGGGGCAGGAGTCTGGCATGAGTGAGCAAGGAGCTCTTGGCCAAATTCCGACAGAAGAAGAAAATACACAGAATGTGGAAAAGAGGACAGGCTACTTGGGAGAATTAAAGGAATGCTGTCAGAGTGTGTAGAGATGCAGTGAGGAAGGCTAAGGCCCAGCTGGAATTGAGTCTGGCAAGGGATGTCAAGGACAACAAGAAGGGCTTCTTCAAATACATCAGCAGCAAGAGGAGGACTAGGGAAAATGTGGGCCCACTGCTGAATGGGGTGGAGGGCCTGATGACAAGGGATACAGAGAAGGCAGAATTACTGAATGCCTTCTTTGCTTCAGTCTTCACTGCTAAGGGCAGCCCCCAGGAATCCCAGAGCCTGGACGTGAGGGAGAAAGTCTGGAGAAGGGAAGACTTTCCTTCGGTTGAGGAGGAAAGGATTAGAGACCTTCTGGGCAGGCTAGACATCCACAAATCCATGGGTCCAGATGGGATGCACTTACGGGTACTGAGGGAGCTGGCAGATGTTGTTGCCAGGCCGCTCTCCATCATCTTTGAAAGGTCACAGAGACCTGGAGAGGTGCCTGAGGACTGGAAGAAAGCCAGTGTCACTCCAGTCTTCAAAAAGAACAAGAAGGAGGACCCAGGAAATTACAGACCACTCAGCTTCACCTCCATCCCCAGAAAGGGGATGGAACAGCTCATCTTGGATGTCATCTCCAGACATATGGAGGAAAAGAAGGTGATGAGGAGTAGCCAGCATGGCTTCACCAGGGGGAAATCCTGCTTAACCAACCTGATAGCCTTCTATGATGGAATGACTAGCTGGGTGGATGAGGGGAGAGCAGTGGATGTTGCGTACCTTGACTTCAGCAAGGCTTTTGACAGTCTCCTATAACATCCTCCTAGATAAGCTCAGGAAGTGTTAGTTAGATGAGCAGACAGTGAGGTGAATTGAGAACTGGCTGAAAGGCAGAGCTCAGAGGGTTGTCATCAGTGGTGGGGAGTCTAGCTGGAGGCCTGTGGCTAGTGGTGTCCCCCACGGCTCTGTATTGGGTCCAATTGTGTTCAACTTTTTCATCAATGACCTTGGTGAGGGGACAGAGTGCCTCCTCAGCAAGTTTGCTGATGATTCCAAGCTGTGAGGAGTGGCTGAGACACCTGAGGGCTGTACTGCCATTCAGAAAGACCTGGACAGGCTGTAGAGCTGGGCAGAGAGGAACCTCATGAGGTTCAACAAGGGCAAGTGCAGAGTCCTGCACCTAGGGAGAAAGAACCGTAGGCACCAGTACAAGCTGGGGGCTGACCTTCTGGAGAGCAGCTCTGCAGAGAAGGACCTGGGAGTGCTGGTGGATGACAAATTGACCATGAGCCAGCAATGTGCCCTTGTGGCCAGGAAGGCCAATGTTCTCCTGGGGTGCATTAGGAAGAGTGTTGCCAACAGGTCGAGGGAGGTGATCCTACCCCTCTACTCAGCTCTGGGGAGGCCTCATCTCGAGTACTGTGTCCAGTTCTGGGCTCCCCAGGACAAGAGAGACCTGGAGCTACTGGAGAGAGTCCAGCGTAGGGCTACAAAGATGATCAGGGGCCTGGGGCACCTGCCCTATGAGGAACTGCTGTGAGAGCTGGGCCTCTTTAGCTTGGGGAAGAGAAGCCTGAGGGGGAATCTTATCAATGTGTATAAGTACCTGAAGGGAGGGTGTCAAGGGGATGGGAACAAACTCTTTTCAGTTGTCCTGTGTGACAGGACAGGAGGCAATGGGCAGAAATTGAAGCACAGGAAGTTCTGCCTGAACGTGAGGGGGAATTTCTTCACTGTGAGAATGACGGAGCACTGGAACAGGTTGCCCAGGGAGGTTGTGGAGTCTCATTCTCTGGAGATCTTCAAGGCCTGCCTGGATGCAACCCTGTCTAACCTGCTCTAGGTGACCCTGCTGAGCAGGGAGGTTGGACTAGATGATCTCCAGAGGTCCCTTCCAACCTTACTGATTCTATGATTCTGTGAATAACATATAATGGGATAGCTCACATGACTGGAGTGCTGTGACAGACAGATACAAGCTGTTGAAGGAAGATATACAGAGAAGATAAGTGAGGTTTGGCCTCCTTGCATTACCTCCAGCAGCTTCATGTATGGAGTTTTCCTATGGGATGTGCATCACTGGCTGGGAGTTTGTGGTCAGGATCAGAGGAGAGGCTACTGAGGGTGATGCTGCAGTGAAAGTTCATTATAGACTATCTGATCATGGTGAAGAAGTGCATGAAGGAGCAAAAGACCTGAAAAAAAGTACACTGGTAAGAAGGAAAAAACACCTTCGAAGTAGACACAGGACAAAATTATCCCTTGGGGAGGTGGGAAACTACCACTCATCCTCAACTTTTGTTTTCTCAACTTGGAGACTTCAAAACTAGATTCAAGCTTTTTAGCTTTCCTGGATGCTTTCCAACTCCTACTCCATTACTTAGCACCTATGAGACAACTTGCAGCACACAGACCTCTGCAAAGCCACAGAGCTTCTCTCATCTCTTTCAGGCACTCTGCCAGCAATAAAAAAAATCCCCTAACCATTTGGACTAACCAGTCACATGCCCCTCCCCTCCCTTCCTCCTTTCAGGAAGCCATCCTCTACACTTGCAAGTGTTTCAGAGGGAGGTCATCAAGGCCGGAATGAGTTCTTTTGTTCTCACTTGCAACACTTTTGGAGCATTTTCTCCCTGTGATGAGTCCCACCTCCAGTTCTGGTTGATTTAATAATAGGCCAGATTTATATTCTTATGAATGTACCTAACAAAACCATAGGTAACTGCAAGTTATTCAGATTTTCTTCCCTGTTCTAGTCTGGAGAAACACTGATTTCATAATCATACACAAAAAAACGGTATTTTGAGCTGTCTCGTTGGAAGGAGAGAATAAGACAATAATTTCCTTTTGTATTCTGAATTACAAGGTTAGGAGTGATGCATTGGTATTAAATATGAATATATAACCATAGCCTCTCTTTTCATCATATTTCATAAATAGGACATAGTTGTGAACAGCTAGATGACCTTCTGAGAAGGTCAAAGTCCAAGGGGAAGCGGTATTGACAATTCATTGGTGGGTACAAGTTTTCCAAAAGAGTTATGCATGTAAGTGTTGTCTAATTAGGTATTTCCTGGTGCCTAAATTCAAAATTTAGTTCACCAAAAATCCCCTTTACTTGATAACTAAACCCAGGGATGCTAAAAATGCCAAAATGTATATGCTAACATTTTATGTTCCCTGAATACCTGCAGAGGATGGTCCCATCTAGTAAGTAGACAGAAGCTGAAGAGGATGAAGAGAAGGTACAGCCCTCATCTCTTCTATGTAAGGTCCCTAGTGTTGACAGCAAAGACACCACTGCAATGATGGTGTTTCTCTGTCTGAGGGAATCTAGTTTTAAAGCTCTTTCTCACCAGGAAACCATATGACAGCCTCTCAAATGGCAGCTCATCATCTAATTTGGACTGCAAGTGACCAGCAAGTAGCCCACTGATAGCACTGGAAGACTTTTTCTGTGCCAAACACTTCAAAGGACATGACAAATGCATGCGAATAAGGGAAGGGCCAGAGATTGTTTTAGACCTCTTGCAATGATAGCAGGGGGAGTAACACTGGAGTACTAACTCCCTTTTCCTACTTCCTCATCCACTCCTTTGCACATACACATTCCCCTTCCTTCAGTTTGCCAGATCTTACTGCCTAAAAATTGGTGAGTCTTAATATGAGGTATTCTGAGACGGAAAGTCCTCAGCACCTTTTAATCAAACTGTCCTACTTCACAAATAGAATAATTAAGAAGTTAAGAAGTTATTGAGTTAGAGATTTGCAACAACTCTAGCTGAATTTTTAGAGCACTTGTCCAGACTCTGGTGAATACTTAATATAATGATATAGTCACAAAACAAGGCCTGAAACTGCAGCAAATGAAGGTAATGAAAATCAGTTCAAGACCTTGTGAAAAAAAAGGTGATATTTATTTTAAACAAAACTTATTTTCCATCCTAATAATCATTCTCTCCCAGCTTCCACTCATACAAACATCAAGATGCATGTGTATCAGCAGTCTGGGTTGGTCACTTGTGTAATGAGATGAGAGATGCCAGCTATTGAGTCCTTGCTATGTCTTCTACATCTCTTTGTTAATGACAATTAACTGTTTTGGGAGAGATATTTCATACTCTTTAGGATTCACTAGTTATTGATGATGATGATGATTATTATTATTATTGGCATAATCTTTTGCCTCAGAATCTTGCTTACTATATCCTCCATACACATAAGACAAAATGTCTGCCCATTTGTTTTGGTTTCCTCAGTCTGGATATCTTGAGGCTGCACTATATCTTCATGTTGGAATCACAGGTTGAGGAAGGGCACATACAATGTGCTGCAACCTTGTTGCCATCCTCCTGTTATTAGAGAGCAGGTCTTCTGTCCAACAGTCAACTGCACCATGGTCTTGGTGTAAGCAACACTTTCTGTGGTGTTTACCAGTTTTATTGCTGTCAGATAAGTTATTAGCTATAGATGCATGCCATTCCTTCAACCTGTGCTCTACTGTTTTTTTTTGTGATGTTTTCACATAAATCCATTTTCATTCAGATGTCATCCTTTCATTCTGAACATTTCCGTTACAAATCCCTGCATATCCTTATCTCAGGAGATTGTTTTAACCATGATATGGGCCAGTTGATTGGCTCAGCTGACAAATGTTCAGTTATTCAGTGTAAAGTGGAGCAGTGTTATCAGAAGGAGTTGTAACCTTTCCCCTTCTACCAGTGTAGCCAGTGTCCTGGTACTAAAATATCAACTTGGCAGGTGTTTAGATTTTCTCAAGACAAGGTAAATTGGTATAGATCCTATGCACCCTGGAGATGACTTTATATTTCTTAAGGAAAACTGACCAGAAAGGATTCAAAGTCATGGATCTTGACTGCAGGTTAGATGTTTTTCTCCAGCCTGTGTGAAGTCATGAAAGACCTCACAGGAGCAGGGCTCTAATCACATGCCTCTTCTCAACATTTCTTGTAAACTGGAGAGACTATCAAGATGCTGGGTTTTCTGTATGCTATCTGTAGGCAGCAAGGACCTTATTAATATGGTGCTCTGTCACCATCAGAGATGTCTAGTGTAGATACGGAAGAGCTACCTACGGAAGGAAAGGGGAATCAAGCCAGATAAACCATGCTGTTAATTTGCCACTACCTCTCCCTTTTTGCTTTGCTGCTTAAGCACTACTGCAATAGCATAAAACAAACCACATAACAAAAATCATTGAATGAAAAAAGTAAATGATGATAGTAACACACAGACAAGATTCCTGTTCTCCAAACTTCATTTCAAAAGCTAAAAGGTGTAGAGACAGCCCCTGGTCTAAAGTCTTGTGCTTTTTGAAGTCTTCTTTCTCTCTTGGAAGGCAATATTGTTCATGGATCAAAACAGAGCTCTATGGTGCGGAATTCCTAAATTCACACTGTCCTGTGATACTTTATTTTTAAAGCTTCCTAACTGTACACAGTGCTGCAGAATGGCATGTGTGGGAATAACACTGGTTCCTCTTGGTATCTGTGCTATGCTCATCTCCATGGCAGCTAAGCAATTTGGAAAAGAATAAGCAAACAATTTGTTGCTGCACAGCTCACTCTCCCCAGTTTTATTCCTAGTTTTGCGTTATCTACTGCTAATACGTAACATAAAATCTGGATCAGAAAATGCCAAGGTTCAAAGAGCCATAAGACTAGGTAGTGTAAAATACTTTAGGTCCAGCCCTTGAAAGCCCTTTTTCTGCTGAACCTAGCTATCAGTCTGGACTTGTCCAATCTGAAATGAAAGGGGACTAAGGAGTGATTATTATAACTATTAGTTTAACATAGCTCTTCCCAGTAACAGGTCTGTCAGCCCTTCCACTTCACACTTGCAGCCTTGAACCCTGAATCTTGTTCCCCAGTCACCGAACTAGGAATTCACATGTTCCCCATGCTGGGCTGAGCTTTCCTCCAAAGATTTTAACTCCCACATGGCAGATGCAGCCAACTGAGCCATGAAATAGCTTCATCAGGGACATGGGCTCCACCTTAACTCTAGAGTGTATACTTCTCTAGAATCACAGACCCGAACACCTGCCACACCCTTACCTTAATTTGGGAGTATGACACCATCACATAGCTCAATATAAGGGTTAAGGAAGTTGACTCTGAGACCCAGCAGATTCCTCTTCTCCAGCCCACTAAAGACTAGTCTAGTGCATTCTAAAACCAGAAGGTTTCTCCCATCCCAGTCCAGCAGATGCGGCTGCTGCTCTTCCTTCTTTCCAGATCTGGTCAGTATTGAGACTGATGGTGTGTTGCAGACATACAGACACACACACAAACACACAGACACACAGATACACACACACAAAGTATACAGGACATAAACACACTGCCTTTCCTGGCAGCCACATAAACACCAGCAGCACCCACATAAATGTGATTGAGCCATGTCATCTCCCTACGTAATTCAGCATACTCATAGTGTGATCAGACTTAGGAATGTTTCCCCTTCATGGAATTACAGAAAAATTTAGATTGGAAGGGACTTCTGGAGGCCGTTCAGGTGAATCTAGGAAATCTCCAAGGAAGGCAAGTCCATTGTCTCTTTGTGCAACCTGTTCCAGTGCTTAACTGCTTTAATGAGGAAGAATTGTTTCCTTATACGTAACTAGAATTTCTCTTGTTGTAACTTGCTACTGCAAAAGTTGCCTCTTGTCATTTCGCTGCACACCTCAGAAGAGACTTTAATGCAATATTCTCTATAACTCAACTTTATGTACTGTCAGACAGTAGTTAGATTACCCCTTATTTTCTTCTCCAGGAGAAAGCAGCACCTTTCCTTCAGCCTCTCATGTGCTCCAGCCACCTGACCATCTCAATGGCCTTCCACCAGACTCACTCCAAACAACATCATGTCTTCATACACAGTATGAAAGAGGAATTCGCTCCTATAACATATGAAGTCCATTTTCTGATCTCACTCATATCAGCAATGTTTTGAACCAGGAAAAAGAACAGGTAAAAACTTTAATGAAAATAAATGAAATTAATTTATGAAAACAGAATTCAGCTGTATTTCTCGATAACTTGTTTTAGGATGCTATAATGACATAGAAATATCTCTAATACATTACATTACTGGGTCTCTTTGGACCCAGTTCCTCTAGCTCAAGGCTGTCTGTTATGTAGAGAACTTAGAAACACAAGGAGACAGTCTTGAATTTAAAGCCAGGAAGGTATTACAGGGCTTTAAATAAATGGAAAGCTACTGCCAGAAACTCTGAAAAGGAAATAAACTCAACCCAACCAAGGACATAAGTATTGTCTGAGTTGCTAAGCAGCTGTATAATAGTTATTCATTTCAAAATTAAGTAAATTTGTAAGTTAAGGAATGAATTACAGTCTAGCCTGTATTATATCAAGGAAACCAAATTTTACTTTGTAGTGATATGCTACTTCTCATTCTTTTTATGTTTTACAATAGCTTGCCACTAACATTTTCAAACATTATTTCCTAAATATAAGCTCCCTATTGTCCAGATAGAAGCCACCTTCTTTTCCCAAAGTCCCAAAGCTGATCTCTAAGACTCCAGTTCAGTTTTATTTACCTGTATCTCTGCATCATGTATATGATGGACATCCTATGAGAATAATCAGTGCCTAATGACGACACAGCCTCTTGTTGATGCTTGTGAAAGTCCTTGGTCAGCATAGATGGTAACTATTTCAAATAATTCTCTTGCAACAATACTAGAATACTTTTTTCTTTTTTTTTCTTTTCTCCCATTTTTTTTTTGAATGATGACATATTAAAATATCATTCACATTTTCCAGCTTGTTGTATTGAAATAGAAGACAAAATGTGTTCAGGCATTTTGAATGCTGTCCTACAGATAATTATAAGAGTTTAGTGACATAAAGAAAGACACTTTAGAGAAAAAGATGTATATGATAAGAGGGGAAAGTATTTAAATGAAGATCAATAACTCAATACAGTTTTGGATATAGCCATCTATTTACGTATTTTTGTGATTGGTATCATATAAAAATTGTCCTATATATTGAACATTAAGAAATACACCATTATTTATCTTTTCTTCATCAATTAAAGTGAATCTGGTTTTGACTAAACTGGCAATGCAACGGTCAAAATGATAATTGTCAACTAGTAAAAACCGGAAGTGTTTCACAGATATAAATAAATTGAATTACACTGTTCGATACAGCAATCTTCTCACTTGTCACTTCATAAATAGTATTTGAAGAAGGAAGGTGAATTAACATTTGCAGTCTTTTGGGGGATTTTTTTAATAAACCAAATTTCTCCTAGATGTTATTTGAGGGTAAAAAATAACAATAAAACTTACTGGAAGCAGTTCTTAAACACACAGGTGCATCACGAGTATTTATTGGGCTTCAGGCAGAAGTTCTGAACTTCTTAGCTATGATTTTCTCCTTCTGCAATATAAAATCCATTGTTAGGAAGGTGCTGCCATAGCAACAAAGCACAGCAGAAGGCAAAAGGGTTGACAGTCATGTATATAAAGCAGGTTGGCTTTTCAGGCTAATTAAAAGATTTTGTGTTCCAGGTCACCTTTTAAACGATACTCAAAAAGCTGTGGCCAAAACCACTTGACAGGAAGGGGAGTAAGTACATGAAGGTTCATTGGGTGTTTACCCTTTCTTGAAGATAACCTGTAATTTTCATAATAAGCAATTGCAGTGCCTCTAGAAAATTGGTTGCTTGGTCTTCTTGCTAAATAGACAAAAATTGTTTATATCAGCCAGACAGTAAATTGGTTCACTCTAGGTTTGGTGAGTGATTTGTATCAGTGCACTTCTACCCTCAGAGTCCTTCTAAGACACCTGGGAAAACTCACTAAAATTAATTCTAACAAAGTCAGAATGAAATGGATTTGAGAAGCTCTGCAAGCTACCCTGGCTTCCACATATTTTTCATCTCAAGCAGGTCAGAGCTCTTTCAATTCAAGGCTGGCATGTTTTCTGAATATCGGTGTTATATGTGTTGAAAAATTCTAATCTATTTGAGGGACAGGTATGAAGGCAAGTGGAGCCATGTTTCTACATTTGCTCCACTTGTGACCTTGCTTTATGTTTCTGATTCACTTTAAAATCTGCAGCTTGAGCCATATTTGACACAGAAGTATTGTGAAAATTAGTATTTTCACTGCTCTTTGGAGAGCTTTCATTCTAATTCTTAGTAACTTGTTGATGACAGTGGCCTGGTAGTTGTCATGTGCAGTAGAATCCAGCTTAAAAATGCTTCTTAACATAAATGAGCTCCAAGGAGTCTTTTACTCTTAAAAAATCACACACAGTGTATGTATGGTAGAGTGAATCCACACTAAGGCTTCTTCCTGATATAGGTAAGGACTGGAGAGTGTACCTGGAAACAGGAACTGAAGAGCCGTATAAGACCCAGAAGCCAACTCATAGCCTGGGGTACCTGCACCCAGCACATTGGCTTTACGTGTGCATAACTACAAGTAGAATATTTGCAGCTGACAGTGTCTACCAGGGATGTTGCCGAGGACATCAAGATGAGCTTCTTCTATCCTTTGCATGATATTTCTAGCATGCAGTTAACCAGATGTATTTTCTCATGATTTTGGTTTTGTTCCTGTCTTCCTTTAGCAAGGTGGATTGGTCACTTGTCTGAGAGTGAGAACGAATACGGATGACAGTGAACTCTTGCTTTGGTAGGCTCAAATTAGGTATTTAACTGATATAGCTTACTCATAAACTTAGGGACCCTAAAGTTTAGGATTCATATTACATCAGAACCAGTGTGTCTAACAGCTACTAAGGACTTACTTTGTCTAATTTTGCATGAAATGTTTATTTTTATTTATTTTTTTTTAAAAAGAAGAAACAGCTCAGATTTTAAAACTCAGTCTAAGAATGCCTGAGTGAAACTTAACAACCTCTAGTGTTTAGAATTTCACAGAAATATAATAAGGCAAATATAGGCAGAAGATCTATTCTCTTCTGGCCTTATATGTAAAAGTCCACTTGTAGAAGCATCATCTCTATGGCCACTGAAGCAAGTACATTGAAATACTAAGTTATACAACCATTTACATATTGCAACAGGTCAGCTGGGTTTCTGCAAGTGAAGTGGAAAATGCAATCAAGAAACAAAATAATATTGTTAAGATGGAATTTAGTTAGGATGCTTCATGAACATTTTTGTGGGAATTTTTAAAATTAAAAAGTATCTCAATTTAGGTTTTAAACAATATTTACATTATTGACAAAGGGGGAAAGGCCAGGCAAATAACTGCATTGTTATCTTAATAATTTTGTGATAGAGTTGTATATCCTATCTAACTGGAATCTTTATCATAACCAAGATAATTCTGCAGACAAGTGCAAAATCATGTTTAAAACAATCCTCAAAAGGTTTTTATTAGTGGATTCCAGTATTATGGATGACAGTAGTGAATCGAGTTTGACTGCAGCATCCATGCTACACAGCATTTTCATTTATGGCGTGGGAGCATGCTTATTACATCTGCTGATTACAAAAACATAAGAAGGATTATTCATTTGACGGCTGGATTAGTACTAAAAAAGAGATTGTAAGATTCAGCATCTCCACAATCTACACTTAGATGCAAGTCCTCAACTACACAAACACAGGATGAGGCACAAGTCATGCAGCAGTTCTGTAAAAAAAAATGGTAGAGCTGTAGTATATCACAAAATGATGCTGTGAAAAAGAGAGACTCCATATGGGGATGACAGAAGACTTCCATCGGAGAGCAGTAGGAGTGGCCCATTTCACAGGAGAAGGCAAGCCAAGAGATGATGGTGACAGAGTCATGCAGGGACAGTGACACTATCAACAAGGGGTGCAAACCCACCATACAAGTGCAAGGTCATGCAAAAATATACCAATACATAGCTCAGACGAGGACCAAAGACAAGGGCCTGAGTCTAAGGCACATTCTAAGTCAAAGGGCTGAACGTGCATGGGTAGAAGCACCAGATACAGCTTCTCATACCTCTTTCTTACAGTTTAGGTGAGTTCATGGGAGTCTGATCCAATGTTACATAGCTGCATCATATCTTGAACATATGCAGCTTAAACTCCTGGTGGAGAGAGAAAAGTTTACAGAGCCTGTTAGCACATTCATGGCCCTGACAGCTTTAGCTTCAGCACAGTTTTAGCAACCATTCTCTAAGACAGATTTGAATCAACTGTAAAAAGTCCAAGGGAAAATTTGAAGGAATTGAGATTAATCACCTTAAAGGAAAGAATGTTGAGCAACTATCAATATGTAAAAATTATGATACAAAGAGTAAGAAAGTAATCTATTTTCTATGGATATGATGGATAGAAGAAAAAATGGTCCTGAAGTGGTCTAAGAAAAATTAAGTTTAGCAACAAGGAAGCCTTTCAAAAGTAGATTAGGCAAAGATATTTTGAGGAATGACATAGATATTTCCATCCTTGAAGATTTTCAGAACTCAACTGGACAAGGTCCTGAGCCATGTGATCTAACTGAAGCTAGCTCTCCAAGAAAATTATTTTGAGATGGAGGTTAGACTAGATAACCTCCAGAGGTCCCTTCCAGCCTGAATCTTTCTATGATTTCACGGTTTAGTAGATCCTTCCTTGCGGAAGGGATAAACCATATATTTCCTACAGTTCTTCCTAGCACTTTTTTTTTTGGCCTTGCATGTTAGCAGAACCCAAAATATGCCTATCTGTGTCATGCTGCAATGGAGGCAAGACACACAGTAACTACGGAAGAGGGTCTAGTACTTCTAGAATGATTTGTTTATACTCAAGAGTTACATACTGGGCACGATGAAACAAAAGAGACCAATTTTATGTAAGCAAGTGCCAGAATTTTTTAGGATAAAAGATAAGATTTACATACAAAATCAAAACTAATCTGCATATATATATATATATATATATATATACACACACACACATATATGTTTGTAGCTATACATTTATACATACTTATATATGTATATATAATGTAAAAGCAATTGTGTGGTTTAGATATTTTTGAAGTTGTATTTATGATAACTTTAAAAAGATGGATTAGCACTGATAACATAAGTAAAGATAAACATGCCAAAAAGATAGATAGACATATTTGATGATACAGTGTTATCTCAAAGTTTTCAAGATCAGATCTGATAGTTGAGTGATAGCTTCTCACAACACATCTTTTCAAATAGAGGTCCTTTTAGGGATGATCATCATCTATAATCACATCAGAAAAATACTGGCTGGAAATAAAGCAACAAGCTAAAGGGAATTACAGCAAAATAGTGCATTTATTACCTGGAAATCCTGTTAACATTGTGCTAGGTGTCAGATTATGATTTCTTTGTCATTTGAATTAAATAATCATTGAAATAATGTTCATATATTTTAGTTCCTAACACTCCCATGCGAAAGAATAAACTATACTGTAAAAGCATAAAATTCATGAAAATATGTTCATATTCATCTCACTGCAACAAACCAACTGCAACTGCAATTTGAGACAATTCACAGGTTAAATAAAACACAAGTAGCAATTAGCTAACAGGATTTGGAGTGGGAGTGGGTAAAGTTTTCTTGCAAGAAAGAAAGTGTTTGAATGGGGTATTGGTTTCTGTATTACAATATCTTAAGGAATGACTAGGGATTTAGATCATATTACTGAAAACAACATAATTGCTGGGAACTATCAAAGAAATACACTGGGCACAATATTGAAGCATAGCTGAGATTACTATGTGTGTTGCTTAAAAGCATGACACAGCAGCAATCAAAGCACTGGAATCTTTTTCTATGAAAAACAGAAGTGTAGAAAAGAAGTCAGAGGAGTTATTTTCTTTAATACATATCACATTATGGAATAGAAGGAGAAATTAAACAAAATCCCAGTAGCATTTGATATGTAAGACTTCTGTAATTTGGACAAGTACATATGAAACATTTTTGGGGCAACATTAGATGTCCGGGAGCAGCCAGGGCTAGATTCCCTAAGGGACAGGGAGCCAAATCTAACTAGGTCAGCAGGACAAGGGCCTCACCAGCCAGGTGAGCCTGCTCCCATAGTGCCCAAGTAAGTTCCCCTGGACAGGCCCAGGGGTGGTAGCCATGGTTAATCAAAAGTCCAGGTCACCAAACAGGCTTGTGGTGATGAGATAGGTCTGAAGTCAAGCCAGAAAGTCAATCCACAGGTCAGGATCAGGTCCACTGATGGTAACCAGAGTCAAACATGTGACACTGTGTCACCCAAGACAATGATCACCAGGCAGGCCAAAGTGACAAGACTACTCTAAAGCTGCAAAGCCAGCCCATTGGCCAGGGTTCAGACCAAGGCGGTCCATAGCCAGCTACAGCTGGAAACACACATATGCACAACACAACTCAGGCAGGGACTGGACACCCGGGCCTCAGCTTAAGTGGAGGCCCTGGGCAGAAGGTTTTGGTGGAGGCCTCAGGTGAGGTTGGTCAGGGCTATTATGGCTGGTCAGTTGGTATACTCAGAGTCCTGACACTAAACTGGTAGTGAAATGGTTATGACTTGTTGGATTTTTGGAACTGATAAAATATGGACAAAATTTTCATCTGGAATGTCTGTATTTGATCATCTCTTTTTTTATAACTCTCTCTTGCTTATTTAGACTTGGTCTAATGTCTGCTTTGAGCAAGAGGTTTCACTAGACAGTCTCCAATATTTTTCTGCGCTTGTATGACTACATGATGTGTTTTCTTGGCACCTCTGTACCGCTATCAGGAACACTTGTCAAGCTTTTAAAAGTAGGAGCTAGTGTCAGGATTTTCGTTCTGTATTTAAGCATATAAGCACTTCAATGACTCTTCTAGAATAATGCTGAAAATGTATCAGTCCTTGTTCAGGCTTCTATTTTTGCCTTGCATAAAGAGGTCATGATTCCGACAAGCCGAATCCCCAGTGATTCATCTGGAGTCCATGAAAACTGCCAGTTGAAAACCTTAAGAATTAGCTACCAGGAAGACTGATGGAGGATGTCATATGAGGAGAGAAGGACATAACTCAGCTTGTCCAGCCCAGCAAGATAGAATTTTGGAGGTGATACAAAAAAAAGTTTTTATTAAGATAATGGTAATGTCAAGGAATTAGAAGCATTACTGAAATTAAAAGGTGATTGTAGTATGAGAGCACACTAATTATAAATGTAGACTGGGAATTAGAAGACAGGGAACAAAAAGTTATTTGAGATGTCACTTAAGTTCAGAGAAGGCATTGTCTTAAGATATAGAGGTGATGAGGGAATGTAAAATTAAAACAGACAATATAAGTCCTTGCATGTTGACTTTTTTATCAGATAGGTACTTATCATCATATGTCTAGGGGGAAGGGGAAATGGGGAAAAGTGAAAGAAGAAATACTCATTCTTTACCGATCCTTCACATTCATACTGTGTCTATATTGAATTAATCTCATGCTTCAGGTGTTCCCATGTCTCCATGTGGAGCTATTAAAGATTCTTTTTTTTCTTTTCTAATGATAAATGGGAAGATTTTATTTCTCCCAGGAATTTTTTGCCTTCCTCTAAAATACCAGACTGGTCACAGATAAAGACAGCATATTGGATAGTGTGTACTAATGCTTCAAGTGGTAATAAAATGCCTTGGGAAGCTGTACAACACCTCTAGCTCACATCCTAAATATTTAACTGATTGCAATAGATGAGGTCAGGGAAATATTTTACCTGATTTCAGACTCACAGGACCTGACAGACTTTGAATGTGGCACAGCTCACTTCACAGAATCAGCTGAATATTTTTACCTAATAAATTCTGTGTTTAGTGCACAACTTTGAGCAATTATAGATGTCCCTGATCTATCCTAAATCCTTCTTGGTGCATAATGCAATGTGCTGCTTTTGGTGGTGCAGGAAGTAGCTCTTTGGTGTATACCTCTGTGTGATTGTTTAAATGCTTCTGACTCCTGTGGAAATTGCATTCAGTGGCTCAGAATTGGTCTTTTTCAATTCCAGGTTCAATTTGTTCATTCAGTTCTTTCTTTTTCCTATTTATAAAGACATTTCTGTACACACTTTTGTCCTAAGAGAGAGAAGAGGAAATCAGTGGAGTAGAAAAGGATGCTAACCTCATGAAACAGCTTTTCAGTCTCCCATGCTCTAAATTTGTATCTCCTTTTTCTGTACCAAGAAGGGCATCAATTATGTTAACAGTTATGTCCATATGCTTTTCATTTGTCTGCCATAGCAGGATAATTTAAATCTCTCTTAAGACATGTCTATGGGGAAAAGTTTTTTAAGTTAAAGTTTGCTTAAACTGAGTTAGTGAAACTGTGAAAGCTTTGTGGACATTTTTAATCCAGTTTAAAGCACTTAAAAAAATCATAACTTAAGTTGATATCATGATCTTTTGTAAATTTGGTCTTATTCTTCCAAAATGGTGCTAAATAGATATGGATATAATCTCTAAGTGGCTCTCAGTTTGATACTGAGGTGGCAAAGTAAAAGAACCTGACAGTCTTAGAATTTATTTTCCATGTTATTTGGCGCTACAGTAAGAACTATTTTGCATTATGAGGTACAACATTCAGTATACTGTCAGATTTTAAATCTAACCCAACCTACCTACATATGCTGACCAAGCTTTAAAAGGTGATTTTCATATTCCTATCTACCTTGCAAACCTGTTGTGAGGATTAATTTGCTATTATTAACACAAGTCTGAAGAGTTAGAGAAGAAAAAAACATACTAAATTACATTATAATTAGTCAAACTCATTCTATCACAGCTGACAAATCTGGCAGTGTTTTACTATCTATTCATTTTCCATAGCCATTCTTTTCATTATTGTCACTTATATCATGCTAATTCTGGGTATTTCATCTCTCTCAGGAGTTTTTAACACACACATCTCTTCAACAAAGATTACATCCACTAGAGGTATTCTGTTAGCATAATAACTACCAGTCTCATTTAAGTCATAAATGACATCTGCTGATCATCAGCATAAATTACATATATGCATTTACATGCCAAAAGAGTGAATCTAGGCCTCTGTATCTCCATTACTACATTAGCATTTTCAAACAATGTAGATCTCCTTCAGTTGAAATTTTATAACATATCAAGAGCATAAAAGTGCAAGGATGGGGTTAGGAAGGTGAAAGCTCATCTTCAGTTGAATCTGTCAAGTGATGTGAAGGGCAACAAGAAAGGCTTCTACAAGTACATAAACAGTGGGCCTGCTGCTAAATGGGGCAGGGCCCTAGTGACAAAGGACACGGAAAAGGCAAAGATCCTGAATGCCTTCTTTGCCTAATGTTCAGGAATCCCAGGCTCTTGAGACCAGAGGGAAAATCTACAGAAAGGAAGACTTACTCTTTTTGGAAGGATGAGTTCAGGAAACACTTGAACAAATTGCATGTACACAGGTCTATATGACCTGGTGGGATGCACCCACAAGTGCTGAGGGAGCTGATCAATGTCATTGTGAAGCCACCTCTGATTATCTCTGAAAGGTCATCAGGGCTGGGGAAGGTGCCCGAGAACTAGAAGAAAGCAAATGTCACTCCTATCTTCAAGAAGTATGAGAAGTGAGATATGGGGAGCTACAGGCTGGTCAGCTTCAGTTCAGTCCATATGAAAGTGACGGAGCAACTAATCCTGGAAATCATTTCCAAACATATTAAGGACAAGAAGTAGATTGGGTGTAGTCAGCATGGATTTACATGGGAAGCTGTACAACACCTCTAGCTCATGTCCTAAATATTTAACTGATTGTGAGATGCCTGCCCAACCTAATAGCTTTCTATGATGAGATGTCTGGCTTGATGGATGAGAAGACAGCAGAAGATCTTGTTCTTGAGACTGTCTCCCATAAAATCCCACTAGACAAGCTAATGAAATATGGACTAGACAAATAGTCAGGTGGACCGAAAACTAGCTGAACTGCCAGTCTCAGTGGGTTATGATCAACATCACAAAGTCCAGTTGGTAGCCAGTCTCTACTGATTTATCCCAGGGGTTGATACTGGGGACACTGCTGTTTAATATCTTCATTAATGACCTGCATGCTGGGACCAAATGCACCCTGAGCAGGTTTGTTGATGAAACAAAACTGGATGGAGTGGCTGTTACACCAGAGGGTTGCACTGCCTTTCAGAGGGACCTTGGATGGAGAAAAGGTCAGAGACGAATCTCATGAAGTTCAACAAAGGCAAACACTCAGCCCTGCACATGAGACCCCATGTACTTGCATACGCCAGGGGCCAACCACCTCAAGAAAGGTTTTGCAGAAAGGGGACTTGCAGGTCCTGGTGGACAAGTTGACTATAAGCCAGCAATGTGCCCTTGTGGCAAAAAAAGGTCAACATAGAATCAGTAAGGTTGGAAGGGACCTCTGGAGATCATCTAGTCCAACCTCCCTGCTCAGCAGGGTCGTCTAGAGCAGGTTAGACAGGGTTGCATCCAGGTGGGCCTTGAATATCTCCAGAGAAGGAGACTCCACAACCTCCCTGGACAACCTGTTCCAGTGCACCGTCACTCTCACAGGGAAGAAATTCCCCGTCACGTTCAGGCAGAACTTCCTGTGCTTCAATTTCTGCCCATTGCCTCTTGTCCTGTCACATGGAACAACTGAAAAGAGTTTGTTCCCGTCCCCTTGACACCCTCCCTTCAGGTACTTATACACATTGATAAGATCCCCCCTCAGTCTTCTCTTCCCCAGGCTGAAGAGGCCCAGCTCTCGCAGCCTTTCCTCATAGGGCAGATGCTCCAGCCCTCTGATCATCTTCGTAGCGCTATGCTGGACTCTCTCCAGTAGCTCCACGTCTCTCTTAACAGCATCCTGATGTGTTGTAGTAAGAGTGCTGTGAGCAGATGGAGGGAGGTGATCCTTCTCCTCTACTCAGCACTGGTAAGATTGCATCCGGAGTACTGTACCCAGTCCTGGGCTCCTCAGTATAATAAATAAATGGACATATTTGAGCAAATCCAGCAAAAGAGCACAAAAATGACTAACGGATTTGAGCACCAGTTCTACAAGAAGAGGTCAAGAGAGCTGGGATTGTTCAGACTTGAGAAGGCTCGGAGAATCTTATCAACATGTAAATATCTGATGGAATAGGGTAAAGCATGTAGAGCCAACCTTTTCTCAGTGTGAAGTTACAGGATGAGAGGCAATAGGCACAAATTGAAATTCAGTACATTCCATTCTGCCACTGTTTCTATTTGTGATCATACAGTAATACTAAATATAATTTGACAACATGGAACTTTACAGTACTATGTACACGAGAATAATCACTGAAGAAATATAAACAATAAACACTAAAGCTGTATCTGCCTAAGTGCAGAACTGATTAAAAAAAAAGTAATAGAATAAAACTCTAGTAAACCTTGCACTTGTGAGGTACATGAAGGCATTTGTGAAAGTAAAAGAAATCCAAACCTAATCTACAGAATTATAGTTGAAGAAAAGACTCCCAAGGTCTTACACGAGAGAATTTCTTTTTGGTATAAATCAGTAGAGTATGGTATGTACAGTACATAGTTACTGCATCAGAATCTGGAAGATGCATGCTTTCTGTTTGTATGACTGCATACCTGTATATTTGAGTACAGTTTTTAATGTAATGCTAATATGCATCTGCTGTTATATAAATGACTGTCGATACACAATTTTTCATCACTGAAATCATGTAACTCCAGACCATGTCTGTATTAGAAAAACACAAGTTACATTTGGAAGGCTACATGTATGCACAAACAGTTAAAGTTTTGCAAATTCCTAAGATTAGAAGAGATCTCAGACTCAAAAGCAAGTGATAATCTTAACTGGCTATATAATCCCTCCATTAGTTACTGTTTTTGTGATAACAAGATTTGCTGCATTATTTCACCTGTGAAATGCAATGTTAAGTGTCTGTGCAACATAAAGGTGCTTCAGTAAAGAAAATCAGGAAAGATATACGACTAAATCACCATTTCCCTTCTCTGCCACCCCTTTGGTAATCCTAAGTTTTTAGAAGCAGTTTTGGCTCCTTTAACTACAAAAATAACCTCCCGTACATGTGCTATAGGCCTGCAGAGAGACCCGATTGAGTTTGTTTCTGTGTAATATAGTCCTAACAGAAAACATCAAATTTATAGAAGAGTTTTCAGCTAATCAGAAACACAATCACTGATCTCCCAAGATCTCCTGCTTCAGCTATTAGCTTTCCTAACAGGAACCAGAATATCAAGTTTTCATCAGCTTCAAATATAATCTTTTAACACCCCAGTCTTGATACAGATTTTATTTTTAATCACTGAGACTAAGGAATGCACTGCTCTTCCCAGTTCTCAGTTCATTCCCCAAAAGATAGCATTGGACATGCTAGATTTTTTTTTTCAAATTTTTATTGTACAACTTGCTTACAGAAAATTAATAGAATTTAGTGTCACCATGAAATATTATTATACAGAATAAACATTGCTGAGGAGCCAATCCCTGAATACACTCACTTTCTATATCCTCAGCTATCTGCACTGCAGCTCACAGAACAAACCTGTCTTCCTGACTGCAATTCATTAAGACATATGAAAACTGCAGCCCTTTCGATGGGCTCCATTTCAGTAGAATTTTGCAAAATGAAAGCAGTCTTTTTTTTTTTACTGCAAAAAAAGCAGTTTACAAATGAAAAATAATCAGCAATAAGAAATACATTTCTCCCCAAGCCAGACCAATTCACAGTCCTTGAGCACATTATCAGAAAACAAAAAACTTTGTTTTTCTCCCCTAGAAATGCACTTTGTGAAAAATGCAGTTTAACTGCCTGTCGGTATCACAGGAAATTTCAACTGTAATCTTTGGACACAAATCTCTAGAAAGATTCAGTAGCTTCAGAAACAGAATTATCAGCGATCATCAAGTTCCTTTCCAGTCTTTCACTGCTGTATCTTTCAGTACAGTTGATTTGAAGGCTTGTTTTCCCCCCTCCCTCCAAACAATGCTTTTATAAAAAAGAGAGGTAAGCATCAATTTATGGAATTGACATTTTTAGAGCTATTGAAGGCCAACTTAAGGAGGAGGGTCTTCACCTCGAATAGCTTTGTACTTAGCCATGTCTTCGGGGAAAACCTTGGTTAGTTCTTGAATTAACAGACTTTTAAATTTCTGGAAAGAAAAGAAAATGCATATAGATCACCTGTATCATTTATTTAGAGTCCATCAAGCAGTATTATCTGATAAACACAAATGTCTGTATACAAGATCTAGTTATACATTTCAGTGATCAGAAAGAACTGTATCAAAAAAAACAAACAAAGTGACATTACAAAATTCACAGAAAATGCCCACGTAAAATCTACTAGGAAAGCATCAGACAAAAGAAAGTGTTTTTAATTTCCTATAAACTAGCACTTGCACCTACACAAGAAATACAAAATAGTTAGTATCTGTCTGGTTCGTAAAGGCTTTGAATAGTTTCTTCCAAGAATTGTAATTTAAAGATCAGCAAAACTTGCACTGAAAGTATGTTATACTTGTAAATTTAAGCTTCAAAATATTTTATTCATATTACTTTTATTACCACCTTCCTTTCCAATGCTTTCCACCCCTTGCCTCAGAAGCTTTGTGGAAATTTATGAGTCAAAACCCTTCATTACTGCAATTACTTTCTCATCTCAGAAGACAGGAAGAAAAACAAAACAAAACAAACATAGAACACACAGGTCTACTTCATTACCTTATTTCCCTTTCAAGTGAAAGGGAATGCAGTAAGTGTAGGATAAGTAACTAGCATCACTGAAGTGCTAGGAAAGTACATAGTGCTCCCCAGTATCACCTCCCATTACCAGCCTAGGATTACTCAGAACAAATAGGAAATCAGAGCAGAACAAGATCCACTCATTTTGTTTTGACTAAGGTTTTCGGTGACTAACCACAAACATTTCACTTTTTAAAATATTCTATGCTCCAATTGTACCTCTTAAATAATAAGCCATCTTAAAAAAAGTCTTAATGCAAAGCTGATAAAGGACAGATGCACTAAATTTGATATGGAATCCCCTCCACCTCTCATAAGATATGTAATTCTTCCAACAACTGTTGCAAGCATTAACTGTTATACCAAAAGAAAAAACACAGAAGCCTATGTCATATGGAGATATGCCTATGTTCTGCAGCACAAGTTGCCATACTCTACATGAATTTTAAGTTCAGCCAAAACAATGTTCTGAAGCAGAAACAAACTCTTCTTGAGTTTTACTGAACTTTGTTTTCTGTTCGCATTTTTCAGCAGTAAATTCCAATGGTCAAACAATGTTATTATCTAAGGTTATTACCAGGTGAAACTACAAGTTCAGAAAACCTAACCTCTGGCATACATTTGAAGTCACTTCATAAAGATTAGCTTGTACTTGGCAAACCATTTGCGTAGTAGTACTCCAAGACCCATTCCATTCTATAACACAATACACACATTTATTCAAGAAATTTTTTTTTAAAAAAAACAACCTACAACCCACATGCAGATAGCCTCTTCTTTTTACAACAGGTTGCATCATCATCAGTTAAAATAAAGAGAGGCAGAACAATCTCTAATGCAAGCCACCTAATAAGGAAAATTTAGTAACCGTACGAGTGATAAAATACAGAAGTTTACAGATAAGTGAGAACTTATCAAAAAAAGTTTTGTATACATTTGCACTTTCATTTTTTCTAGTTTACCTTCATTGTATCAATTTTTCCTTTTACTTGCTCATTCTTAGCCAGAGCTCGCTCCAGACACTCTTTAGTGTAAAGCTGAGGATTACGGCCTTGATCTATATATCTGAAAATATAAAGAGATACCACCTAAATGATCATATTCCAAATATGATTTTCACCAAGAAACAGAATTATCCACACTGCTTGCCTTTTCAGTTAAAAAAAAAAAAAAAAAAAAAAAAAAAAAAGTACATTTTAAAACACAGTTCAGGTCAGTCATTTCCAAAACACAGCTCAAGGAAAGCAAGCCTGGAGCCTGAGGACAACTGTCTCAATCTTTATTTCCCAAAAAGCTGGAGCTTTGAGAAAGGTATTAAACACAGATAAAAATATAGCTACCCAGTTCCTCACAGACAATAAGACAACTTTATACATGAAAGAGAAAGGTGCATCCTTTCCAAGCGAAGGAAAGGAAACTGACCCTAAAGTTTCTTATCAGGTACTAACTAGATATGAGCACATAGGAATAAGGCAAACAGCAATTTAAGGATGAGGAAGAAGAATCTGTACATGGGTTAACAAAAATTAACACGCTTGAGTCAGCAAACACATAAGCATATTTTTCTTGGCAATATGAATGAAATATAACTGGCAAAGAGATACTTTGTTATTGCATAAACAAAACAGAAGATGCATAACTATTAACAAAGAGTGAAAAGCCTTCCTGTTGTTGGTTTGCAACATTCTGATGTGTTGCTGACTGTAGGGCTACAACATCTGGACTGAAAGATGAGCATTAGTATGCTAACTTGAGAGCTACACCATAAAAGCTATCTTGTACAGCTCTTCGTCAACATTCATGACAGTTTTTACTGTCTTAATTCTGTGCCAACAAGATGGCTGCTAATGAAATTAAACACCTAAACACTGGCCTAATTTACTTTCACCTGCTGGTTTACATCTCAATTTTAACATAGTGTAAAAGTATCTTTCTAAAATGAAAGCTTAGCAAGTTACTCGACATAGGAAGTAAGACAGACTCTGCCTAATTATGCAATGCCATGCAATATAGAACGAGAAAAGAAAAAAGTGATCTGAGAGAAAGCTGATGTACAATTTGCCACCTCTCACATCCTTCTGCCTTCACATCCTAGCAAGATATTCTGAAGACATAGTTTTAAGAAATGCCCATTTCTTCCTGGGAGGATCCAATGTCACAAAGACTGGCTACCTCAAACCACAACGCCTTCTCTTACGGGCACGATTACTCACTCAAAGACTTCCAAGGGCACGCTGATGTCGTGAAGCTGCTGCCGGCACTTGTCGATATCCTGCAAACCCGTCACCATAAAATTCCTGGAAGAGAAAAGAATGTTTTGCGAACCCTCACCGCCGGTGTGACAGGAGCCGCTCGCGACATGAAGCACCGGCCAGCGAACCCCCCAGCTCCCCTCCCCCTCGCCGCACTGCGGCACGGTGGAGCGGCCTGCAGCGGCACCAGGCCTGGAACGGCTCCCGCCAGGGCCCCGTGTCGCGCAAAGGCCCTGCCCGGGGAGGAGGGGAGCAACGAGCCACCAGGACGCCCTGCCCTGAGGCCGGAGAGAGCCTCACAATTTTTGGTTGAGGCCAGCCTGGCTGCTGGGCTGGAAGTCGCTGACGATGATGCCGAGCTGGCGGATGTTCTCCACGAACTTCTCCAGGTGCTCCTCCAGCGAGTCGAACTTCTCCGCCATCGCCATGCTCGCCGCCGCTCCCTTCCGGGCGCCGCCCCGCCGCTTCCGGGTTGCCGCCGCCTCACTTCCGGCCCGGCGGGCGGGTGGCAGGGGGGAGGAGGGGGATGTGCCTGGATGTCTGTGCCTGTCACCCCGAGTCACGGCTACGTTCGTGCGGGCCCCTGGATCTTATGCCCTGGCATTGGAAGTCTCATTCCGTAATTTTTAACTCCTTCGGTCGTGCTTATCCACTTGGTGCCTTTCAAGATACAGTGCGGCCCTGCCCCCGGCCTTGGTGCCCAGGGCCCTGAGGGGGCCAAGACATGGCAGCAGGTGTGGGCAGGAGATGGTCACCAGCTGTGTCCCAAACAAACGTGCTCGCAGAAACTGCCCGTGCCGGCTAGACAGAATCACAGGGGAATTGTAGCAACATTAGGATCTAACGAATGCCCAGTAGCAAGGACTAGCAGTCTTTCTGTGCCTTGAAACTCCAGTCGCCGCACATATCCTCGAGAAAATACTATGTGCATGCTTACTTCCTGGGATTTGGCCTGCAGCCAAGATGTATGAGACTTTAATTCTTAATTCTTTAGTTAAATACATTGCCATTCGATTGAATACTTCATGTATACTTACGTGAACATTTTGTAATTGTTAGAATATGCAGTATTAATCATAACTACAGGTTTTATAAACAATGTCTTGGAGATTTGATTGTATTTCTCAAGAAGTTTCTGCTGTTTTATTAAAAGGACTTCAATAATTCTATGCAGGAATTCTACCACCTGCATAGAATTCCTGTCTGCCTTGAACTATGTCCTTTTTAATGTAGTACTTTTGCTCCTAGAGAGTTCAGCAGTTGCTTATGTCATTTCATCAAAGTAAGCATCATACAAGCCTCAAAATGTTCCTGAAACTAGCATTCAAACACAATTTGTCATTTAGGATGACTTATTTTAATTATATGTCTCACTTTATGAAACTGAAGAATGCTCAATTCACCAGTTTCACAACTGATGGAAAATTAATTGCAGGCAAAAGTAAGATCTATAAACCCTAATTCACACAGGTCAGTATTGGCATTTGGGTGTTCTAGATTTATCAAACAAATGAATGCAAATAATGAGAAATATTTTTACTCTGAAGGCAAATCAATACTAAACTATAATTAGCATCTTTTACAAACTCCAGATAATTGCAGTTTGACAAATACGGATCATTAGTAACCCTCATCACTGCTTTCCTTTGTTTTTTTATTTCCTTTTACCATATATCATCTCTAGGAATTTTCAGTAGAACCCAATTGAGTAGGAAGTATGCAAAGCAACTAATAACATCCCTGATAAATTTTCCAGCATTTCTTTTGAAATAGTGAGATTGAAAATTCACTGCTGATGTTGTGGCCCACTAGACATGGGCTGCTCCATCTAGATCTTGAAGTGTCTTCTGACTTCAAGATCTAGACTTCTCAAAGACATGATCTTTCCCGCCAGCCCACTGTTACAAAACTATTTTAATCCACTCTCATTTTGTTTTTTCCATTATCATTTTCTCTGTCCTCAACAAATACCAGCATATTTGTGATATTTTTAACCATCACTTAGAACCTCTCTTCTTTTGAGTTTTCCCTTTGTGTTACACGATGTTACACATTAGGCATGTCAAGTCTGTGTTATAATTGTTACATACAAATTGTTCTTTTTCAGATGCCTTCATAGCTTACCTCTGACTTCAGTTCACTTACCACCCCAATGCTGCACAAAAGGTTAAATTCTAGTCCTGATCCATTTACTGTTTAGAGCCGACTGCCTACTTTAAAGATTTTCAGAGGTAGCTGCATAGTTTTTCCCATAGTGCCATTAATAACTATAAATGTGTAAAAGTAGGGTTATCTGTAATTATCCTATTGCTTTGGTGCATTCCATCAAATTACTCATTAAAGTTACTTCCCTCATTACTCACAGTAAACTTCACAACGGCAAGCTGCTGTCTACTGGTACAGTTTCTGTGTTAGGGATCATCTTTGTAAAGTTCTTAGCCCAATAGAACCTAACACATGGGTAAAGGCCATACATGCTACTGTGATACAAGTAACCTCACATATCCAAAAAGCAGGTATTTTTCTGACTGTATCACTCCAAGTGTCTGATCAGTAGATATGCTCTGACAATACCTGATTCTACACATAAAGGAAGCCCTCAAAATTTCCTTTTATCTGAAAGTGAAAATACCTGGAATGCAGGATACCTGGATTTAAATATCTCTTACCCAGAAGAATCAGAGCCTACAGAAAACCTTCATCTCAGAGGCTGAATCATATTTTGCAGTGGGGTCCTTTCAGTTCCTTCTCATTGTGGCTGTTCTACTTTATATGGAAATTAAGTATTCCTTGGCCAATAAAAAAAAAGGATTGGCATGCCACACACAAAGAAATGGAGGAACCAGGAACTGATTAGCTGATAAGTACTCATTATCTTCTCAACCTCTCTTATATCTGCTGATGATGAGTGCTTTTCTAAACTGTGTAAAAATAGAAGAGTTAATATACACAGAAGAACTTTACTTGATAGCAAAAAACACAGTGGGATCATCTGGGGAATGACAAAATATTAGTCTGTATTAAATAATCCAGATATAATTTTCCCTGTGGGAAGAATATCTGACATGTTTAAGTTCCTGTGGCACATCACAGTAAAAGTATATTTTATAAACAGCTTCTTTCCAGTGTGTCTGTTTTCAGCTGAATCGGAGATCAGTCCAGTAAAATTAAAAGTCAGCTCTTCATGTTTTCCCAAGTACCACTGATTGAAAATGAATTAGCTCTCAGTTTACAGCAGATAAGAATCTGACCCTTTGATTCACCATGAATCGTTTGAATATTTGAAGTAAGAATTAAGCCAACAAGATAGGATATCTGATCAACAAATTTAATGTAGTTTGTGTATTCATAGTCACAAATTGCAACCATTTCTGTTCCACAACGAGAACCATCAAAATCATCTATCAGGTATCTACTCAGTGCTTAGCAGTGGTAAAAAATCATATGGAAAGTTAGGAATTGTTAGGAAAAGATTTTGAGAATGAAGCAGAGAATGTAATTGTTCTATCTTATAAATCCACAATTCACTGTGACCTTGAATACTATGTGCAGTCATGGTTCCCTCAAGGCCAGAGTAGACATGGAAAAGATTCAGAGAGGGGCTGCCAACATGACATGTTTTCTATACTAGGAGAGCCTGAGTAGACTGGGTCTTTTCAGATTGGGAGCCCACCAAATGGGGCAATGATGGACACTCTGCTTTCTCTACAAAGCCATGAGTAGTCTGGTCTGGACAGACTGTCTTCCAACATGAGAACTAGCAGCCATCAAATGCAGCCAACAAGAGACAGGTTCAAACCACACAGATAGAGGTGATGTTTGTCATGCAAGGCTTAATATGCTCATAGAATTCCTTGCCAAAAGATGTTGCAGACACTAAAACTTTAATTGGATTGAAGGGGAGACTGAAAAATGCTTGGTAGAGAGAGTTACAGAGAGGTAGATAAGCCACACCTAGCTCAGGAAATCCCCTGAACTGAATGTAGTCCAAGTCTAGGACTAGTCTAATACATGTTCTTGCTCTTAAGTGCTTGCTTCTGGTTGCTGTTGAACACAAGACGTGGGCCATATGGAGCCTTGATTCGAACCCACATGGTTACTGTTGTGGCTGCTTGAGCAGTCAAAGAAGGAACTATTCTGTGTAAGTTGCAGACAGATAGCATGGTGGTTTCTTACCACACAGAGCATAAAAAAGGTTGCTGTAAGGTTTCAACAAAACTCAATTCACCATTTTCTTATTTGGCAATATACGTCAGATAAGCCACCTTTCCGGTGTTATGTGGCACAATGCAGTATTTAATTACTGAAAGTGCTGTCGTAGTCATTTTTTTCTTCTCAGAGTTATAAATAACCACAAATTGTTCATCTTTTTGTCCATCTCCTGCATTGTCACTCTCGTCACAGCTTCCATTTTCAGCCACTGGCAATAGCATGGAAAAGGCAAATGAAGAAAATAAAATCCATTGCGTTCCAATGATGTACATTTTCTTCCCTTACTTCTTGCTTACTTTCTCTGATTCAGTTTTTTTCTCTTTTCTTTTTCCTGCATGATTGTTGCTAAAGTACAGACCACTTCTTCCTCATTCTGTCTCTCTGAAGTCCCAGAAATATAGTTAAAATTTCATGTTATTAACAGAGAATGTCACCTACCTAAGAATTCCATTTTATAAGCCAACTATTTTTCATTGTTTTGAATACAACAGGTGATAAGCAAAAGAGAAACAGGGAAGATAACTGTGAGCAGCACAAAAAATAACTATCTCTTCTTGATAAATCAGGTTGATAAGATTTATATTTAGGAATTTTTGGACTTACTCAGAAACAAGCCACAATGTATTTTAATATTAAATGGAAAAAAAGTGATATGATAAAATAAATATCAAAGATATACATTCCCATTATTCAGCTGAATAAGAGGTGTAATTATAGTTCCCATACAGATTGTATATTTAACAGCTTGCTCATTAATGATTGGAAATAACCTACTTCTTACCGCAGATTGTGAGTGGTACATTTATGCAACATGGCTGAATCTCAGCCTTACTGAAATCATCTAAATATATTTGTCTAAGCAGCCACAGGATCAGGATTTTGTTCAAGTAATTTTTGCTCTTCCAAGTCCAGTAGATTCTTAGATGTTCTGGGACTTATCCAAAGGTAACTGAACCCCAGGAGACTCTTTCTATTGGTGGTAATGGACTTTGGATGAGAGAGCCTAAGAGCCTATTTTTGTAATTCTGGCTCCAAGGAAGCCAGCAAGATATGATAAAGAGTTTATACATGTTTCAGGCCAGGAACCTGATTTCCGTAGAAGAATGACAGTGCATCTAGAACTGCAATATTGAAAATTTTTGTTTCATACTATCGGTAAATATTATATAACGAATTAATTGATAATTTTATTTGAAGAAAATATGCTGAAAAATCATTAGGATTTTTTTTTCATCAGGAATATTAATCTTACTGATCAGACCAGGGTTATATTGCATCCATATTGCTACCACGTGTCATTTAAAAAAAAATCTGCTCTTCTGAAATACAGAGGCATTTCAATATTTCCCAAGTACCTTGACATGATTTTCTCCTACAGATGTGAGATATGTATATATATAGTACTGTCAGAAAAATACTAACTTTTCATTATATAATGCCAATATGTAAGATTGATTAATCTCATTTTGCCTTTTTTTGGGTGCTATATTTAAAATCGATACTTTTTTCATTACTTGAGAGACAGGAAAAAAGGCATAAGAATACCCCAGGCAGTAGAATATACCAAGATTCCCAGACCACATCTGAACTAGCAAATGAAATAGACCAGGGACCAATGTCTAGTGTTGAGTCTAGTTGGTACAGAGCTGCCCTTATTTATATTCTAACCCCTGAAATTTGCCTGAAAACGTTTCAGAAAGAATGTTAGTTGGTCCAGACCAAAAATCTGACTGGGTACTTTGTAACAGTTGTTACACTTTTAGTTTTTCTAAGATAGAGCTATGCAAGTTGTACAAGAAAAAGGATTACCCATGTGGGTTTAAAGCAGGACAAATCAGAAAATCAGAAAAATTAATTCGTATTTGCAATTATTACTTGTTGTGAAAGTGTTTAAGCTGTATGTACACCAAGTTTCACAGTTTCAATATGTAACAACTGGCACTGCCACCTTGGTTCTTGAAACCTGCAGGGATTTTATGTGAGAGAGTTTAGATTCAGTAGGCACTACAGGCTTCAGCCTACTGAAGCAACCAACTACATATCATAAAAATGAAAGGTCATAAGCTATTTCCTGAAAGGCGCTATGAGACAGGTAGGTGTTTGAGCTAAAGACTCTTTTTCCTATTCCTCTTTTTTTTGGGGGGGGGGGTTGAAAGTAACTCTTTAATTTTTAGAACATTTTGTGTACATTTTTGCGTTCATATTCTACTCTCTTTAGTATCTGTCTGCATCTCTGAGAAAGATACTTTCTTTCCTGCTCATGCCCAGCATCCAGTCTTTAAATAGGTTTTACTCACATAAGTAGCCTGAATAAGATTTTAATTTACTGCTATTGATTCTTTGCACATCTCTTTCTGCCTGATGAAGGAATGCTCTATTATCCAGTTACTTCTGTTGTGATGTATTTATTCTGTGCTTTAATCAAATAATTGAATGATCTCTCAGTCTTCTATATGATATATTAAACAAGCCAAACCTTTTACATCATTTTCTTGAATCACTTTGAGCTTTTTCTGTACTGTTCCCAATTTTTCAATATCACTAGGAAAAGCAAGATGAACTGCACATTGAGATTTAGTATTGGACTCTGCAGAGGTGTTAGTCTTACTCCCCCATACCTTGTACTGCTCACTACTTCCCTAGTAATACATTCCAGGATTGCACAACTCCTTTTTGCTACAGTGTTCTTCTAGAAGTTTGTGTTGATTTGCTGGCACATTATGACCCCTAATTCCCTTTCAAGATCACTCCTGTAAGGCATATAGTCTCCAGTTCTATAAATCAGACTTGCACAATTTGCTTCTAGGAGGGTAACTTTGCAATCATTTGCCCTTCTTTGAGAAATTGTACTATTCAGTTTAGGGAGCCTGCTCTCTATTTATCACTTTCTTGACCTTTCTGCCTGCTCTTTACTTTATTCACACTTTTATATTTACCTCTGCATCATCAATAAAACTATTATATGCCAGTACTAGACCCCCAGGGAATTCCACTGAGACTACTGCTAAATAAAATTCTGCTGGGGAGTGACCGCAGGAACAGATCACCTGATATGTCACATTGCTCCCAGAACTGATTTCAGAGTGGTTTGACTAGCTTGATCTGAATAGAATTGTAGAAGAAGCCTGGAATAAGGGATTGCTCCCAGACCCTGATTTTGCATGCTGTATTGCACTAGGTTTGCCTTGCTCAGCCTGCTAAAGTTGTTCGATACCAGAAGGCCTTATGCCTCAGCATGTCCTGAAACGCCCTGACTCAGGCCTCACCACATACAGCCTTACCATCTTATAAAAACATCATTTTCAGGTGCATTCAGTGTTCCTCACTTTCCAAGATGGTTGTAGTAACACAGGTACTCAGGTTGCTCCCTATACTGTTCAGGCTGAGAAGACAGAGCAAGAAAAAATCCTCTCTTATGGTCACCATGATCACCTACTTTTTGCTTTCTACTCCTCAACACAGATCTTTAGACAAGACTTCAGAGCGCTGTCATGTCCACCCTTCTGACAAATGCCTGGTAGCCCTCCTGTTCCAGCAGGTTTCTGAGATACGGTTTGCAGTAGAATAAGCCCAGCCGTAGCCCCTCTAAAACAAAATGTGGTCTAGAGATGGAGGTGTCTGCAGAGAAAATCATTATGGGCAGTGATTCACTGTAATGTGCCAGCTCTGGGGCTACATATCTTCTTACCTCCTTTTCCCTCCACAGACACTTCTGAAAGGGAATTACAAGCTCTGACTGATCCTGTCTTGGAAGACACATACTGTTTACCAAAGGATGGGGAAACAGAGGATACTGAATGTCCTAGGGGCCATTGCAGACAAAGCTGACAGTACAGAGGTAAGGAAAAGCCTGCCCTCGTGCCAGAAAAAGGCTGAGGAAGAGGCCATCTGTTCTGTGAACAAGAAGAAATTAAATAGGAAAAACTGATTCAGGAATTGTTTGATTCCTTTCCCTTTCATGACCCTGGTGCTTTTGAGTTGAACTCTTCCACCATCTGTCTTTCCTCTACCACCAGAACCATAAAACAAGTCTTGCTTACAGCCTCCTTCAACAAGCATTGTCTAACTGTAGTCCTTGCCCTGGTCAAAGGAAAAGACTTGTCCAAGCCTCATGAGACACTGTAAAAACAATTACCTTATGTAGAAGCCTGAATAGATCCTTTTCTTCTGTTTTTCACATATTTTTTCTGCTTTCGCATGTCATCCAAATGCCTCCACTGCCTCGTATTCCAATGATAGATATGATTCTTGTGGTAAGACTTGTGAGGATGGATGCAGGTGGATGAAGGCCCTGTTAAAACAACTGTCCAAGCCTGTAACTATGACTATATGCCATGAAGGGGAAGTATGCACCCCGCACTTGGCAGCCCTCTTCCCCACCTGAAAATGCCTCTCTGTTTCTGGCAGGGGGAGAGGGGAGACCAGCATGGAAGTTGGTAGAGTGGTCCAGGCTTGAAGAGAGAAAAAGTTGTCTTCAGAGTTCAGCCCTTGCCCTGTCCTTCCCCCTGATCTCCTCCCAAGCCCCAGTCACAGTGAGAATGACATTTAAGCACCCACCTCACCCAGGTTGCCCCATGTGGTCACAACTGTGCTGGGACTGTCATGTGCCTATGAGTCTATATGTCCTTGTGAGCCACTCAACACAGTATACATTAGCTGTCAGATCCTGCTATGTGGGCAGACACTTCTCAGAGGCTGGCATGGGAAGCTGAAGCAAAACGTTGCTTAGACAGAAGGAAAGCAGGTAACAGCCAGCAATGATAGCAACAGATTTTAAGAGATTATCTTTCTTACATAGGGAAGGCACTAGCTTACAAAGTTTCGTGGTGCATCTCTTACATGATTGGTGTCACAGAGATAGGGAAGCAGAATCTAGGAAGAAGAGTGTCTCTGAATGGCTGAAGCAGGTAAGCAACATCTGGCATAGCACAGATAGACAGATACTCAGAAATCACCAAACTGGTACCGGTGTGTAAGAAAAAGAGCTCAGCCTCACTAGTGAAGAAAGACTGAGGCATCATCAGCCAGGCAGACTCTGAAGCCAGTAGTTTTGTTTCTGATTCTTCTTTGATAGTCAGCTAGGACTCAGAGGTTTTGTTTACAGTAAGCACTATTCATCACCACAGTTGCATTTATGGTTGAGGACTATAGCCCTAAATTAAGTTGCTATGAAGTCATGCCTAAAACCTAACAAGATTTTCTGTTTCTATTTCCCATGTTTGACTCTGGGAACAAGGATATCTAAGGTCATGCATTCTTTCACAGACATCCAAATAAAGCGATATTCTTTACACACTACCACACTGAATACTTCAAAATAACTGTTGTGGCTCATGATTTCATCTGAGATAGTAGATAAAAACCCTTGCTGTTGATACACATGAGACTAACGATCCCCTTCACATCCACAGCCTACAAATAGAATGGCCCTTCTCTTTACAAGTAAGTGTTTTTCTTAAAGTAGCAGCTTCAGCTTTCAACCTACTTATACTGGGCATTGCTATATTCTGCTGGTCACTCTTGTTACATTCCCTAAATAACTGGCATCCTTTTCTCTGTGGTCAGTGGTGTTCAAATGCTAGGCAATCAACAGGGGTTGAAAGGGGTAAGTTCAGCATAAAATCATGAATTTTGCCTTAAATATCTGCAGGTTATAATTCATTGTCACCATCATGTATTGGGAGTGCAATAATGAATGGAAGTGACAAACTAAAAAACACAGAAATACTTGTGATCAGTCTACGTTTCTGATCTCATTTTTACCAGTAGCAAATCATTGTGCAAAGAGACTAACAGAGCATCAGGCTCAGTAGCTGTGGGAAGCTTGATTTATTTCCATTGTTGCTGGGCTTATAAGGCAGCAGTACATAGGGAAAGTAGAACACTGATCAGGCTGCCAAACCACTCATCCTTTGCCTGGTACGTGACATAGTGCTTACTAGATTCCTTCCTACATTGGCCCTACAGATGCAACAGTGAAGCACGCAAGGAGCTGCCATTTTTTGCCTCCACGAGACAAAGGAGCTGTCATCCCAAATTTATCTCTGGAACTCAAGTGCTGAAGCACATGAATGTGAGCATCACATCTGTGATGCTATGAATTTAGTGTGCTTTTTGGTCTAGCCATAATCATGGGTAACTCTTGCTGATTGTGAATGCAGTTACTAGTTTGCCCTCTTAACGTAATACAGACCTTGTCTTTTGTGGAGTCCCAAAATCTATTTTGAGCTGGAGCAATATTTCTCAAACTTTTTTTCTAGAAGTGACTGCCTTTGGGGCCTAACTGTTTTCCTGGAACTTCTTTGAATAAGACCACTTTCTGGCCAAGGGGCCAGTGAACAACCAGCTGGTGGCAGCAGCAGTTCTGCTTCTCCAAGAAGAGTGGGCAAGGACTTGGTTGTAGTTCCCAGTGACAGTGTGTGTAAACACATACTCTGCGCTTTGGACAAATAGAACCACTCATAGTCATCTCATAATTAACCTATTTTTTAGTGTTTAGTTCTTTCTAATCCTTTGTTATCCCCTTTGGATTTTTTCATGGTAGCTTGGGAGTTATAACTGTTTGAGGAACACCCAGGCTAGAGCATCTCTCTTACCACGGTGATGACAAAGGTGATGTTAAGATCTTAAGAGAAAGAAGAAAGAGTTCTTTTTCCCTTAATGTGTTGCAATTGACCTTTCTTAAGCCTGTGTGCTGTAAAGAGAAATATGAAAGAATGTAGTTAGACCTGAAGGGAGCACAGAGGTAAAGGTTTGGCCAGAGTCAAAGCAAAAAGGTTTAGCAGGCATCAGTGATGAATGTGTTGTCCTGTAATTCAAGTGTGACCTTAAGAACACCTTATAGAATGGTTCTAATACTTTCCTATCATTATTAAAAGACTCCATGGAGTGCCATCTTCAGTCACATTAGCCTTTTTTTTCTTTTTTTTTTTAAGTTGCATCACTCTGCCAATACATACTTTTAATGCAGTATACCAACACACTCTTCTTTCTTATCTCCTTCTTTCTTCATCTGCTCCTCCAGATTTATATAAAAATTCCTTATCATTGCCCCCTCAGCACATGACCTTCTACATTATACTATTAAACTTTATCTTGTTTCTGTTACTTCACATGAGCAAGAGCTCTGGGATCTTAAAACTTCAGGAGGCTAAAATTATTCAATTGCATCATGAAATATCTGAGATTAAATTGCTGGAATTCCAAAATTCTGCCTTGAATGTTAGGCTCCATGGGTTTGACTGTCTGCATATGTTAGCTGTGGTTGCTTGGTTCACGTTGATACTCATCTGTTACATAGGTAACCTAGGGTCTTAGTATCTTCTCCTAGCTGGGGGCTGAGCTATTATAGTGAGCTAATAGTAAGCTACCTGTGTGAGTCCCAAAGGGAGTAGAGTGCTGTTCATCCGTCACACACTGCATAGTGAAGCAGTTAGAGTAGCAGCCCTCAACCTTGTGTAGAGCAGACTGCCATTTACACAAGGCACCTCTCAGACTCTCTGTGGAATACAGAGGCATCCATCACTATCTGGCTTGAAAAAAAAAGTGTTATCTAAGGATCAGCTAAAAGCTCAGACACATATTGTTTGCTCCTACTTAAACACAGGAGAGCTGTAAGGCTTTCTTGATGGTTGTGGTTCTCTGTTTACATGCAACAGTCCAGAAAAGTTCATGATCTTTAGAAATTCTAGCCAGAAAGTTTAGAAAGTCATTATCTACAAAGATAAACAGGAACTTTTGCACCCAGATAGAATGAACATTATATTGTTGCCATTCTTCCAAACATAGCAAGAGATACACCTTCCTCACTATTTCTTTGATTTGTAGGGACTTTTACTTAATACCTCAACAGGTAAAAAACAAACAAACAAACAAACAAAAACATTAATAGCTGAGTCTGAGCTGCTGAAGCGTGACTGCGGAGGGGGGCTTGTAACATGAATATGCAGCCAGAAGATGTCAATGTTGAAGGTGAAACAAGGTAAAGGATGCATTACACTTTTATTTTAGGATAAATTTATGAGTGTTTTGCATGCTTCTCAAAAAGATTTCTCCCAGGATAACTAATGATACCTTGCATTTGTGCACAAGTGCAAGATTTCAGACATACTTGTGTGTATATGAGACGCTTATCTCTGACACAAAGGAAAGGACGTTCCCTTAATAAAAGTAAAATCTCTTTTAGCTGGTAAGTAGCAATACTCCAAAGTGAACATCATGAGCATTAAAAGCCTCTCCTGAATGTTACTAGCGCTGTGCAGACCTAGAAAGCAAACAACCACACTCTGGAGGCCTCCTCATTCTCAAAGGCTGTTGTTGTGGTGTGGAAACTATTCATTTATCCAAAACATTACCTTTGTATTTATTCGGGCTCATCATGTCTGTGGAGTGGAGGTTACCTGATGTGTTTTGTTCTTCTAACTCAATGAAAGAGAAAGGAAATGCCAGATGGATTTCTGACGTTGAGAGAAAGGTAACTGCAGAGCATGTATCAACATGTTACTACACAGGAACTGCACATGCACCACTACAGGCTTTTACATTCCTGGGTAGAGTATTGTTTTGTGTCTTTCGTCATGTTTGTTGCTAGCACTTTTCCTCTGAATAAACTCTGTAATAAGTGATGTTGCCACATTGGAGCATGAAAGGAGGCAGACAAATAAAGAAGAATCTAAGATGACCAGTAAGATACCAGTAGGTGTTGGGAGAAATCAATCAGGCAAAGCAGGGAGAGATGAATGCATAGCTTACTTGTTGGAAAACCATGTGTTTGCAAATTTGTCAATTAAAACTTCAGTTCAATCCAGGGAGGAGACTCTGTCTTATGCTATCAAGGAATGGTACCTACAGGACTGATTTAGGTAAACGACTCTTTTAGAATTCCAGATCTAGAAGCTCGCTTGATCCTGAGTATGACACACAAACTCTTAAGATTTTAATGTCACCTAGAGCAATCTAGCTGCAGATCTGCAGAGGAAGGCAAAAATAAGACTAGTAGAAAACAAATTATTCATTAAGAGAAATAAAAAAATATTTCAAACTCCAGTGAAAGCCTTGAGGCATAGGATTAATATAAGTATAATGCAAGTCAGCAGTGATCTAGTTTCTATTTGCACACATTTGTGGATACCAATGCATCAGATGCCCAGGAATTTATAAGCTTAATTTTATATCTTCAGAGATACCTCTATTCTGTTGTATAGTCATGTCCATTGGCTTCTCAGGCTCCATCTTATGTGGTTCAAAGGTACTGATTTTATATGCAGCTTGGAAGAGTATCCCAGTCCATCATTCATCAGAGAGCTAGAAGCCTTCTTTAAATTTTTAGTTCAGATACATTCAGGATCACTCACTGTAGAAGCACTTGATCATGTGATGAAGTCATTGTCCCTCCCTGACATTTACTTCTGAAACATATTTATAGAGTTACCGCCTCTCTATTCAGTCTTCACTGGGATAAACTAACCAAGGCAAGATCTTCTAATTCTTCTGAGAAGAGGTGCATTTGGTTCCCCCAACCATCCTATAAATGTAATTTAAGTAACACATTCTAACTTAATTGGCTAAACCTGTGCTCAGGCCTTACAGCTCTCCCACAACCAGTATGCATCTCAGCTTTTAACTGAGCCCTAGGTAACTCTTCTTTTTTCCTCTCTGCAAACTCTTCTCTGCAAACTCAATGAGAAAAACACTGTCAGAAAGTAACACCTTCTTGGTAGCCAAAGAACAAATTGACATTGCACTAGCAGTTGGGAACTCTGAGTCTCCCAATAGTGAGAGATGCCGCTCTACTCCAAGGGCCTGAGAAGTGCCCTCCATCACCAGCAGCCCACTCTACATGAGGTCAAGGACTACTGCTAAACTTGAGCTCTGAACATGGTCTTAGTCAGTGCACAATGAAGCCTGAAAGCCTGAAAGCAGCTTTCCAGGTAAAGATGTAGCAGCAATATATGCCAGGTATCAGCCTGGTTTTCACATCCAGATGTCCTTACCTGCCTGATTTGGGAGTTGTTGATCGGTCCAGATGTGTTTACATGCTGTAAGTGGAGCAACTGGTTCTGTTCCAAAGTAAGAACAGGAGAGTAGTGTCTTCTGGGAGACTGCAGACTAGGTCAACCTGACTACTACACCTGGCAAATTGGTAAGAAAGTATAATAACACATAGAACTAGTAGACATGTTTCTACTGTTTCTGATAACATAGATGAGGCAATCAGGATCCTGTAGAAAGAGCATGCATCAAAATGAAATTTTTACAGTTCAAAGCATTTATTGTATTTTTTTTTCTCCTTTCCAGTCTCTAAAGGTGAAGAGAGCTGAGCAGACAAAGAGTCTAGGAATTGGGTTTTCCCTCCTGTGCCTCTCACAGTCCCAGGAGAGTGGACCTACCCAGTCTGGAAGGGAGCAAGTATGTGAGGGACTGTGCAGAGGAGACAAAGACCCACATGCAAACAAAAACAAAGAAATACACACACACACACACACACACACACAGAATATGTGTGGTCATAAAGAATTTTACCTACTTTATACAGCCATGATTACTTATAATTTTATACATGTATGTACATGTGTAGTTATAGGTGTTTATATGGGTACATATGTGTAATAAATACATGTATGCAAACATTTATATGCAATTATATCTTTATATATGATTCTACAACTTTTATATATCTGCATTATATATATATGTATATGCATACACAGTAACGTCTCGGAATGGTGGTGTGTAATTTTCTGGCGCTGTGAGGCAGGATACATGCGCGCATATGCGGATACGTAAGTACAAGGCACGTGCGAGCATCCTCGGGTCTTGCCGCGGCAGGCGGGGCCGGTCCCGGAGCTCGCGGGGGGCCCGGCCCGGCCGCTGCGCGGGGCCCGCGGTGCCGCAGCGCGGGGCGGCGGCGGCGGCGAACAAAGGGCCGGGGCGGGCGCTGCGGCGGCGGGCGGCGGCGAGGCCGGGAGCCCGCGGGCGGCCGCAGTGGGCGCCGCGGGGGCGGGAGCCGCCGGCGCCCCCCGGGGAGGCGCGGGGACGAGCCCGGCGCGGAGCCGCCGGGGATTGGCTCGGCCGGCGCGGGCAGGGGGTGACCTGGGGAAGCCATCTGCGGCACCAGCGGTTTTACCGATTTCGGGCGGTTTGTGTGTGCTGGAGAAAAGAGGGGCGGGGGTGGCCTCCTCGTTCCCCCCCCCTTTTTTTTTCAACTTTTGACGGGATTACCGGATCTCTGATGTCTCCGAGGGCAGCCCCGGCGCTGCTGCGACGCCCCGCGCCGCAGTCCTAGCGCGGGGCAGCGTGCGAGCGGCGGCGGGGCCGGCGGCCGGCGCCGCATCCATCCTCCCCGCAGCGGCGGCGGCGGTTCTCTCCGCCGTGCGCCGCTGCTCGGCGCGCCCGCGTTACAGAGGGAGCGCTCGCCACCCTCACGGCGCCTTCCCTTCTCGCGGGGGGCACCGCATTTGCCAAGCGGAGGGTTAAAAAAAAAGGAAAGGCAGAGAAAGAAGGAGGAAAATAGAGGCGCGCGCAACATGGCCACTCTGCTCCGGAAAATTGGCCTCATTCGGCTGCACAACAGGGACACGGAGGACCCCAAGCACCACCACCACCACCACCGCAGCAGCCAGCAGGGCTCCTCGCTGCGGGCCAAGGGCAGCCAGAAGAGCAGCAGCAACAAGGCGCCGCCGGCCAGCGCCGGGGGCGGCGGCGGCTGCAGCAGCAGCAGCAGCAGCGGCGGCGAGGGCAGCCCCGGCGGCCACAGGAGCAAGAAGGCGCCGGAGGCGGCGCGGCAGCCGGCGCAGCTCGGCCCGGGCGGCGGCCGGGAAAGGCCGAGGGAGGCGGCGAAGGAGCCGGGCTCGGCGAAGGAGAGCAAGGCAGCGCAGGGCGGCGGCGGCGGCCGGCCCGGCTCCGCGCCGCTGGGGCCGCTGCCCTCGGGCTCGGCGCCGCTGGTGCCCGCCGGCCGGCAGCAGCACTGCACGCAAGTGCGGACCCGGCGGCTGATGAAGGAGCTGCAGGACATCGCCCGCCTCAGCGACCGCTTCATCTCCGTGGAGCTGGTGGACGAGAGCCTCTTCGACTGGAACGTGAAGCTGCACCAGGTGGACAAGGACTCGGTGCTGTGGCAGGACATGAAGGAGACCAACACGGAGTACATCCTGCTCAACCTCACCTTCCCCGACAACTTCCCCTTCTCGCCGCCCTTCATGCGGGTGCTCAGCCCCCGCCTGGAGAACGGCTACGTGCTGGACGGCGGGGCCATCTGCATGGAGCTGCTTACCCCCCGCGGCTGGTCCAGCGCCTACACGGTGGAAGCGGTCATGAGGCAGTTTGCAGCCAGCCTGGTCAAGGGACAGGTAGGGTGTTCGTGTGCTGGAGCCGTCTCTGTGTGTGTGTGCATGTGTGTGTCTGTGTGTATTGGATGGGCACAACGAAAGGCAGCGGGTCAAACCTCCCAGTGGCTGACCTTGGCCAAGCTGGGGTGACACCTATCCCCGAGGTCTGAGCGTCACCGGTGGCAAGGAGATGGAGACAAACATTTTGCTCTTTTGGGGTCCCGTCTCAGGTAGTGTGGAGGAAGTGTGAGGCAGCTTGGAGGGGTAAGGAGCAAATGTCTCCATGGTGTCCGCCTGCATGTCTTTTGTGCCTATGCTTGACGCTGCTGCTTGGTGCACCCAGACATGTGTCCCTGAGGGATACCTCCCTCGCACTGCGCTAAAAGGGATCTGTCAGGTTTCGATGGGTTTTAGGATTCGAATTTGTGCCTCCTTCTCTTCACCCATTAGTCATACTTGCTGGTCCCCTGCTAGAAGTCCTGCCACTGCCTTAGGATGGAGCGCCTGGCGCAGCTCCTGGCTCTTTATCGGGTGCTATCCTGTACTTCTGCAAATCATGCAGGCGGAGGAGAGGGGACCTCTCTGCCCCAGCACCCTTTATTTCCCAGTTTTCAGTTTGATGCACCAGACAAAGGATTGGCCCAGAGACACACCTGGATTTCTTGCCTGAGCTGCTAGAAAAGTCATGTCCCTTTAAAAAATCTCACTGCCTGAAAGAACAAATAATTTAGTATACATGCTTTGATTGCAGCAGTTAGAAAATTCTACCAGGTCTTCTTTCTGGAACAGTTTCTTAAATCCCTCAGCACAGGATGTCAAATGATAGGCCATTTTCTCCCAACTGAACACGTTGGTGTTTTATGCTTTTTTTTTTCTCTCCTGCAGATTATCCTTTTTTTTTCCCCTCCTGCAGAATATGGTTAGAAAAGAAGTATTTCATAGGGAAGTTAAAATAAATGGGTAAATATTTCAGCTGAAACTCATGGCCTGTCCTTCTTTATGGTCATTCTAGAGGGCAACATACACATGGCTGCGGCAGGCTGATTTTTCTGCCTCACTTCATGGATGCCCTTCAACTCAATGGACACACACAGCTCCTTGTCTATCAGTCAATGAAGCTAAGTAACTTCTTCGATTTGCATCAGATCAGGGAGGGCAGAAAGAGTAAAATAATAGTGCTTTTTTTATTTGTTTAAAAAATGAGGTTACTCCTGTTGCCCTCTATGAAACTGCTTGCATGAGCAGAAATAAAGACACAGTTTGTCTTAACACAAAGTATTTATTTTGATTATTTAATGGACTCATTTGTAAGTGGATTTTCCACCTTTTTCCCAGTTTGATTCAGGCCTACTGCTCCTTTTTTTTAACCAGATAGTATTTTTCTCTGCACTTCATTTGAAGAGGTCAGGTTCCCTAGGTCACCTTGGGATATTAAAAACATCTACCAGAAAAAGAAAAGATCCTTAATTTACCTTGAGCACAAGGTATATTAAAGTTTTGTAACTACTAGTCTCACTACTTGCTAATCCATCTCTTTTTTATAATGATCATATTTCTCATTATTTTAAATAGGATTTAGAAGGATAATGCTAAAAATTCTCACCACTTTTTAATGATTGAATCTCTTTCTGCAGTACTGAATGTTGAATGTAAAAAGATAAAAGGAAAGTTTACTGGGATCACAGAAGGACTAATTAAAGAAACATATTAAATTATCTGATTAGTAATAAATATATAGTTACATGTTATATAACCTGGTACTTTTTTTTCCTTAAACCATTGAAGAGATTTCTAGAAAGTAATAATAATTTCTGGTAACAAAGGACCTCTATGTGTGCATCATTAATGAACAGATTTAAGATAAAAGAATTTCGGTAACATCCTTCCAGAAGTTTAAGATGTTAATTATAAAAAAGAGAATGGATATGTGCTTGTGGGATAAAAATAAAAAAGCTGAAAAAAAATACTGTTAGTAACTTAGTAATTAAATAGTTATCAAATGCATATTTCAAAGTCTCATGATGTGCATTCTAAGTTAAAATATTAATAGGTAATATTGATAAATTGAATTTCTCAGTTACAGACTTGTAATCTGTGATGGATTGCCGCTCTGTAATCATAGCCAGGCTCTGTGTAACACATTTCTGTAATCACACTCGGGTTATGTAATCCTGATTCAATTGCATAATACAGCTCAAAGTACAACAGACACTCCTATACTCCCATTTCATTTTGTATTTTATAGGTTACCTTCATTTTGACTGTAAATCCTGAATGAAAATAGGATCACAAAAATGTTGTAAATGCAGGTGCTTCATTTCCCTAAACTACAGGGCTGATTCTGGATAACTTCTGCTGTGCTGTAGACAGACTCATTGGCCACAGTGAGTCTTCAAGACCAAATAATGATGACTTACGTCAGGCTAATTGTGAATATTCTGTACTACTGTATAGTGCAAAGTATTAGGTAGGGTAGTACTCAGAAAGGTTGAAAGAACTAGTCCCATCTCCACTTTCTAAAAATGACGGTGCACGAGCAAGCGATGCTTGATAGTCCCCACGCCAGCAAGGGACTGTGAAGCTGGCGTAGCCGGTGCTGTGCTGATACGGCATTATAATGCCCTGCCTGGCTTTGTAAGTCTTCACAGCTGTATCCATATCCACTTGCAGGTTCTGGCTCAGTATGGATCCAACTCAGCTCCCATTACAGTTGCCGGGAGCCTTCTCCCTGTCTTTAATGGGATTTGCCTTGCAGAGTATATGGAAGATGGGGCCTTTAGTGGCATTTGCAAGAATAAATTAAAACCTTTAAGATTAAAAGAAATGTCACTGATTAGTAGTTTGATGATTTAGTGCAAAATTGTAAATAGTTGAGCCTGTGGCATGTATGGAAATATGTGTCATTAATATGACAGCAGATGTGAGTAGGCAGACCTGAACTTTTCACCAGCTTACAGTTTAATTTTATTAATTTGAATGATAAAACTAGGATAGTTGATTTCATTCACTGTTTATTATCAATCCTGTTTCCAAATACTAACTATAATGTTGCTGTTTAATGGTGGTATTTAATTCTTTGGAGAAAACTACAGTACTACTTAGTTTTTGTTGAATCTGAAAATAACCTATGAATCTATATAGCTTTTTTTTCCAACAGAATGATCAAAAAGCAAATGAAAGTAACACTGAAAATTTGTTTTGGGGCAGCCAAGACTCTTGACAAATTCAGATTTTTTTAAAAAAAAAAGATTTAAAGATTTTTTTAAGAGTAAAATGAAAGCTCATATAATTAATTCTGTCATTTTGCAAGTGAGACATTTGATCCAGGAGCTAGGCTCATAGGAAAACTGAAGGAATGAATCGAAGAAATGGAGGAGTAGCACCTTTCCACTGCTTTTTAGCATCGTGCTTAAGGCACTGCCCTTGTATGTGGGGAAACCTCGGGTCGGATTCCCTAGACCTGAGCAGGAATGTGAACTTGAGCGTGTCTCCTGGGAAGTTTTAAGATAGGCTGGGGGCTTCTCCAAATTCAGCAAGCAGGAAACCATCCCTCAGCGGACCATGCTTGAGGGATGCCCTACTTCACGGGCTGCAGCAGTACTCCCGTTAGGCCAGGAATTACTTTGTGTTTCTATGTGTACCCTCGCTTTCTATCACAAATACAGTATTTCACTGTGAGTGCTTTTAATCTGGAAAAACATTTAAAATGGAAAAGAGAGAGTTTCTGGTTGAATGAAACAATTCAGCAATTCCAAACTATGCTTTTTTTCCCTCAATTTTTTAGGGGAGAAAAACATGTTAATTAACAAACAAGTTGGGATTTGTTTGTTTGGTTGGTTCAGCCGTTCAGCTGAAAAATCAATTATTCACACAGCTCTAGCTGGTATCTTGGGGGGAATTATCAGTACATCAAAGGCCTAAAACTGTTTATCTGTCTGAAATTCAGAATCTTATTTCAAAAACTTTGTGTTGTCCTTAACTCAACTCTAGTCTTGGTTTTAAGGGGATAACACTGTGCTTGCTTCCTGTTAAGCCTATTGCTCCCTGGTTTCCCTCATACCAGGCAAAGTCTTGACTCTGCTGCACCAGTGAAAAAAATAGCTATTAGCTGCTGTTGGGCTGAGATTTCCCTCAAAGAATTAGGATGATACTAACAAAATAATTTAAATGTCAGTTGTTTGTTGTCCTAGAGGCAACTGTTTAACATTCTTATCTAGGCAGAACCTCCCATTTATATCTGTTTATCTAGGCTCTGTAAATTGTGTGTTTAGTGTTATTCCTTGTTAGTGGCACACTTTAAAGATGTTTGTTAATAATACGAACTTTAAAGCAGAGATTTTTAAATTAATCTATTATTATAATTTTCCTGATGGCTTCCTTGTCCTGATAATATTAATAACTTTTAATCACTGAAAAAAGAAAGCTGGAACATCTTCCAGTCATATGATAGTAATAAAAAAATGGGAGGTCACTTGTGATTATCATTGAATAATGTCCATGACTGCAGGCAGCATCAGTGTTCGAAAGAATATCCTCTCACTTAAATGGGACAGCAGATAATACGATCCCAACTGAGAAGAAAGGAATTTTGTCCGAAAGTGGAAGAGGATTTTATGTCCTTTAAACCAAATATTCACACTTTATATTTAAAAGGCAAAGATACCATAGCTTGTTTCCTTTGATGATGTTAGCAGGCAATTTGAAAAGTGAAATAAATCCATGATTCTTTTCACTGTAGAGGAATGATCTGGCTCTGGTTTAGTAGGAGTTTAAAAGAAGACAACATGGTGTATGGTAATGTAGGAGCAATACATCATGAGTTGCTCACTTTTTTTTAAGAATGACTGAAGTAGCTATACGTGATGGGGATTTTGGACCTAAGCTTGTAATAAAAATTATCAGTAACAGTCTTGTCCTCCTTTTCATGAGTTCTTTTAGTGGATGCTGGGGACAGGTCTACCAGCCAAAGGTAGCTATCAGCTACCAGATCATTCTGCGGATTACATCAGGTGAAAAGCTCTTCATTTTCAGGAAGATACACCCTCATTCTCCCAGGAAATAGGATAAACATGAAAATTTTGTCAGGATATGCTGTCCTGAAATAGGAAACCCCTGATTATGAGTGCTCTCACTCTCGGAGGCTTCTATGTAAGGGTTTAAATTAAAATCAAGATACAATTTGTAATTAAGATTCTACTTCTTGAATTCTACCCCAATATCAGTATCTAGTACTTCCGTCACTCACATTGTGAAGTTAGAAATATCTCAGTCGAATTTTGTTAGTTTACTTCAAGGGTTATGTGGCTTAGACGAATATTAGACTCATCTATCTTTCATTTTTTTAAATACTAGTATCACGACTGCTTCCTACTGAATTGAAACAATAGAGTGATATAATCACCAGGGTTATTTTATGAAAAACAAATATGGAATGTAGCTGTCAGTCATAGTGTAAATAGCTTCATCTTCATCCTTTTAAACAAAAGTATGAGTGAACAAATAGCAGATGGGACTTGCATAGTGTCCAGAAGGTCAGCAGACTGCAGGACTTTCACGTACGTATAGCAGAAATTAATTGCAAATCCGTGGGCTTTCACTATGCTCCAGATAACTCAGTTTGAGGCCTGTTGCCATCAATAAATCAGATAACCTCAAATGCTACAGATATGTGCAGAGACCACAGTGGTCACTAAATTATATGAAGCCATACTACCATATTAGGGCCTTAAAAATAAAAGTAGCTTGAATTTTGCTTTTTGTTGAGCAAATTATGCCAGTTACCCTCAAAGGAAGGAATGTTACTTTATGTCTATGGTTGAGAAACACATCAACTCCTATACAAAGATTACAGAGGAGACAAAGAATGTGATTATGGAGTTTGTACCCCATGAAAAGATATAAACTCTGAGTCAAAGATGTAGCAAATAATATTATTTAATAACAGAGGAAAATGAAATGTGTTGGCCTTCTAAGATTTTTCTTTTAGTGACATTGAGAAAGCTCAGGTTTTCAAGCTGAAGCTTAAGAGGGAGCATGTATTTGCTGTGCTGAGATGCTGGGAGTAATGAATGGGCTGGAAGAAACACTGTTCATGTGTACTCTGATATATTATTGTTCTGACTATAGACTGTGTTATTATGGAAATATATTCTACTGAGAGGAATGAAGACACAAGGATTCCAACTCATTGAAGTAGGAGGTTGTTTTAATTCTTTTAAACAGCAGAAGGAATATAATCTCCATTCTTCATATGCTTCAAAACATAAAAAAGAATTTTTTTTGCAGAGATTTTGAAGTACTTTCAGTTATCATCCTTATTGTTAGAATAGACATCGATTAAGTTAAATCACTGAATTGAGACAAACTGCTTACTTTGAAACATGCTTTTCTATCAGGTAGAACTAATTCTTTGTGTATTACTTGGGTGATCTCCTGTTCTGGATCATAACAAAACTAAATTTGCTCAAAGAGCAAAATTCCTCTTCACTGAATTGTAAAAGAAGTCCTCATTTTCTTCAGTGAAGGTGTTCAAATAGAACTGGTTTCTTTTATTTGTGCTGTAATGTGAGGAAGAGTTTCTCTTCCCTCAATAGGTTAGCCTTGAAAATACGCAGATTTCCTAGGGTCTACACAATGCCCAGAGACTTCCATGCATGGCCAGAGTCTTCTAGATAGAACTTCTGTAACTCCACAATAATTCTGGTCCTTATTTCATTGAAGTATGTTTGCCAGGCTTGATCCAAAGCATATCCTCTGAGTGGGTATCTCCTATTGCAAAGTGAGACTTTTGTTTCTTTTCCCATCTGAACTTCTTTGGACTGTGGAGAAAAAATGAAGATCTTCTCCTTCTTTGATGTGTTCAGTCTATCCCATACAGTTTCCAGTTTACAAATTATCTTCTCCTGCAACTGTCCAAAAAAAAGTAATGCTGATGTTAGGCACAGAGGATATCTGAGTATGGAAGGATCGCCAAGAACAGATTCTCTGCAGTTAATCAGGGAGAAGTTTAGAGGTCGCAATGATTGTTCTACCTGAATGACTCAAATTATATATTAAATTTAATGTGCACAGGATCCAGTTGGCCAACTTGTACATTGAATACCATTCTTTTGTTGAGTTATTGTTATAATTATTGTTGAATTATATCATATTATTGGAGAGTGTATGACATACGGGGCTGGTCTGACACATGGTTCAGTCATAGTCTATACAGTCATTTCTGGAGGATGCTGAAGACTGCCACAAATCTAACTCCAATTAAAAACTGTGGTATTTGAACAGATTCTAGAAGTTGCAGGACCAAGCTGCACAGGACTGTGACAGTACAGTTACCTAACCTAGCAGGCAGTGAAATCAGCACTGCATTGGGAGTTGCTTAACTTCTATTCGCTTTTCTCACTTGATTAAAAACATGAAAAAGCATAAGATAGGGAAAAATGTAGGTGTATTTTGCTGAAAATGAACTTACACTTCATATTGGTCTGTACAAATGGGTAAATGGCCACCATACTTCAGGTGTTCAAATGAATTCTGTTCTGAAATGGAATCAAGGTACCAATCTAACTTGCTCCATCCCATTTAAAAGGCAGATTGAGGAGTGGTACATAACTTATGCCTGTACTCAGCCATGTGGGACAGAGGCATGCCACATGCTTTGCTCATGCCCATGCAAGTTCTGTTGATGAAAAATGTCTTTTCTATCTACTTTGTGATTTCGTGCATGTTGTCAAATCAAACATCCTCAGAGATTTAATCCTCTTCTGCACAGGCTCTTCAAAATTCATGGAACTTCCACATTGACCTCTTGATAGAGTTATAAATTGGTAACTATCCCAAATCTAAGTCCAAAGATGACAGAAAATGAACTTGAGGAAAGAAGAGTAAGACAGCTTTATGAAATGGCCTGGAGCTCAAATACTTCTCATAGTCAGGTTTTATGAGATGAAGAATGACTAGATATTTGTCCTGGTCTTAGGTTTTGTGTTATAAATGGTAACAAAACTCCAGATCCAGTAAGAAGTATGGGACTTATTTCCATAATGCATGTGTGCATATGTGCCCTTAAGAAACCTGAAATATCACAAAGAAGAGGAAATCGAATCTTATCAAATTTTCTATAAACTTCTGTAAATGTCACATCTTCTATAAATTCAACAAGATAAGGATTTCTATAAAAAAATAATTAAAGTGTTTTTATAACTGGTCAGAAAAAAATGTATTTTCAGTTAGATCACTTAGCATGAGGAGAGATGATCCAAGTATAGCTTCCAGGTTTTGTCACTGACTTCAGGTACAACTGTGGTTAAGCCACATAACATCACTATATTCCTCTTTCTGATCTGTAAAATGTACATAATCCTTTTTTTTTCATAGATGATCTATAAGCACTCAGAAGCAGATGCTATATGAGTAGACGTCCATGTGGATCAATATGAAACAAATATAGTCAGGAGACTGACACATTCATACAAATAGAAGAGGAAAAAGCACATCGGTTTGTGACCCTAATGCTGCCATATTTGGTCCTAACTCACTTAAGTGTTCCTAAATGTAGTCTGTTTTTTCAGTTTCGTTTTTTCTCATGGTGAAACTTTGGGAAATGTGGAGCTAAGCAGTGTTTTTCTCCCTGTGGCACTCGTCCGGTCTTCTGTGGGCTGTAGCTTCTTTGGCCTTAGAATCCAGTGTGAAGAAGTGTTGGATTGGGTTGGGATGGGCTGGGTTGGCCTGAGTTTTTTTGCTTTGGTTTGGTTTACAACTGTGGCTTTGTTTAGCTTGGTTAACTGCAGTTGAATGAGGTGGATGATCAGTGGGCTGACCCAAAAAAGGGTTGCCATGTTCCCAGCCTTGTCACGTGGACTAAAACCTGCTCTTGATAACTGCTGTCATTTGATTCCATAGAGATGTAGTCCAGGGGGCTCCACAGAGAACTGACAAACAAAATGACTCGTGTCAGCTAGTCTAGCAGGTGACCTTTTGATGGCAGATAAGAGGGACTTTTTTTTGGCAGAAGCCCACCATTAGGCTAATTTAATCCATATTGTAAGAACAGATCTGCAGCACTAGAGGAGTTAGAGAGGCATATTCCAAGAATGTCATTAGCTGTCAAAATTCTCTTGTCCTTTTGCCAGAGCAAAGTTCATCCTACCCTTAAAACATGGGGAGGAAGTTTCTTAATCCTCAGCTATATAGAGGATTGTTATAGATGTTGTTGGCTCTGTGTTGGCTAAAGGGAAAGGCAAGGAAAAGCAGTGCAATGTTCTGTACCTTGTCAAACAAGGATTAGGGCTGTAGGTGTTCATATTGATTAAGAGCTAGTTGCAATAGACTGCACACAGACTAGTGACTGTTAATAATTACTCAGGTGGAATTCAGATTTCTTTTTCTAGGCAATGAATAGTCACATTCCCGAAAAAGAACAATTCATAGTATGCTCCAAAGCTGGAATTTACTGAATTTCCACTTCTTTCTAGGAATTATTCTTACAAAGGAGTTTAAAAGGGCATAGAAATATTGCATTGGAAATTACACATTTGCAGAAAAAACATTCAATCTTTAATTCACTCATGCCGTGACATTAAGAGCATTTGTCTGTGTCATTTTTCTATACTACATTTTAACTATAGCTAATAATTGTATATAGTGCAATATAAATTGTATGTCATTTCTGAGATATGTTTAACTGTGTCTCATCGGTACATTAAGGAAAGAAATTAAAACCATGTAATAGGGAGGGGAGAGAGGGTATACATTAAACTCTAAAAATGATGGTATGGCCTATTGCAGTCAGTTGTTGCATTGAAAGCGTAATATTAGCCCATTTAAGCATTGCTTTAATTTTAATGACCAGATAGTTTCTCTAAAGCCAGTAGAAATATTTTTCTCTAAAACTTGCTTAAATATTCTAAAAAGGACCAGTTTCATCTTTAACATTAAATACCTCTTTTACTTAATTGAAAACATAAGACTATATTTGTGTAGTATACAACTTTGAACGGTTGAGGTCAAAACCCATTAGTCACTGGTACATCAGTCGAACATGAGATAAACTAGAGCCTCATATTGTGCTCCAGCTTTTAGAAAAATCTGATTTTTTGTATCATCCATGGAGAAGCCTAGGACAACAAACTTACTTGGAAAACGGAGCACATACTTGCAGATGTCCTTCCTGTCTTTGGAGGGATCACCACAGGTGCAATGTGTCATGGTGAAATCTTCCTGTCTTTTGTGTGCCTGTCCAAACCTTTGCTCATTTTCTGTCTCTTGCCATTTATCTGTTGATGGGTCCCTAGAACCTGCTTCTTTGTGAGTACAGAAAGCTGCAGTGTGGCACACATGTAAAAGGTGAAGGGAGGAGATTAAACTTCACTCATACTTCCTTATGCCATCTTAAATTATGGCCCATATTTAGCCCCATGTCAGGAAGGCAAGTATCGTTTGTCCTTGGAGGACCAATCTCGAGTTATTTGCTTATACAGAATTAACAAAAGGAATGCAGGACTGAGGAGTTCACGTTAAAACTAGTGCTAATAGCATGAAGGCCTACTTGCTTCTGAGTTTGAGTTGGGTGTGTACTGTTTGTAATAAATACAATTATACAATACAATAAATATATTTTTTGTTAACTAGACAAGAAAAGAAAGTCTGCATGGGCTTGAAGACTGTATCATCTCGGAGATTACAGCATTGTGCAGCACAGGGACTTAAATCATTTTCAGGATAACCTCAATCATTTAAGAACTGATGGCCGAGTATAATGCATCTCTTAAAATTTGGGACTTGTATCAGTACGAACCAGAGTGAAACCTCTATCCTTGGAGGTTTCAAGGCCTAGCTACACAGTGCCACAGCTGACCGGACCTCAGTTGGCAGTCCAGATCCAAGCAGGAAGCTGGACTAGAGACCTGCAGGGTCCCTTCCGACCAACACTTCTGTGGTCTTCTGGTTCTGTGAGAGGCTGGTCACTGTTCAGTAGTTCATTGCTTTCAGGTAATGCCCAAACTAATACAGCGTGGAAGAACACCTGACACTGTACACTATGGCATTGAGCAAACCATTAGTTTTGTGTCTGGGAGCTACTACGATTATTTGACAAAAGAAATAAATCCTTTCATTGCTGCCACAGAAATCCCCTTGAGGCCATCCTGATTCTGGAAATACCAGAAGAAATGTTAGGAATGTTTTTCATGACACATAGGCCTAATGTGGGCGGAAGCATGATTGTAGTGGGATTGCAAAGCTAAAGAGGCATTGTATTTGGTATATCTGTACATGACTTAAGTCTGTCTTTGGACTACTTTATGACATGGTGTTGGGGAAGAGCAGATACAGTAAATTGCTGATAACAACTCTGAGAGACTTTAAAGACCTATTAGATGTTGAGCTGAATATTGCTGAGGATGCTGTACAATGTCACACCATATTCTAGAGCAGGGGGCATAGAGATGCACCGATGGTTTGGGAAAAATGTGGAAACTGCTGTGGCATCCCTAAGAAGTGAGCAAGCTGCCAGATCACACAATTTGCCCATAGTGCTGTGTAAATGAGGGTGCCAAATTCTGTGTGAGATTTACGTGAGGTCTTTTGCTGAATATGGATGGAGGGAGTGGTCCCTCTGTATCACCAGGGTCCTGAAAAGGCTACATGTAGCAGACAGTACCCCAGGAGGTCCTCTCCCAGCACAGTTAACAGGATTCTAGCTGGATCAGGAGCAGCTGTTTGTTGAAAACTGTTAGTTCGGACAGGGAGCGGGTGATTGATGTGCATTTGCTCACAGTGCCAAGTAAATTAGGTATAGTAGGAGCACAGATGAGTGAGAAGGCTCAGTGCAACATACATCCTCATGCATTTCAGCATTGCTCTGTAAAAACAGTTGGATGCTGTGGCATTACTTCCACCTTTCGTATGTTTCTGGCTTGTTAAAATTCTATCTTGATACATGCATAAAGTTACAGCAGATAGTAAAACTGAAATGTTCTCTCTGATTCTTTAATTAGTTTTTTTCAGCTATGAGAAGTGTCTGAAAGTATTGCAAATATTTAAATAAGCGCTGGTACAACTTTCTTAGAGTTAAAGATGTCATTAATATCTTTATGAAAAGCTTTCTTGGATTTTCTTTGTTGCTCTTAATCTTCTGTGGTATGTTCTCATCTTGTTCAGATATCAGTTTGATGTCCTTTCTTGACTGGGTGCTGGGTGCATCAAAACATTGGCTCTGCAAGTGATCTAGCCTTCTTACCATGGCCACAGTGACAACTTGTATAGTTTAGAGATTAAGCAATATACAATTATGTGCAACTGTGCTATGAGCTGTATAGTATTTACATACCGTATTTACTGTATTTATCATATTTGCAATATGCAGCAGCTCCTAGTCTCCTGGCCAGAGTTAAAGTGACTATATGTTTAAGTGGCAACCTGAAAACATCCTATAGTCAGAACTGGTAACTGTGTCTGTTAAAATCACAGTCTGACATTTTCTTTTATAATTATGTGCAAAACATCATTTTTAGTTAACTTTGGGAAAAGTTTTGTGGGAATGGTAACTTGCTAAAAATCATTAACACAGTCAATATCACTCCAGTATAGTGTAAAAAACATCTGAATTGTTTTGACTGAAATGCCACACTTCTTTCTCTCTACCTCAGATTTACATGAGGCACCAAACAGGGAAACTTTCAGCCCACAAGGTTAAATTTTATCCAAGTTATAAACACCCAACACGATATCAGTTAATAAGAGACTGCTAACCATGCCACCCGTAGCTGCTGTATAAGTATGTGGAAATACAAACATGGAAACTGGTAGAGTTAGCTAGTCTTTGATGATGCAGTCTACATACAGCCTGCATATGGTGCCTGAGTGCACTTTAGAAGTAGATTTAATGATTTGTTACCTTAATTACAAGTATGAAATACCTATGGAAAGATGCTCATTTCGTATGTTCTAACTACATTTTAGATGGCATGATAGTCACTGCAGTGTTGGAAGGCCAAAATATTGGTACATTCCTTGTTTCAAAGCAATAGGTAGTTGACATTGAATATGAGTGATGGTTGGTCTTAATACAAAAATCCTGCTTCTAGGTACAGAGTAGTGTGAGTACTATAACAAAGTTGAGGAAGACATAGATCATACTGTACTAGGTGCTATGCAAACAATTCAAAGAGGTATCAAAGCCTGAAAAGATAAAAAATCGTATGTATAAGACAAGAGATGGCAAATGGACCTAATCCATAAATTAAGTAGTGGAGTAGGTCTATGAAGTTATATTTGTTTTCAAAGGTACTTCATTGGTGAAATTTTGAGAACATCATTTCTTGTGCTGATTTCATCTGCTGTTGGACTTTTTCTTTTCCTATTTTTCTCTAAGTATGCTTCCAAAGGCAGCCTGGTTTACGAAGAAAATAGAAAATGTGTTTTGTAATAACAAAAATACTCCTACAGGATATGTAAGATAATTAACCAATGAGAATGTCTTACATTTTTAACACCCAGCTGCAATAGCAATTCTTGAGAGAAAAGCAATGTTAGAACTAAGACTCGTGAGATTTTGAAAAATATTACCGTTTTATGGAATCATTCCTTTTGTCAGAACTAAGAAGGAACATGTACTGAGAAATTTATTACATTGGTTAAATCAGGTACCATTCAGATCATCCTCATTTGGGAAATACTAATTGCTGAAATAGTGTGGGGATGGGGTAGTTGTCTTTGCTGTTTAGCCAGCAGAAGAGTATTTAAGAAGCAATACACTAATAGCCAATAAACAGAGGCCAGGGGAAAGGAGAGTAAAAACATCAAATGGTAAAATAGCTGTAAGACAGAACTATGTTGTCACAGAACCAAATGGGAATAAGCTGGCTGTGAATAAATCCAGTCTGGCAATTAGAAGCTGTTCCTAATCTTTAGATAGGCTAGGCTCTGAAACAAGAGAAACCACATATCAAAATTACTCATTAAAAGAGGAGTAGGAAACAGCTTTTTAAACTCTTATGGCCATAATTTTATTGTAATGATAGCAGTGCTGAACACAAAAGCATAACTGTGCAATATTGTGACAACTTTCTAGGAGGAGATGATTTGTCCCAGCTGCAAAGTAACCTCATTCATTTTAGTCTGTAAAAATAATTTTGATACTCTGAGGACACAGTCGATTGCTGCTTTTCTTTTTTCCCTTTTTTTCCTCCACATACCTATTTCTTTTTTCATTATTACTTGCTACATATGATTAAGAATGGCAATTTTCAGTTTACATTCCAAACTGGCAGCAAAACATGGGAAGCAAAAAATACAACCCGGCCCAGCATTTTCAGCAAAAGAATGTAAAAATGAGAACATATTAATTTGGTTCTTAATAACTGTAATACTGTAGTACAGTATCTGCTCATCAAATACTATTTATTGAAACAAAAGTTTTCAGGACAGTCTATCAGTTTATAAAAATTTTTAGATTTGTGACTATAGTAGATGTCTGTAATGTGACAAAACCAATAAACATAAATACTTTAAAGACTATTATTGTTGTAGAGTAGGATAAATCTGCAGCTGTATTTCTCTCGTGTCTCTGTTACTTGGTAATTGCCATGGACCAACGTGCAAAATGAGGTAAGCTATTCGTAACTCATTAAATGTTTACATTGCCAGAGATTTGAAATTATATCCTGCTGTGCATTTAGAGGTAAAATTTAATTCCAAACTAATAAAGATGCTGTATTTTTGAGTGTTTACATTTTCATTTATCATCAAACCAATGTGTTGTGAAGAGAGAGTAAACAAAATAGGGTTTTTTGATGGAGTTTGGAAGCAAGTTGGTTATAAGGTTGTTAAGAAATGCCATGATCTCTGCTCAGGCCTGCACTCGTGATCATATGCAGGCATGAAGATTTAACACTCTTATGCTCCAAACATCTTATGGCAAAGGTCCCTTCATTTGTTTGAATGGGTCCTCGCACAACGGAGATGAGCAGCCGTGGCTTTTCACTATGCTCAGGGCAGGGTGCCAGCACATGGCTTCTCTGGGAAAAAATAGCCTAGCAGATGTCTTTTCTCCTTTACTGCATATCGTTTTTAATCATCACCAATAACATATTTGCCCCAGTTTGGGGACTCTTTTGTGGTATCCATAAATGAATGCCTGTTCGTCCAATTTGTTGAAAACTTCCAACTGTGGTTTTCAGCTGCATATTCATGTGTTTAATGAAGGTTTTCTCTTTTGTTTGGTGCAGGGCCGTATCTGCAGAAAAGCTGGCAAATCAAAAAAGTCATTCAGTCGTAAGGAAGCTGAAGCAACATTTAAGAGTTTGGTGAAGACCCATGAAAAATACGGGTGGGTCACCCCACCCGTCTCTGATGGCTGATATTAGCAACCGGCACTTGGCAAAAATGCTAAACAGAAGTACTATGACATCTCCTCAGTGCTGTACACCACCCATCCTTTTCTATTTCAGCTTCAGTTACATACCATGAATGTCAAGGAGACACCTAAGTTATTTATAAACAGATGTGTTTACAAAGGAAGAGAAAAAAAAAAGCTGTTGAGGATTATATTTCAAGATTGGAAACCGATCGTCATTGAAGCCACCTGAGTGGAGGTTGAGTTGGCATCATTAGCCCCCATATGAACCACATTGTCTGCAGCTTCTTTCCATGACAGCAGCACCAAACAGTGGTACTGGAAAGTCTATCCATTACTACTCAATTCATTTAAATGTAAATGAAACAGTTAATATTTAATAGGGAAGCAGTGCATTGCAGGTACATGTTTGCTGTGCTGTTTATCTTTGTCTCCTAGCAGGTCAACATAACTTGAAGATTTGTCTTTATGTGGAACTGTGGTCTGCTGTGACTAAATTTAGACCTTATTTGTGTTCTATATATGACCTTTAATTCATAAATGGAACAGAATTACGATGATGAAAGGTTCTAGCATTGAAAAAATTATTAAGTGGAATCAACCAACTGGCTACCATACACCATCTATGCTGATATTGTGGTGTGCTGTTCAGAAACAAACCAGTGTAGTTAACTGGAGTTTAGGTGATTTTTTTAAACCCACTCACTCCAAAGTTTGGAGTGGCTGATGGTAGCAGAACCGTTACTAAACCTTCCAGTACCTTTTACAGTAGCATGTGACCTGTCAGTTCTGCAAAATGGCAAAAAAAACAGATGGAAAGGGACAAAGCAACGTTAAAAAAATTATCTCCTTAACTTTAAAATGATGTGCCAGTAACAGAGTAAAACTTTTTAAAGCAAATGAAACATGGTTTGTAAAATGATTTGCATGACTGGATTCTTCTTTTTTTTCTTTTTACTCAGTAGACATCGTATGTACTTAGAGCCCAGTGTCTGAGAAACCCCCGATGTATATAAATCTCCTGTTATTTAATCATTAAAATTTAAGTTTTCTGGTGAACAACTTAAAAACCCTTTTAAGGGACTCCAAAAAATCTGAAGGTAGCATTTAGAACATTATAAGAAAAGCATTAAAAAAATGTGGAATTGAAATGGAAAATCGTATGGACACATGCTGAATAAAATCACCAGTATCATTTTCATTGCCTCAAGAATTCAATCATTTTGGCCAACTTGTGTATTCAAAGTAATAGATTTCTTACTGTGAAATTCTAGAAACCTTCTAGATATATCCATTGTGGTAATATTTTAATTGAAAGTGTGATATAACATTGATTGTAATATTGATTGACTTTGGAGGAAAAAGGATATATGTTTGAAAGCGCTTTCCATTATATGTCTAACACAGGACCAAATGAAAATGGTTGAGCAGCTTCTGGTAATATTACAAGAGCAGTGGAGACTCTAGAGGGAGTTTAGGGGTTTAGAGTTTGATTTCAAACTGCACACAATGGAGAAGAGCAAAAGAATAACAAAGAAGGAAGGAATTAGAATGCAAACGAACAAGTAGCAGAGCAAGTGTCCAGCACTCTGACTACCTGTGATCTCCACCTGGTGTGCCTTATCTCAATTTACATTGCAGTAAGAAATGCCTTTTACCAGAAATATGCACAGACTCTAATTTATCCCATCCTGTTTTATACTTACAGTATAAGACAGTAGTGTTATTCATTGTGCATCAAATAATTTCCCCCTCAAACCTTGTGTATTAATTCTGTGCATCCAACAGTAGAACGTAGCTTTAAGTGAGGAAAACATTGCATGTCATTTATTTATGCTTTTTTCATAAATATAATTTTTTGTTGTCCTTTATGAAAGAAGAAACTAGCGTGTTTTGTTAGGCATTGAATAATTTTCAGTCCCTGAAGGGAGCTGCTGAGAATGTGTAGTGGGGTCTAGCACTGAAAAGCATAAGGTTTGTTGTTTCCTTTTCTTAAGCTCTTCCTTCGTCAGCACAGAAGCACTTCTGCCCAAAAGCAGTGCAAGGATGTAGTAAATCTTGGGGAGGGGACTATCACGTTCTCTGCTGTTTTTTAGCTTGTATCTGTCAGTGGGTTGTTTTAAATCTTCCTGAGAACCTTAACTTAATATCTAATCGAAGGGCTAGCTAGAAGGAAGGTAGCAGGTGGATTACTACTTCTTCCCTCAAACTTACTTGTTATGTATCTTCTTAAGTACGCTTTAAATAGTTATCACAAACATCATTGCTAAAAATCACAACAACCTTCTGGCTGTAGGAGGTTCTCTGCATCATTTAGCATTGTGGAGCAGTAGGAAAGGCAAATCAGAAAATCTGGAGTGCTGAAGCAGTAGCAGAAGGGGAGCAGGGTGTATATGATAAGCTATAGCAACCAATAGCACAGAAAGGAGGAAAAATATCTTGCATAAACTAGGGCAGGATGAAGTTCCTACCATACCAAGAATAAGAGTGCTCCTGTTGAAGAGCCAACGTACAGAAAGAGCTGCCCATGCTTGGAGGAAATGAAGGAAAAGGAGGACAGCAGAGAGCACAAGGATTGTGCTGCTGCCTAGGGAAGAAGGGAGACTGTTAGGAATAGAGTTAATTAAGAGATTCAGAAAAAGAGTTGATCTATTTTAGGAAAATTAGTGCATGTTTTTTTGTCTGGCTATATCAGTAACTTATGCATGCATGCTATTACTGAAGAAAAAGCTTTGTTTTTTCTGCAATGGATAAGCCTAGAAAAAATGAATGAGAAAACTGGGAAAGGAAAGATACGTGAGAGAAAGGAAGAAGGCTAGAGCTAAGGGGGGTGGGAGAGTATATTAGTGGACAACAAAAACACAGGCAAAAAGAAGCCTGTTCATGGAAGAAGAAAAACAAGCAATCAAAGGGGAATGTCATAATCAGGTAGATGCAACAAGGAGGGTTAAAGGACAGCAGTTTAGATAGCCCCTACTGCAAGAGTTGATTGCAGAACTGCTCCAGGTGCCTTTATGTCATGCAGAGGAAGCTTCAATGAAAAAAAGATCCTTGAAGTCCTTTCTGTCTGTGTCCTAGAAAGTGTTATCTGCTTCCTCCTTGCTCCATCTTCCTGGCAGCTGAGGAGAATATTAGAGTCAAGTGTCATTCCCAGATTCTAAACTCAAGCAGGCCCAAAGCAAAATAGTTTAGTCAGTTTTTGGTTTTGTCGAAGGTCCTGGATATCAAAGTAGTGAGGGATTTCTTCTCCATACATTCCCCTTTATCCAATCCAAAAACTCCTATGAGATCTTGTAAATCAGCACCTCCAGCTCTCATTATATTCATATGATCAAGAATATTATTTTCCATCTGCTGTCCCCAGAACAATTAATTTGAAACTAGCATCTAGGGAGTCATAAATTTATATTAGGAGGCTACTTCTTGGCTGTTTTAGGTTATATTCTTTTGAAGGACTCTCTCTTGAGTCCAAAAAGGCTACTCAACTGAGTATGGGCACTGAATGAAGAAAGCCTATAATAAAGAAAGAAAGCTCGCTGTGAAAACCTGAACACTGAAAGATCTCCAGGAAGAAGATTATGATTTATATACTAAAACATTTCTGTGACTTTAAAAATTGTTCCTAAAAATCAACAATCAAACACCCAGCAGTCAAAGAAGTCCTGAATTTACCCTTGTTTTCTTTCCCAAAGATGATGTGCCTTGTTCATTCTAAGCCCCAAATCCAAGGAAAAATAATAGATACGGTCTGTTTATTTAGTATTGCAGCACTATATTGTGTTCAAAAAAACCCCCTTTCAATCCATTCTCCTAGTCCAAAGCAGTACATAAGGTCCTAAAATAGAGCTTCTTGTATAGTTAGCAGGGTCAGAATCACAAAGCATTTCTAGTACAACAAATCCACATGATATAACTCTGTAATACATATTTATTTTAGAAAATTTAGAAAAACATAATTCTAAGTCACAAGTGCCAAGCAGTGATCTCTGTATCTTGGACAGTACACTGGTGTGTATATACTCTTCATTCCACAAGAATTTGTAATATTAAAGAATATAATCGTGACATGTTGACTATACAGAGAAAATGTTGCAGAACTAACTGATGTTTGGCATTCAAATCTCTTGATTTTTCTTTGCCACATTTTACTCCTTTTTCAAGATTTTCAGACACAGACATGGAGCTATAGTGTCTTGGTTTTATACCAGCATCAGGATCAGCATGGCTATCTACTGACTCAAATAAGATGATCTGTTATGAGCATACTTTTCTCATTGGTGAGATTTTTAGGGGATAGCTATCTTCCAGACAGAGCTATGTACTGAGGATTTACTTTTTATTGATACATGGGCAGAGGTGAGGTAAGCATAGGCATATGAAGGCTTATCTGAACTGACATTAGGAACCATTTGCATAGAATCAGTGCAAAAGGTTTGTCTATTCCCTATAGCAGGTAAATTCTGGCTAAGAAGGTTTTTCAATGTGTACTATGAATGACACAGACAGAATTAAGCAGACTAACCTGCTAGTACAATGTACTTTTCTAGTTAACTATCAATACCTGGCAAGCACTAACCTATATTAAATGTTTTCTGCAAAACACATCACTTTTTGCAAAAAATGACAATAGAGACACTGAAGAAAAGCTGCTGGACATATATTTTCTCCAGCTTTCCAAGCGAATTCCAACAGGGAGGGTGCAACCCTGATCTAAGTGGAATAGAGCAACAGAGAGGGCTGGGCAATATCATAAGGGTATGAACTGCCTTGTGAGGGGTCAGCGGTGAGAAGTTGGGGTCATCAAACCCCTCAGCTTAGCTGGACAACATGCAGCCTATCTTGCATCCATATCCTGCAAGTTCTTTACAACCTTCTATATGCACTGGATTAAGTTAAACTGTACCATATGGCTCTGACCTGGGTTTGGTTTTGCAGAGCAAATGAGTTACTAAATATACACTCAAAGTTTTCATAGTATGATAGTGACACAGTTAAAGTTTTGCTTGCACTGAAGAATAACATAGCTTTCAAACTAGGTCCAAGGACAAATAGGATGAATGTAAGTCACTCACTACTATCAGCACAACTACATTGGCGAGGAAGTTTCATTTGTATATCAAAGAACAGAGGCAAGGTACTGCAGCAAGAACAGCCAGTAGGACGTTGTATGAAGTTATAGAACAAAGATAGAACATGACTCCTTCCCCAGCCACAACTTTATTATTGACAATCTATATTGCTCTCCTTTGTAAATTTATCTCCCTATAAATCACTTCCAAACTTTACTGATATACTAAGGAAACCTTGAAACAGATCATATATGTTTACATTTAAAACCTACATTTAATTCAAGAAGCAGTCAAATGGTATTCTGACACCTGCCAAATTTTGCCAACAACATCCTCGTGCTAGTAAACCTTGGGCAAATCAATGAGGATGGTAGTTAACACAAAAATAGAAACTACAATTTAGATGTTTGACTTGATCTTTTCCACAATTTCTTTGTCTTTCAGTGTGATTGATTTAAAAATAGAACACAAAGATAACTGCAGTGAAACCAGTATGGCATTATTTATTTATAATAGCTCTTTTTGCTCATGCTGCTAAATAAGGTGGCAAGTAAATATTCATTGCAGTTGTGTTTTGCTGGATGAGAATTCAGAGATCACTCCTCACACTCTGAAGACTTTGTGGTTTATAATCAGTGTTTGCCACTACCTTTAACATTCTTTTTTTTTTGTTGTCAACTATTTTTGTGTTTTCTTCCTCAGTCATCCCACGTATTTTAAATTACTTATGTTTTGCTAACAGAAATATTTGAAGTATATCACAGGTCCTCTCTATAAGAACTCAGTGAAATTTAACAGAACCAAATCTAATTGTCTGTGTGATTTAGAAGAGTTCTTGGTTTGCCATTTGCATTAAGATTTATAGATTTTTACTAAAGAGTCCCCTTTGAAGTTTCTCAATACAATTGAGACTTTGCATGCAGCACAAAATCTGTGCTATCATGAATTAGCATGTATCTTGGGACTGAAAGCAAACTATCTTTAAGAGAAATTTAGACTGTATCTCAAAATTGTTTTGTTCTGAGAATGTGTGATAACATTACAAACACAGGTCATGCCTTCTCTTTGATGAGATTTTTTTCTGATTTCCTTAATCATTATATACATATTAGTTATATTAGTAGCATTTTAATAATACCCCTAAGTTGGGAGGAGTGGTCAATATTCTGAAAGGTGAAGCTCACATTTGGGAGAGCCTGAACAAGCTGAAAGAATGGGCCAACAGCTACTTCATGAATCTCTACAGTAACAGATACTAAGTCCTGTCCTTTGAGTGGAGCTGTCCAATTCAATAGAGTAGGCTGGACAGTTAACAGCTCCTGAGGAAAGGACCTGGAAGAACAGGTGGACAGCAAGTTTTACAGTGTGCCCTTGTCTTGGTGACAGCTAACCACATGCCTGGCTGCATTAGCAAGGGTATAGCCAGCAGGTCAAGGGCAGCGATGCTTCCCTTCATTCTTGTGCAGCCACATCAGGAATGCTGTGTCCAGTTTTGAGCTCTCCTATACAAGACACATTATGGAGCGAGCCCAGGTGAGGGCCACCAAGAGGGTTCAGGACCAGGAACACACAGCATGTGAGAAAAGGCTGAGAGAGAAGGCCTAAAATGAAAAGGGTGAGGGCGTTTTACTGCAGTCATCCAATACCTAAAGGGAGATTGCAGAGAAGACAGAGCAATACCCTTTTCAGAGATGCACAGCAGAAGAGCAAGAGGAATGGACGCAAGCTGCAGCAAGAAAGACTCCAGTTAGACAGAGGAAAAAAATTCTTCACCATGAGAGCAGTTAAGCACTGGAATATGTTGCCTAGAGAAGTGATCAATCTCCATCCTGGGAGATTTGAGACTGTGCCCTGAAGCTAACAGTGCTCTGAGCAACCTGATTTTTCTCTGAAGTGAGTCCTACTTGAAAGTGGAGTTTGCATTAGAGAGCTCCATTGGTCCCTTCTAACTTAAATATTTATGCGATTCTATGGCATTTATATATTAGCAGCTTTGCTATTCAGAAGTTTGGGGAAAAGATTATGGCAAAAAATATGCCTATTCTAATATGTTAAATGCTAACTGATTCATTAAGCTGGTAACTATGCAACTTATGTCACACTTTCAGAAATACGCCTTCATTATTTAAGACTCATTGAATTAAATTATTGTAATACAGAAAAGTATCTTCCATCATGTTATGCTTGAGAATTAAATCGTGTGAACCATAATCGAAAGCACAGCTGAGTATAAATGAAAGATACCTGAAAATTTACATATATATGAAGTCAAAAATTAATTACACTGGCGCTGATGGAAGGGAAATACATCTGGTGATAAATTAATTAGGATGTACCTTATCCTGGTACTACTGGGATACTGTAACATATCCACACTAAAATTTTGCACACATATGCCAGCTGCTGGTCTACTGCTATAAATATCTCTCATAGTGTTTTGAGATTGTGACTTATAATTGTCCTATTACTGAAGAAATTAAAGCTTAACAGGCTTTTCATGATGTCTCCTTCCCTAAAATGCAAAACCAAAAAGTATCTCCATCAGTAGGGAGAACAGGAAGGAAATCAGGTAAAACAAAATAGCCAGAGTTAGATGGGATCTTCTGCAAGAAAGTTCTCTGTATTTGAAAGCCAAGTTTGCAAACTTGAAATTGTCTCACATTGCAGGGTTTTTGTGATTGCTAGTGTGACCTGCTCTTGGATTCCTGCAGCCAAAGCCTCTTTTCTTAGTTTTAACAGCATCCTCCAAACTTTTTGCAAACCAATATTTGAGATTTTGATGACATTTCTGGGAAGGACTTTCACCTGGCTATATCACAATACAGCACACTGGCTTCCGTTTGATGCCCACATTCTGCTGCAAAACAGATCCCATTCTGGAGGATACATTTAATTCCCCTGTCTACCTGGTAGACTCAAAGAAGGCCAGTGTGAGGGTCTGGATTTTTCTTCCCTGTTCTCTGGTATGCTTTGCATCACTATTCCTAGATAGGAAAGCCTTCAGTGAAGGCACATTTAACATCAATTCTGAAATAAAGTTGTGTTGTCAAGTACCCCTCCCTCACAAGCACAGACAGAGCACTCAGAGAAACAAAGGGACGAAACAAAGAGCTAATGTATTCAAAGTGACTAGCCCTAGCAGCACAGCTGTTAACATTTCAACACTGAATAGTGTTGTGATTCAGCTCATTTATCTTCTACACTGTGCAAAATGGAATAATACTGAAAGTGCAGTTGGTTTCAGCGTTAAGCAATTTTGCTGCTTTCAGCAAGTACATTTGGTACCAGGTGTCTAGGGGGTCCTTTACAAACAAGGTATATTAGCGTATTAGCATGCTTGTCAGCACTTGGGATGGAAATGACAACTTTATCTCTAGCCATGTCTGCTTTTCTTTCTGTACTGGCAGGGCTAACTTCAAAGGTTCCTGACCGTTGGAAGTGACCTGAAGAGAGAAGGTATTTCTTGAGATCTACTGTACTGACAGATGACATGATCAGGTTGTATTAGGAGCTGTTTACAACTTGTGCATCAGTTCTTGAAAAGACAGCTGGATACTGCCCATAACAGTCATAGCAAATTCTTCATGGAAAGCAAAAAACATAAAAGTAACTAGAGGAGCCTGAGTGTGTGTGATGAGGATGGAAAGGATTTTGCATTAGGAAGAGTGTTGCGAGCAGGTCAAGGGAGGTGATCCTGCCCCTCTACTCAGCCCTGGGGAGGCCTCATCTCGAGTAGTGCGTCCAGTTCTGGGCTCCCCAGGACAAGGGAGACCTGGAGCTACTGGAGAGAGTCCAGCGTAGGGCTACAAAGATGATCAGAGGGCTGGAGCATCTGCCCTATGAGGAACAGCTGCAAGAGTTGGGCCTCTTCAGCCTGGGGAAGAGAAGCCTGAGGGGGAATCTTTTCAATGTGTGTAAGTACCTGAAGGGAGGATGTCAAGGGGATGGAGCTAAACTCTTTTCAGTTGTCCCATGTGACAGGACAAAAGGCAACAGGCAAAAACTGAACCTTCCGCCTGAAGGTGAGGGGGAATTTCTTCCCTGTGAGAGTGACAGAGCACTGGACCAGGTTGCCCAGGGAGGCTGTGGAGTCTCCTTTGGAGATATTCAAAGCTCGCCTGGATGCAGCCCTGCCTAACATGGTCTAGATGACCCTGCTTGATCAGGGGTGTTAGACTAGATGATCTCTAGAGGTCCCTTCCAACCTCAACTATTCTGTGATTCTGTGAAAGTGTCAGGAACAGTTTCCAGAACAGTACATATGGTGGCCATAAGTTACTGTAACCACAGTCCTGGAAAAAGTTAAAACTCCTTTGGAAAGAAAAGAGCATTACAGCCCCATGAAGGAGAAGCTTCAGTTTATGCTCTAGATCTCTTTTGAAAAATTCTGACAGAGAACACCATAAAATCCTGGAATATTAAAAAAAAAAAAAAAAAAAAAAAAAGGCAAACTGGCAGGAATGAGAAATGAGAGGGTGCATAGAAATTTGGAAGATTACCAAGAAATTCATCTTTTTGCCTTTTTCTCCTACATTACTTCACAAGACCAGGGTAAAATCCACATCAAAAAAATAGCCTGTCAGGGAGCAGTGAGGACCAGCTGCTTGCCAATGGACAGGGAGCCAGGACTGGAGCATGTTAACATGGCTGGAAGGGCAGAAGCCTTACCAGCCAGGGCCAAAGACCCAGTACCACAGCACCTGAGCAGGTCCTGAATATGAGACCAGGTTCAACCAAGAAGAGTCTAGATCATCAGGCAAGTTCATGTTGATGGGGCAGGTCTGAGGTCAAGCCAAAAGTCAATCCACAGGTCAGAGTGAGGCCTGGTGAGGATAACCAAGGACAGACACAGTCCAGTGATCACCAGCCAGGTCCGTACTGTCTAGACAAGGCTGAGGTCAAACTGGGAAGTCAGGCTGCAGGCCAAGCTCAATGTGGTCCATGGCCAGATATGGACATGGCTGAGCTGGAAAATGGTACTTTTACAGGGTAACTCAGGCAAGGGTTGAAGGCCCAAGGCTGTGCTTAAATGGAGTTCCTGGGCCTATGGTAGGGTAAATGCGTGAAAACCCTGAATGAGGCTCATCAGGGCCATGAATACTTGTTAATTCCCAGAGGCCCTGAGAGCAGCTTCCCTTACCAGCAAGATGTGCCTGATCTCAGAAGGGACCTGTGGAGTGACTTAATTACTGTGGGGTGTCAGTGGGCTATTTCAGGGGACAAAGATCCAGAGTATGGACAGGGAACTTGGAAAAGGACATGACATAAGAGACCTGCAGTTGGCTAGGGGTGTTCCTGCTACCTGTGAGGGGCCCCAGAGGCTACAGTGGGTTTGGGGATAAAGGAAGATATTCAAGCTAACTCTGAAGCCTGGCAGGTTTGAGCAGGGGAAGAAGGGTTCAAGCTGCCCCCACACACCCCAGAGCCCAGGTGAGCTAGGAGTCACAAAATAGTTGAGGTTAGGAGGAACTTCTGGAAATTATCTAGTCCTGCTCCTCAGCTCAAAGCAAGGTCAGCTAGAGCAGGTTGTCCCAGGCCATGTCACATCAGGTTTTGAATATCTCTAAGGATGGAAACTTCACAACTGTTCTGGGTAACCTGTTCCAGTGGTTGACAATCCTTACACTAAAAAGATTTCTTAGGTTTAAGTGGCTTTTGTGCATTAGTACAAAGAAAGTACGATGTCTATTGAAAAAAAAATGCAGAAAGAGGGAAGAATCTTCCAAAGCCTTCAATGCCAGAATCTTCTCAAAAATTCAGAGTGAAATGGAAAGAGGCGTGGAGTCTAGCTGGAGGCCTGTGGCTAGTGGTGTCCCCCACGGCTCAGTACTGGGTCCCGTCCTGTTCAACTTTTTCATCAACGACCTGAGTGAGGGGACTGAGTGCATCTTCAGCAAGTTTGCTGATGATAGCAAGCTGGGAGGAGTGGCTGAGACACCTGAGGGCTGTGCTGCCATTCAGAGAGACCTGGGCAAGCTGTAGAGTTGGGCAGAAAGGAACCTCATGAGGTTCAACAAGGGCAAGTGCAGAGTCCTGCACCTAGGGAAAAATAACCCTAGGCCTCTGTACAAGCTGGGGGCTGACCTTCCAGAGAGCAGCTGTACAGAGAAGGACCTGGGAGTGCTGGTGGATGACAAGTTGACCATGAGCCAGCAATGTGCCCTTGTGGCCAGGAAGGCCAATGTTCTCCTGGGGTGCATTAGGAAGAGTGTTGCGAGCAGGTCGAGGGAGGTGATCCTGCCCCTCTACTCAGCCCTGGTGAGGCCTCATCTTGAGTAGTGCGTCCAGTTCTGGGGCTCCCAGGACAAGGGAGACCTGGAGCTACTGGAGAGAGTCCAGCGTAGGGCTACGAAGATGATCAGAGGGCTGGAGCACCTGCCCTATAAGGAACTGCTGTGAGAGCTGGGCCTCTCTAGCTTAGGGAAGAGAAGCCTGAGGGGGAATCTTATCAATGTGTATAAGTATCTGAAGGGAGGGTGTTAAGGGGACAGGGACAAACTCTTTTCAGTTGTCCTGTGTGACAGGACAAAAGGCAACAGGCAAAAACTGAAGCACAGGAAGTTCCACCTGAACCTGAGGGGGAATTTCTTCCCTGTGAGAGTGACAGAGCACTGGACCAGGTTGCCCAGGGAGGCTGTGGAGTCTCCTTCTTTGGAGATCTTCAAGGCCCGCCTGGATGCAATCCTGTCTAACATGCTCTAGGTGACCCTGCTGAGCAGGGAGGTTGGACTAGATGATCTCCAGAGGTCCCTTCCAACCTTACCGATTCTATGATTCTGTGAATGACCACAAGTAGCAACTGAGGACTTTTCAACTGGACAGAAGGAAAAACTTCTTCATCATGAGAGTGGTTAACCATGGAACATGTACCTAAAGATGTGGTGGAATCTCTATTCTTTGAGATTTTTCAAAATTTATCTAAATGAAGTCCTGATTATCCCATCCAACTATGAAGTTTGGCAGTGCTTTGAGCAGAAGATTGGACCAGATGACCTCTGGAGGTCCCTTCTAACCTAAATCCTCTGCAATTTCATGACACTAGGCTTGGACTTAAGTCAACAAACTTTTGAAAATCCCTTTAGAATCTAGCTCAGCAACTTGCAAGCCTTGCTATCTCTTGAACAGAAAGCTAACTGCAGGGCATACAGCTCAGATGGACTAACAGTTTGTTACACAGTCTCCATTATGAAAGCCTTGGACTACTTGAAAGGCCCTGGGTAAATTTTAAAATACTTGTCTCTAAATCCCACTGCTGTTCATAAATTTCTAAGTCAATTTAAAGACAAAAATGGGAATTTGCAGTAGAATTTTAGTGCTTTTAAAAGTTATTCCAGTGATGAGTTTAACCATGGCCTGTGCCCATGTGTGAGCTGTACAAGCCCTCAGGTTGGGGCTTTCTAGTGGGATGGTTCACTGCAGTGATATTGGTACACTTTATAATTAGAAGTGCTGCAGATGTGTAAGCAGGCTTTCATTTACACACTGGTCATTTTATTACAATTAAAAAAAATGGAGAAAATCTAGGGATTGAAATGTGAAAGAGAATGCTCATCCTTTATTATAACTGTAGGCAAGTGAGCTGCAGGAAGTTTTGACAGTCCTGAAGTATAACTAATTGCAAGTAGGCTTCAAATAAATCACTGGAGATAACGCTTTAAAAATAGTTACAAAGGCAGGTTTGCCAAGTGCTCTTCTAATAATAATAATAATTTTCCTATTCTTTTAGTGGGGGTTGGAACAGGTCACTTATCTCTCACTTTCTGAGTAAATCCCCCCCCCTTTAAAAACTTAGATGTCATAATTGTCACTGCTACTTAGCAGCGCTATAAATGTGAGGCTTGCTTGGAAGAAATTATGGCTTGAGGGTCAGTCCTACAAGCACTAGAGCACACTCTACTTATGCCAGAGCATAACTCTTCTTATGCAAATAACCCTGATTAGTCCAAGTCTACACAGAATTAGAGATTAACTGATTTTTTAAAGCCTAAAGAGAAATAAAATTTATTAAGCCTAACAGTCAGATGTTAAGGAACTATTTGAAGGAAAGCACTATGGCGGTTGTAGGAGTGTTTACTAGAAGCTCATCCTATTCCTATGGTTTGCACAGGAAAAATTAGGAATGTATCTGCTGATGGTCTGACAAATAAGCTCCAGCTCTTGCCCTTGGTGCTTGCTTGAGCTGTGTTGCAGCTACGTCTGTGCCTGGCTGTGTGCCTTGCTGATCATCATCTTGGTTTGCTGACTTGACTTCCTTACTTGACCTTGGACTGTCTCATCACTCCAGACTTGACATTCATTGGACTAGTGGCTAAACCTGGTTACCACCACTGTACCTGCTCCACTCATCTTGTTTCAATGCTGTGTGACTGCACACCCATTTTTGGCTGAGCTCATTGCCCCTTACTGCCTTGCTGTCACCCTAAGATCCCAACTCGCCCTGCCTTGTGGAGCAGCCTATTCTTGCTCCTCCCTGACAGGTGGCTCCAAGAATGTGAGATACCATTTGTTGGTTACCCCTTAGAATTAAATTGATCAGCTTCCTTAGCTATGCACATGATTTTGTAATGGACAACTAGAAGAACAGACCTTATATGAGGATCTAAGCATCAGAATTTACTTTAATTAATTTTGTAATTATGTTGCCAAAATACAACAACCACTTATTATGCCAGTCACAAAAATAATCCAAGCAACCCAATTCTTAATCAGAACCATTAATAGTACAATAAAATCCATAGACACTAATATATATCCTTTTCCTCTAATGTCAAGTTCTCACCCTTGCAATGCATCATTACAACAAAGCGTCTCTCTAATTCCACAGCTGACGTCTCTCAGCTGTGCATGGCCTAGCAGTCAAAAGTAGCCTCCCTGAGTTCTTGTTGTTGGCTCATGCTGCTGTGGTCTGTTGAGTGATGGTATGTTTTTTAGCAAATGCATGGCGTTCATTTGTTTTTCCCTGTGTTGTTGTGGTTTAAGGTTAAATTGACAGTGTGGAGACTAAATGGATTGGATACCAAAATAGTCTAGGAGAGAGGATGGGTAGGTCAGTGCAGTGGTGTCCCCTCTGCTTGGGTACTCCCGGAATCAACTCTGTTCTCCCTGGTGTCTCTCCTGGTGTCTCTTCTGAGTCACTCTTGAGTAATTCTGGGCAAGGTAATTTGTCAGACTGAGTAGAGCATGGTCAGTTCTAGACTGGCTCATTCAACTTTGCTCAGCCCAACAAGTGGTTGTCACTTCACTGCCCTGCACAACCTGCCCCCCTCCAACCATTTGTTACCCTTAAATTACTCCTTATTTTTGTCTACTCCCTTATAACTAATGTTCAGCCAGGCCTAATTCATACCAGCTGCCACAGCTGTGAACTATTGGGCTATGACTGCATTCCCTGTGCTTTATCATCCCTGATATCCTTCTTACTTTCCTAAGTCACATCCATTGTCCAGATTCTCCCTTTGTTTTTGCGGTGTTGGTAAACCTGCCCAGCCGTCTTTTGGAAATGTGTCCGAACAGTGGTGCACGGCAGTAACCGGTGGAGATTACTGCACCAGCCTAGAAACGTCTGACTTCTTCTCTGAAGTTCTCATGAAATTAAGCCCTTTTCCCTGATCACCCATCACAAGACAATTTATTCCCTTTCCTATACGGAGATACAGAGTTTATCAATTCTGACAGTGAGTGTAGCAATGGCTCAGCCTATCTGCAGAAACAGTGTTGTGTGTGTCCAACTAAATAGAGATGAGCTGCTAATTTCTGCTTTTTTCTCACTAGCTCCTTAAAGGTCAACTGCTCTTCAAAATAATATTCCTTTGAGCCTGCCAACCACTACCTCACATCCTATCTGTCTTGCAAAATGGGAGAGAGGAATGCTTTGTAGGAAAGAAGTTCAATTAGTGGATAAGAAAGAGCAAAAATAAGTGTTCTGTTGTCTGCGTGCAGAAAGATGATTGAGCAAATCAGTGTGGCAAGGGGAAAGGCTAAACTGAAGCAGAAAGAAATGATGAAAAGTCTGCCAATGAGCACACAAGGAAATGTGCAACAGACTACAGGAAAACTTGGAAGAAGCATCAATGAAAAAAGCTAAATTCAGGATGAATTTTCATTTTGAAGTTGAAATGAAACATGAAGTTCAGAGTAACTTGGTTTTCTATTATTGTCATTCTAAAAGATTTTTGAGGAGGAGAGTAGAGTGCTTGTGGTGAGGTGGAAGTGGAGGGATGGGATTTGAATGGGGTAAGAGGAGAGGAAAGGAGAGCCAAGTTAACACAGAGCAACAAGCCATGGTGTTACTTTCTAGACAGGTCTAGTTTCAGGGAGTGAATTAAGAAAATCAGCTAGCTAGCAAGAAAATGAACTCAGCTGAAATAGATAACCACCTTTATAACCTTCCTTGTGTTTTCTCATTGTTTTTGACTTTCTAGCAGTAAGGCAAAAATCCATAAAAGTGACACACAGATAAATCCCAGCTCATAGGAAATACCTCACCCTCCATTCATACCTCGGTCTCTTCCTTCCTGAACAGTGTAACACTTGGGATTGGACCAGAGGAAGGTCTTCAGACAAAGTTTTACTTTGTCTTCTATTTTCAGGGTCAAAAGTAATTTTAAAAAAGATTCATTTTATCAGCACTAGTCAGAGCATGCTTTTTACTCAATAAAAAGAACCTGTTACTTAATGTAAAGGGACATAATTATTTCAAAAACTGGAAAGTGGCCCTGTGGACCTCAGTAGGAGCTAACTACAGCCTCCAGTGGGGCCAGGTATAGTTCAGGGGATGTCATGCTTTTTTCTGACTTTGTTCCGAGTTCAGCCTTTGCTCCATGTGGAGCAGGCTGGAAGGCTCTCACACTGTCTCAGAGCTCTGCACGACCTCACAAGAGAACTAAAAAGGGTGCTAATGCTCCAATTTTACACAGAAACTTAGATTTTATTAATTATTGCAACTGACCCTTTTGGAAATGTTGACATGCTTAAACTTAATCAAAAAGGAATCATAGCTTTCATCTTACGTTATGTGTGGGACAGCTTTACCTAGCTAGCAGCTTTATTGCAAGGCAATCCACAGACTCTGAACATGCTGCACAGACATACAGGAAAATACAATGCTTCTCCTAAGGAATGTAGGATAATATTTATGTATGATACCTCATAATCTTGCACTATTACTTGCAAATTCCATTCTGTGTTCATGAGGTACAATAAAAGCAACTGTTTTATCTTTTGCTAGCCAAGATTTGAAATAGGCATCTGTTTTATATTTTTGAGATAACGCAGAAATGTTGCGGTCAGTACAAATGCGTTCTCCAGCTGGACCAGACAGTAATTTAAATCTGCATCCCAATGGCTTAGAGGACAGTGTAAGGGACTGAGAATGATTTGAGTCGGAATGGGACCTGTGGAGGTTATCTAGTTCAACTCCTTACTTTAGAAAAGATCACCTTTAAGTCTAGATGAGGTTGCTCAGAGCATTATCCAAGTGAGCGCTGAATGTCTTCTAAGATGGAAATGCCACCACCTCGCTAGGCAACCTGTTCCAGCACTCAGTTGCTCTCCTGGGTTTTAATCTCTTCCTCATGTCCAACTAGAATTTCCCATGCTAGAAATTATGGCTGCTGGATCTTGTCTTCTTTCCCTGAGCACATCTGGTCAGAGCCTGGCTTACCTTTGGGAGGTTGAGAGAAAAAAATTGTTGTTTCATTTCTCCAGTTTATGCCTCAGCCTGACATCTCAGTAATTTATTTGAATGGAATTGTGCATCAAGCAGAGCTCTAGCCTGAGCTGGGTGTAGTGATGCCTAGAGCTCATTACCATGTTGTTTTTATCCATTTAAAACCCTGAAAATTGTTCAAAGAGTTTTCTGTTTTCTCTCCAGTGCTCTTTTTTCCCATGTTCACCATGGAGGGCTGCCTGCCAAAGCCCAGCCCATTTACTTGCATGTCATTGGACTCTGCTAGATTTTAACTCGAGTCTAGCAGACTAACAGGTTTTAAATAAAATAAATAGCCTCTGCAGGCTGTGCTAATTTACTGTTAATATCCTCTTTGCAAATCAGTATTTAACACTTTATACAGATCAACTAGTGAAGCTTAATGTTTTTAAACGTTTTAATGATTCTAATCTTTTGCCAGCCTGAAAATGCTAAATACCTGTTTTCTTAAACTCTGTTTTCAGTCTCATGGACAGGTTTGTAGCCATAACAAGATTCTGCATTTTTATAGCTGCTTAGAAAGGACTTCCTCAAAGCCTACTGAATGATTAATGATATTCTCCCTTATCTGCTCATTTACAGAACTGCTTTTAAAAAGTGTTTTTTCTGTTTTTTTTTCTTTCAAACAAGCATCTAAACCTTTCTGTTAGCTACAAAGTTTATTGACTCATGATTCTCTGGATGACTTTTTTTTTTTTTTTTTTTTAATTTAAAAACAAAATAAAACAAAACAAAACAGATGCTTAACATTTTGCTTATCTTCAATCCTCTGTCCCAAAATCAGGTACCAATGAGAAATTAAAATTGTTTCTATGCATTTAATGTCTATATTATATCTGTAATATATATTATGTTGTATATCATGTAATACATATTCATACAGACTGAATATAGAATGTACTATATGAAAAATGTTAGTTGTTAACATTTTAAGCATATATATTATTATAAATTAATAATAAAATAGATAATATGTAGTATAGTACAATATTTATATATGTGTATGTATAAATACAGCTATTTATATATAAAAACATGTGCTTATACATACATATTTATATATTACATGAGATACACGATGTATATACATTATATATATAATTATATATAATTTATACTATAAAGCTAAATCATTTTTTAAATGCAAACATTTAACAAAATGAATGTATATCAATAAATTGTGTGTGTATATATATATATTTAGTATATGTTGAATATAGAGTATATACATGTATTGTTATGTATGTGTATTATGTCCTTTTTGTTTCCGCTTCCCATCTAGTTCACCAATTCTCTCAGAAGCATTCACTCCGTGGCAGCTTCTCCAGGGGTGGTGTGCACAGTCGGAGCTATTTCTCTTTCGTACTGTGAAGCAGAGCTCACTTTGTGAACGAACAGGTCTGTATGAGAATAAACAGGCAGCATTTATTCACCTTTTGATCAAGCATTATTTTCCCCCGTCAGTGAGGAAAGCACTGCAAGGGCACCTTGTGAATGAAATGGATTTTATTTGGTGTTTGCAATGGTTTTACTCACTGAGGAAATACTTCTCATGCACTCTCCTCCAGTCGCTTTCAAACTACAGTGCTTTTTAGCATCCGGGGCTCTTGAAGACATGTCATATACAACCTAGTGGTGCTGGGAAACAGTGCTTTTGAGCAGTTTGTTGGACATGGTCTCCCCCTTTAAGCAAACAACAGGCTGCATATTTGATTTCTTGTGACAGGTCTTTTCTAGGTAATCTCTTATATGGTCCATGTGTAAAAGCAATTTGTTGCTGGGAGTACTGATTTTCCATCCATAAGGAAGAGAGAAACTCTAGAGCTGGAGTTAATCTTTCTGCCTGCGAGCTCCAAGGTGGGGCTCCGGAAGCAGATAACAGTGGATTTCCAGTGATCTCCAAGCCCTTCTAGCAATTCTGTCGCCAGACCTCACCTGGAAATTATAGTTAAAAGCATTGCTTGGTGCTTCCGGTCATAAATTTAAGTGTAAATGTCACCTGTACCAGCTCCTTGAGATGTTTAACTTCATTTTTATGATCAGCATCTTTATGCTACTGTTCATTTTTGTGTATTAAGGCCCTTCTATTGGGCCTGACGTTGGCCCTTCTCAGAACAAGGGGCAGAACTAGATGACCTCCAGAAATTCCTTCCAATTTAAATTACTTTGTTATTTCTATGATTCTGTGTTCTTTGTTTAGTGGACCTACCTCAGAGTTGATCTGAAAAGCAGTTTAGTCTTCCTTGGAGAAGAGACATAAAATTAATTTAAGGAGACAGAAAGTTGTGTTAACTTTTTGTAAATGTGTAGGATACGACAAAGAATATTGGAAAATATTCTTTTCCCTGATTCGTGTTTATCTTTCCAGATCAAATCTGGTTTAATACGTTTTTCTATGAATTGCACTAAGTTCTGCTCTCATGTTCAATATGTATAGTTCATGGAAGTCAATAGAAATATTTATTATCACACTGCTGTACCAAGCCAGACTGTAGAACAAAATATTAGTACTTTACTCTGTGCTTAAACTCCTTAGAAAGTGCAAATAATTATTTTTCAACATTAGTATTACATTATCCCTATCATTTCTTCTCAGAGGGAACAGCAAACTCTGTAATAGCATGAGTAAAGATTTCATTTCATTCTAGTCTTGCAAAACTTTTGTGTAATATCAATTCATAATAAAGCATGCCACTTCCATGAACTGCTATAATTCCTTAAGGAAAACATTAAATAATTAGTTAATATTCAAGGAGTTTGAGTGAGATATCAGGTGAATTTTCCTGAACATTGGAACTGGATTCAAATCCTATTTGGATGTGAAAAGCAAAATAAACTCCTTCTCCATAGGAAGCAGATGAATCATTTTTCAGTTGTAGTGACTGCTGTTATTATTTGACACACCTTTCTAGATCTGTCTCTAGCTCACCCTTTTCCAGTGAAGGGTGCATCAGTGTTGCTTGAAAAGATTTTCCACTTTCCCCATTTTTTTTTCAGAAAGAAAATCAAAATTAACTAAATAGTTTCTGATATTGGCTAAACATTGAAATACCACACACAGGGAAGTGAGACTCAGTTGCCTTAATATAGACTCTAACTGTCTTTAAGATGTTCTAGAACATCTGAAGTATCTCCATGGGACTGGCCAACATGACATGGGACCTCCAGGAGACCCATCAGTGTATAAATCGGTTGCTATTTTCCACACACCTTTTTTTTTTGAGACTGTCTCAGAGGCTACTCAGAGCAAACTGGACATGCTCACTATAAACAACTTCCAATAGCATTTCTTTCCAGGAGGAGGATTTCACAACCTCTTTCAAACATGCTGTAGTCTGACCAGGACTAGTGCCAGACAGACTGTCGTTCCAGTAGCACCTTCCTTTTTGAAATGAGATAACTGAGAAACTGGAATTCCTGCCTCTCCTTGTTTTACCACATATCAATTAACAATATTTTATATCCCTTCTTCTGATCAGAGTTCAGGCCAGGGCACAGTGCTGCAGTAGAACTTGTTTTGGCAGACAAACGTCTCTTGGCCAAAGTCAAAGGGATCATGGACTTTCTTGTGTTAGTAGCCAGATAATCCTGCCCTGGTTTCAGGTTTCTGAAGGAAACAAAAATGTTCTAAACTTGCTTTGTTCTGCCATCGCTATTTGAAATTCATGATCATTATGTATAATGCATCCTCTGCTTCCAGAGACAATATAACATTTACAGTTGAACATATAAGCTGAACATCACTTAATCAGAACAGGAACAATTCAAAACTGTGTATGTATGTCTCGTATTGCTTCGCACATGTACTGCAGCATCTTTCAGCTAGGAACACAGCAATTTGAAACACTAGACAATTCACCAGCCTTGTATTTTTTTACAGTCCTATTGAAGTGACAATCTGACACAGTGATAATTCTGGCTATACAAAAAGCCAAGGCAAAGGCCTGTTTCTGCCGTAGCAATCTAACATTAGCAATTTCATCCACAGTTTCAATTCAGTCATCTTTTAGACACTGTTAAATTAAAAATGAAATTGTTCTTACTGCATTTTGGCAAACCCCACTGAGTTTAGGTGAACTTGGATGACATTAAATGAAAAGCACTAGCAAAACTGAAGTATTATATAACATCAGGAAGGTTCCAGTGGCTGTTAAACCATTGCAGTCTAGAGATTATCACAAGCTCACATGCTCCCCTAGTCAGTATGTAATACATAGATATCTAAATTGCCAGAGGATGTTTAAAGGCAGTATTAAGCAGAAAATTCCCAGTTGGCCCTGATCATCCATACATTCCTAAAGGCTTTCATCCAGGGAGTGATCATAGAATTGCAGAAAGGTAAAGGTCTGAGCCAACCTGTGGAGATCATCTGGTCCAATCCCCTGCTCAAAGCAGGGCTAACTTCCAGGCTAGGTCAGCTTACTCAGGTCCTCATCCAGCCAAGTTGTGAATCTCCAAGGATGGAGATCCACCACCTCTCCAGGCAACCTGCCCCAGTGCTCAACTTCTCTTGTGGGGAAGAATTTTTCCCTTATGTTGGCAGGCATCTCTCTTGCTGCAATGTATGCCCTTTGCAGCTGGTTCTTTCACTTGTCATTGACAAGTGGCTTTGTCTTTCCTACAGCCGCCTGTTACTTACCTGAAAACAGCAATTAGATCTCCCCTACCATCTCTTCTCCAGGCTGAACAAATCCATTTCTCCCAGCCAGTCCTCACAGTGCGTGTGCTCCAGCCTCCTGACAATGTTGCTGATCTCACTGGTGAACGTTCAAGCAGGAAAAGGAATTACAGAAAAAGTGGAAATGTCTTGTTTACTAAAGATGAATATAAAAGAATAAACACATATAAGGAAAAAAATAAGTGCAAAATGAGATGCAAATTAGCAAGAGAACTACAGACTAACAAGAAATGATTGCGCACAGTTTGTTGTTACCCTGTTGAATGACCTAAAGGAAACACTGGTTGATATATTCAAGGGAAAAGAATTTGCAGATAATTTCAAGCTGGATTGCATATTACTTCCTTTGGATCTGTCCTCTCTAAAGAGTAATAATAACAAATATGCTTAAAAAGATGAACCAGCCTTCTAAAAAGATGAGCTTGTTCATGAAAATAATATCATGACAAAGATGTCAATGACCATGGAAAGAACAGCATTGAGAATAATGAAATAAATTAGATACAACAAAATAAGTTAGATGTCTTTAAATGAGATAAACCTGATAAGCATCATCTAAGGCTGCCTAGAGAATTGGCTCCCACTGTGTCGGACCTGTAAGCAGTCATTCTCAGATGACTATGATTGTGGAAAAAAACTCTGAAAAAAAGACTGAGATCATGGGAGGTTAGAAAAGAGCTCCTCTCTTTAAATGTCTTTAAAAGGCTGAAAGAGAGGAACCAGGAAATAATGGAACAATCAACTTAACTTCAAGGCTGTCAACATGGCACTTTTCACAAACTCAAAATTATTTTTTTATTATAATAACAAAAATTCAAATTAAAATAGCTCATTTTGCACTGATTTGTTTAAACACCCCTCCTCCTTCAGAAAAAATAACTAAGATGTAAAAGAAGGCATATTACTAAGGTGTAAATCAGACCAGCTGAATGCACTTATCCTTCTACACTTGAAAAAATTCTCAGATTTAAAGCTAAGAAAGGGTAGAATATAGAGATACACATAAATAAAAAAGGTTTTCTATAAATACAATAGGACCTACGCCTATGCAAAAAACAGTTTAGGAGCTGAGAACAAATTGACTGACACTGCAGACCTCTGAGTGAGATGAGGTGGTGTAAAAATGTTCATAGAAGTAAATAAAGCTAGAGAAGAGTAGTAGTGATGCTCTACCATTTTAGAAGACGTGAGGGGGGCTTTTGTTTTCTCCATGTTAACAACAGTGCAAAGAAGGTGTCCTCTAGCTCAGGTGAGTCAGTATTTCTGTAGATTAATGTTTAATACCATACAAACAACAAGAAATGATATTAGAGGAGACAGAAATAGCTTTCCTCAGAAAAAGCAGATTTCTGGTTGTGGACCAGTAACACTCAGTTCTGCCTGTAATCTGTGGGACAGGATGAAAGATCAAAATAGTAAGATATTCTTTCTCCTCAGATCGGAGAGCTTTTTTTTATCAGCATGACAGGAAATCTGTTTCAGACATATCTAGCGGTATTCCTAGGGCCTTACACTAAGGGGTGCACATACTGGGCTACCTTGTCTATCTAAAGGCCTTAGTAATGATCAAACCTAAGGAAAAATATTATCTTCCATTCATCCAAATGTCAGTTATTCTTTTGGTTGATTTTCCCCTTTTTGGCAAGGGGAAGTAATTTATTGGATTCTACTCTCCTTGAGATCAGAAATTCCGTTATCCAAAATCCTATCTTGTAGATTTAAGAGGATTTCAAATTAAGGCAGACTCTGCCCTCAGAAACCCAAAAAAGATCTCAGACGAGGTAATGAGAAGCACTATTTCATTAGCACTCTGTCCCCAAGAGTTGATCCATTATACCAGACAGCAACACTTAAAGCACTCAAATACTCTTTGCCCGGAGGACATATGTGTATAGGTATGTGGATGGATCTGTGAGCTTCTAGCTGTTCCTTGTTTTAAAATGATGTAGCCATGCCCTTTGACTCTAGCCTGTAGTGCAGACAGAGCAGAGAAACATATTTTCTACCTCCATGATCCATAATTTTAGAAAAATGTATTGGTCCTCTGAGTGAAGGTGATGAGGCATTTTCACAAGTTCCAACTGCTTTCTGCATTGACATATGTATTTCCAGTCGGAAAAGTGCATATCTTTACATTAAAGATGATCCACACATGAAATATGATAACTAATGGCGCACCCCAGGGGTCAATATTGAGTCCAATCCTGTTTAAATTCGTTAATAATCTGGGTTATGGAACAGAATGCACCCTCAGCAAGTTTGCTGGTGATCCAAACCTGGGAGGAGTGGCTGATACAGCAGAGAACTGTGCTGCCATTCAAAGGGACCTCAAGAGACTGGAGAGGTGGGCAGAGAATAACCTCATGAAGTTCAATAAAGGGAAGTGCAGAGTCCTGCACCTAGGGAGGAACAACCCCAGACACCAGTACAGACTGGGGACTAACCTGCTGGAAAGCAGCTCTTCAGAGAAGGACCTGGGAGTGCTGGTGGACAAGAGGTTGATCATCAACCAGCAACATGCCCTTTTGGCAGAGAAGGCTAATGGTATCCTGAGCTGCCTTAAGAAGAGGAGGATGTGATCCTCCCCCTCTACTCAGAACTGATGAGGCCATATCTGGAGTGCTATGTCCAGTTCTGGGCTCTGCAGTACAAGGGAGATACAGAGGCCAGTGAGTACATCCTATTATCTAGTGGGCAAGACACAAAAAGAGTGTGAGGAAAGAAGTGTGGCCAGAAGCCCAGTAGAGTTTCTGAAGACCTGAGAAAAAAGGAAATGGAGCTGGTGAAGCAGGAGTATGGGTATGTTTCTGAGGAGTGATTTGGCAGGGAGTGCCTGGTTGTTGTACCTCCTGCCAAAGCAAAGCATGGATGAGCAACCACAGAGTGATTTCCAGGGCTGATCTTTGGGAAGGACCATCATGGGGTTAGGAATGAGCAGGAACTACTTGCCATCAGGATTTGCTTGAGATAGGAGAGAAATGAGGAATGCAAGTTAGTTCTCACCTCCTGAGAGCTGTGGGAGATGCAGTAAGTGTGATGTTCCATGCAATGAATGAGCAATTGGAGGTCCATCCAGTCCTTTATAGCAGCTAAGATTCCCACCATCTGCACAAACAGGTGTGGGGCAGAATTTTGGCTAGAACTCCCTCTCCTGTTTGCTCTATGAAGAGTTTTGGAAATCTCATTGTTTTAAAGAGCTTCCAGGCCCTGAGGAAATCTTGGTATAAAATCCATGGGGTAGATGAGAGACCTGCCAGTCATACCAGAGACCTCAAAGCCAGTGGAGCAGTACACATGATAGCATCTTGCACAGCAAAATACCTGATCTGTATGGAGTTAGGTTATGTGATTAAAAGCTTAAACACAAAGGAGTAGAAGAACAATGACAGGCAGAGGAACTGCACTAACCTGATTAGAGGAAACAAGCAGCAAGTCTCAGTACTTTCAGGGCCACCCCAGGAGGACAAACAGCCCCATTGTCCAAATGTGACACCCACCGAATGAGTCAATGAGAGACACTCACCAAGTTGAAGGGGTTACTGCCTTCAGTGGTATGAGGCTCACTGCGGGATGATGGAGTAGAGCATTTTTGGGATTGTGCAGGACAGTGTGGTTGGTTTGGGGGAGGTACCAATCACTCGCAAACATCAAGCTGAACCAGCTCGTGATTAGGATAAGAAGCCTAGGAGCCATGTAGCACAGTGATTGTGAAGTTGGGCTGGATTGGAAAGATCAGAGGGCCTGATAGTTGGCTACTGGAGGGATCAGGAGAACCAAGTCAACTACCACAGAGACTGGTGGTCTGATGGTCTGCTACCATGAAGCCCTAAGTCTAGACCAGCTAGTGGAGTGACCCGTGTGAGTGTATATATGTACGTGTGTGCATATATGTACATGTGTGCATGAGGCATCCAGGGCCAGCTGCTGGATAGCCTGCATACCTAAGACCAGCTACTGAAGGGATCTGTATTGTACATTTTCTACTAATGTGCTTTCATTTTGATTAGTCAGCAAGGGGAACAGGCTCAGACTGTTTGGGTTTGTGTGGGTGCTGTTTTGTCTGTGCTGATCTGTGTGGCTGGCCATGTGTGTATGTATATATGCATTTTGCGTGTGTGTGTGTGCATGCCTGTTGCTAATACCTGCTCAGCCCCACTACTGGCTGGACTGGAAACACAAAGCTGTAGTAGTGTCACCTCTGTAGGGCTACCAGATTCGGCAGCTCCTGAGATTTTGTATTGCAAAGTCAAGAAGTAAATATCAGGCAACTCCAGACAATTTTAACTTGGATCTCTTCTGCTTACAGGGTGTTCTTCAACCTTAGCTCTGATCAGCACCCAAAATCAAGTCTTTTTTTCAGGGGACATCTCTGAGTAAAATCTACTTTATTAGAGACTTCATATGCTCCTCACTATTGTTCCCTGAAGCAGCCAGTTTTCACTGTCACTGGGTACTGAGAGTGTTATGCTTACTGCACTAGTGGAGAGTGGGAGACAGGCTTAATCCCTCATACAGGGCAAACAACTGAAGATGCTCAACTTTGAGTACATATTGTACGTTCAAAGCAAAATCAAATGCAGATCTGAGTACTTCTTGCATTTTCAGGAAATGGCAGTGCCTTAAATCTGCTCCCAAAAACTAGACATGAGCAGTTAATCATCAAATGTTGGAATTGTGCTTATTGATTTGTCCATAAGAAACCAAACATTCGGAAGCCATAAAAAAGGCTTAGCCCATTTTAGCTTGTTTTCAAACGCACAGTTATGATCTTCCACTAGAGCTTCAAAAGCAGGTTAAATCTGTTGTTTTTTTTTTTAATTTAGAACTTCCTTGGAGTCACAGAAGATGTCAATTGGAAGCGACCTCTGGAGGTTTTGAGCCCAGCCTCCTGTTGAGAGAAGGACTGTCACCAGCACTAAATCAAGTCAGTAATGACTTCATCTAGCTGATTCTTCAAAACCTCCAAGCATGGAGACTCCCTTTAAACGTCATTGTATCAAGAAACAATACACTGTAGAGTTGTCTAAGCTATTCTCTTTTTGTCAAATGTGTTGACTTCTGTACATTTACCATATCCCCCAAGACAAAAATATTGACTGCCTGAGTAATGACAGCAGATGGTACATTACAAATGCTAGACGTGTATCAAATAGTTTTACTCTACTGTTCTATTTGGAAGGAAGCCAAACATCAGATAGAATAAATACAGATGATAGTGCATCTCTTTTCCATGAGTGACATAAAATTCCTCTGGATAACTCATTAAAAAAAAAAAAAAAAAAAAAAGAAAGAAAAAACAGGACTATTTATGTAGCCAACAGCTATGAGGTGTAACTTGATGTAAGTACCACAGGCAGAAATAAGATTTTTTTTTTTCAAAATTTAACTCAAGTAGCTAGTGTAAGAAATAAACAAGAGTACAGTACAGAAATAATCCTTGAGTCTAAGAAACACAGAACAACAAATTACCTAATTAAATCTACTTATGGCTTTGGTGCAAGTATCAGCATAGGATGTCATCTCATTCTGGATGTCATCTCCAGACAGAGGAAAAGAAAAAGAAAAAGAAAAGAAGGTGATCAGGAGTAGCCAGCATGGATTCACTGGGGAATCCTGCTTAACCAATCTGATAGCCTTCTATGATGGAAGGACTGGCTGGGTAGATGAGGGGAGAGCGGTGGATGTTGCGTACCTTGACTTCAGCAGGGCTTTTGACACTGTCTCCCATAACATCCTCCTACATAAGCTCAGGAAGTGTTCATTGGACAAGTGGACAGTGAGGTGGATTGAGAACTGGCTGAAAGTCAGAGCTCAGAGAGTTGTCATCAGTGGAACGAAGTCCAGTTGGAGGCCTGTGGCTAGTGGCGTTCCCCAGGGCTCAGTACTGGGTCCCACCCTGTTCAACTTCTTCATCAATGACCTGGGTGAGGGGACAGAGTGCATCTTCAGCAAGTTTGCTGATGATACCAAGCTGTGAGGAGTGGCTGAGACACCAAAGGGCTGTGCTGCCATACAGGGGGACCTGGACAGACTGTAGAGCTGGGCAGAGAGGAACCTCGTGAGGGTCTACAAGGGCAAGTGCAGAGTCCTGCACCTAGGAAAAATAACTCCATGCACCAGTACAAGCTGGGGGCTGACCTTCTGGAGAGCAACTCTGCAGAGAAGGACCTGGGAGTGCTGGTGGATGACAAATTGACCATGAGCCAGCAATGTGCCCTTGTGGCCAGGAAGGCCGATGTTCTCCTGGGGTGCATTAGGAAGAGTGTTGCCAGCAGGTCAAGGGAGGTGATCCTGCCCTGGTGAGGCCTCATCTCGAGTACTGTGTCCAGTTCTGGGGCTCCCCAGGACAAGGGAGACCTGGAGCTACTGGAGAGAGTCCAGCGTAGGGCTACGAAGATGATCAGAGGGCTGGAGCATCTGCCCTATGAGGAACGGCTGCAAGAGCTGGGCCTCTTTAGCTTAGGGAAGAGAAGACTGAGGGGGATCTTATCAATGTGTATAAGTATCTGAAGGGAGGATGTCAAGGGGACGGGGACAAACTCTTTTCAGTTGTCCCGTGTGACAGGACAAAAGGCAACAGGCAAAAACTGAAGCACAGGAAGTTCTGCCTGAAGGTGAGGGGGAATTTCTTCCCTGTGAGAGTGATGGAGCACTGGACTAGGTTGCCCAGGGAGGCTGTGGAGTCTCCTTCTCTGGAGATCTTCAAGGCCCGCCTGGATGCAATCCTGTCTAACCTGCTCTAGGTGACCCTGCTGAGCAGGGAGGTTGGACTAGATGATCTCCAGAGGTCCCTTCTAACCTTACTGATTCTATGATTCTATGATAGGCACTGAAAGCCACTTGAAGTTACATGGGTATAAATGCCCAGTAAACAGTGCTGAACTGCCCTCTGCCGTACTGAAATGTGCCCTTGCCAGCGCTTACAGCAGGAGGATCCTTAAAGAAGTGCAGAGCTCCTTTATACAGCAATTGGTTGCCTCCTATAGTTTAGTTAACAATCCTTCACAGTCTAGGGTAGTTTTTATCCAGCCCTGTGCACTTGTGTTGCAAGTATCGACATGCCACTTGCTGAATTTCAGTGTCTCTCTCAAGCACTTTACAACATCATCATGGTTTTCTGCTGTTCTTACATGGCAAGGGAGGTGCACGAAGGCATTGCAGTTATTTTCCAGGCTGCCACCTCAGCCATTCAAACAGGGACAACCGTCTTGTGACAGCTCTGTATCTGAACCCTTTTGAAAACCCATTTTTACTAGCCTATCTTTGTTTAGGTTACAAAATATGCTTTAGAAAAAGGCAAAAACATATGACACTGTAAGTAGTTTCCTTAGAAAGACAATCAGCCAATTTTACCTGGACTTTTATTGGAAATAACAGACCTGCTATTCTATCCACACCCATTTGTTTTAGCTTCTTCGCAAGATTTCTCCTAGAAAGAAAACACTGCAAGACCCTGAGCTGTTCTCAACTCTGTCAGTAATACGACTGCTTTTGTTTCTGTGCTGGAGTTTTGCCATTGGAAGAAAGAAACATGTCAATTCCTAAACATGCAGTTTAGAATATGGATCATTACAAAAGCTCAAGTGGTTCCTTTTACTGCTTAAAACTAAATTTGAAGTTTATAGGCAGGAAATGTTGAAGGGTGTAAATGCTTTGAGAAATCTCATTGACTTTTAATAAGACTCAGATGTTTAAGAAATTCATCTAGGTACCAACAGATCATGGTGTATTGATTTTGAGGCAAACTAAATCATTGAAATTCTAACAAAATTCCAAAACACTATTAACATTAAATAGATATTGAGGGCAAAACTGCAAAGAGTATCCAGTGCTTTCCCTCCTTTTCTTTCTAGATTTTTCAGATAGGCAGTGGATAATTTGCTGAAGTTTCTAGCCGCTCCTCTTAAGGGCCTATCTGAGCAGAACCTAATCAGAGGATGCTCTTAGATGCAAGAATTTCTTCTTCTGGTTTCCTCTATTATGGAAAAAACTCCTGCCATCAATGCAAACATTTAGAGTCCTGCATTGCTAAAAATGGCAGTTAACTACCAAAAACTCTCACAACATTTAATAGGGCCTGCTTATATGAACTTGATTGTTTATGAACTTCAAATCTGAAGATTTAAGAGGCTTATATTCTTAGACTTAACAAAATCATTTATTATTATTTTTTAGTCTTCATTTCATATTGTTAATTATGCCCAAACCCAGTTCAGCATCTGATCTTTAGAATTACTTGCTATAATAGCACATACTATATTTCTCATCAGAGAAAAAAAAAAAAAAAAAAACACAAATGTTCCCTGTTTCAAAGGACGACTAACCTGGGAAGCTAGGAGAGACCTTTTTTTTTTTTTTTTTTTTTTGGTTAAACACCGGCAGTCTTTGGGGTTTTCTGCAGATGTGGAATAAGGCCACTTATCAGCACCAAAAATAATCAGATTCACAATTTCTTGACTCAAATTCTCAAATGCATTTGCCAAGAAAAAAACTCCAAAAAAACAAGAGAAGGTATCACAGGAAAACAGAAATACTCAAAGAATTTAAGAGAATGCAGATGTGGGCTCCTGTTTTCTTACGAGTCTAAGTTATACCTGATCTAACCTGTTTAAGGTGATATAGGATGATAGCCCCAACTTTTCTCTAGTTTTTAGGTAAAAGTTTCCTACTCAGTCTGCCAGTGATGGCTCAGTGGTGAGCTAGATCAAAAAACTTAACAGGATTGTCTCACTTCTTATAGTTAGCTTACTGCTGACTTAATTATCTGAATCAACTTTTCCTGCAAGAATAACCTGTCACAGAGTTGTATCCTCGGTCACTGACTGAAACAAAACTTGAAACTAATACTCAAGGGCATCAACAGCTGCAAGAGCAGACATCACTCAAAACAAGTTCTGATCCTCTCTATAGGATTTTAATACTTGATCTCTGATACTTTTATGCTTTAATGAGGTCTATAAATTAGTGGCTGCATTAGAATCAGCCATCTTCAGTGGTGAATAGTACAGTCTGTGTGATGTTGAAGAGGACTTTTAAAGTTACAATTATCTTCCAAGCCTTCCTCTCTTTTTGATACCTATTTTTTCAGGATAAATGCAAAGATATCAAAACCGATGTCAAATATAATGCTCGAAGTGTGAAACTGCCGTAGAAGAATTTTTTTTTTTTTTTTTTTTTTTTTTTTTACATACTCCATTAAGAATTTAACATAATTCAAAAAATCTTTCTGCTACACTGTTCTGCAGCTTATGGAGCTGCCAAAAAAGAACCTGTCCCATCACAATTATCAATTCAATGAATGAATCAAAACTTAGTTTTGAAAATACATGACAGAGTATCCAAAATGCAAAATACAAGGGCAGGAACTGAATTTTTATTAACCTACTTTTACGGATTCTCAAGAGGTAAGTGACTCCTGCCAATGCTTTTTCACTGCATGAGACTTAACATCTTCTCAGAGGACATGTCATTATTTCAGTTTTATACCTTTCCCTCAGGAATACTTCTCTTGATGAAGTAGTTCAAGGACAGGCATCCAAAAGTCTGTTGTAGGAAGGTACAGCAAATGGATTCAAGCCATATTAGGATCTCACCAATAAAAATAAGAATCATAAAATTCAGTTTGACAACCAGTACAGTCTGTGAAATATTTGCAGCACATAGTCCTGCTAGAGGATAATACTTATCTTGTACCATCAGTCACTTTCCTTTCAGGTCAACTTGATACAATGACAAAGGGTATTGCAGAAGTTTAGCCACAAAGGATGGAATCTCTACTATAAAATTCTGAGACAGTCATTGAATTTTTTTAGTTGCATTAAGTGAATCACTCTCTTAGATCTAAATAACATCCTTCAAGCATATTCTCTACAACAGTATATACACCACCATCTATTTTATTTTAACTATTATTTCAGCTATAAACATGTATCTTGCAAAATTTAAGAAATGACTCTCACTTGAAGAAATGACAAAGAAACAGATGACTGGAGTTGGCCTGAGGGAGCGTCACAGACTTTTAACAGGCAAATTTTGGACAAGAGTTTGAGGCATGCTCAGTGGAAGTGTTCTTAAATAGATCTTCGGGTATGAGCTGTCCCTGATGAGGAATTTGCCACACTGAAGAATAATCTTGGACATCAGTCTCTGAATAAACATACGTACATAGTATATTTCTTTACAAGGACATTGTGCATTGTTTTATTCTGACTAAACATTAATCAGTATTTTATATTAATGGTTGTTAATGATGTATCCTATGAATGTACTTGTTTGCACATGCACACTTACATCCTTATCCACCAAAAAACCTACATTCTCAGGTTGGGGGTGAGGTGAGAGAGGTCTTAAGAGAAAAAAAATGCTTTCCTAGAGCTTGTACTTTTTGAATGAAACTTCAGTTTTTTATTCTGAAAAGATTCTTCACAAGATTCGGACCAGTATGATAGGCAATTTATTTGTACATATCATTATTCCGTTTCCAAGACGCTTCAGATTTTACTATTGCACGGTCCATTGCCAGCAACAGACACAAAAACCCATTGGTAATAGAGCTGAAAATGGTAAAAACAAGACAGACAAAGAGAAATCTCCTTATAGTTTTCTTTTAAAAAATAAAATAGGTGAAACTTTAAAAAGAGAACCTCATATTCCAAATGAAACTTCAAAAGAACTTCCCAGCTAAAGGCAAAAGTCTGGATGTGAGCCTCATGGAAGCTGTTAAGTGACAGAGAGAGAAACTTAATCATTTGCGCTACTTGTATCAGTCTTTGCTTTCCCAGCTTACATGATTGTTGGCATTTTTACTAAGTTGATCTAGATCTTCAGTTTTAGTTTCTACCTCCATAGAACTACTTTCCACAGGAGCATGGGAAGATTCTTCACCTGTTTCTGCTTCCATTTTTGTGACTAAATCATGTTCTTTATCTTCTACATCCATTCCTTCTTCCAGTTGTGTTTGCTTGTACTGAACTTCTTCCTCTGTTTTACTTTCCGATTCCTCCTCTTTCCTCTTTGCTTTGAACACTTCAACTCCCATCATCCTCAGGTAATGAAGTCTCTCATTCTTGGGCACAAAGGCACGTAGTGATGTCTTTCCTTGCCAACCACAAAGCACTATGGGACACTGAAGGGTATCAGGTTTTCTACAAACAAATAGTTATGTTAGGTTAATTATGATAAAATTAATCTTAAAAAATTATTTTATAGCCATATCCTTATAATTAAATGCATAATCCTTAATAGCATATGCTTTTATACCTATTTTAGAAGATGCAAGTACGTTGTTCTTAACTTTAAAATCTAAAGAAGTACTTGCTCACCTACAGCAAATAAGCAAAAAAACTGCCCAAACCCGAAGCTACTAATTTCAGCATCATGTATAACAAATTTCTGGTTTTGATATTTTCAAAATTAATTTAAGTAGCAGTGAGATTTAAGTTTATGTTTAAAAAGAACTCAAGGGCTTCTGATATTGCTTCATCAACAAAAATGAACAATGAAGTTCATTTTTTCATAAATAAAGAGGTTTAACTTCCTTTATTCCAAACTGCAGTCAACAGGGAAACAAAGAATCAAATGCAGTGACATTGTGGAGCCCTGACAGGCAAAACTACTGGTTCTCCTTCACAGGGCTAAATCCTACAACTGTTTTTGATAGTAGTCAGGCAAGATAGAATATACAAAGAATTAATAGGAAAAAAAGCTGTCTGGCACTGACTTTATTGTCGACCTCACTGCATCTCTATGCCTCCATTAGGTTTTTCTGAGTGAAAAGAAAGTCTTGTCCAAATTTTAGAAGTAAATAAACAAAGAACAATCCATCTACTTACTCAGGATCAGGGTCATACTTCAGAACTATACTTCCCATTGCTAGGGGGAATAAGGAGGACATTTTATTTGGTATAATGTTAAAATAACTGTAATTTAGAAGTGTTGAAGACAACTAGAAATTTTGCATAGCCACACAATATGGTGTCACAACTGTGCAGGGATTTTCTACATGAATACAGTAGACAATTACATTTTTTTTCTTTTTTGCAGACCAAAGTATTCATATACATTTTATATAAACAACTGCCACAAATATAAAACAGCAAATAAAAACACAAAACCAAAGAGCGGATTAATCCTCTCAGCAATGCCAACAAAGAACTTTATTTAAGTAAAATGAACATGAGAGCATCCTAGCCCAAATATTAGAAAAAGTGTTCTTTAGCTAGTCTATCCCTCACTATTTACCTTATCAAACATTGAAGTACAAGTAACTGTGGTGACTGGAAATAAAATGATATAAAGACTGAAATGCTGGCTGAATTTTTACAAGCATCCTGTATGGAAAGGGAAAAAAAATCTAATATGAGGAATAGACAGGGCCTCCTATAGTTAAGAAAAAACAAATCTGAATAAATTTGATATGTACAGTTTATGAGAAACCACTGCAGATGCCACAAAAACAGCTTCAATTGGAGCACTGACAGGAACAAAAAATCAGTAGTGCATCATAAATATTTGTTCATCAGTACTGCTTCACAGAAGTCACAGGTATGGCAAGTCTCCTGTTCTCTGGAGTTCATAAACCTCAAAGGCTGACCAGAGAGGTCTACAGAGCCTAGTAGCAGACCGGGCTTTTGTAATATTTAATGATCTAATTAACAGCTATGTTTAAAACAGATTTAGCCAACATTTTTAGTGAATACAGCTTGTGTGATCAGACTTTCGTGAAGTATTTAAAAATACTACATTATGCTCTTTCGGTCAAAACATAAACCAAAAAGCTTACCCATATCTTTGACTTTCTTCTGTGTTTCACTGCTAAATTTACTTAAGAATGGATTCTCCTGGGTTAGCAGAATTTTAACATCTTCTATACAGACATTTATAATCCTTGCATGAATGAATGGGTATAGAGTATATATTCCCTGTTAAATAAATAAACACATTTCAAAATGCAATTGCTACTTTCTAAAGGAAAAACAGAATTAAACATAGTATTTGCTTTAGCTAATATCAGAAAACAATTTTCACATTTTAAAGTATACTGAAAACACAAATTGTCCTTCATCTGACAAAATTTCTGCCAGATTCATTCTAGCTTCTACAGGAAATCAAATAGGAAAATATAATGCTATTTTATTACCTCCTGCGCTAATCTGAAGGCACATCCAAACTGCTCACCATCACTGTTACGAGACCAGACTTTTATCCCTGTGTTAATAACCTGCAAATTATAAAGCCAAAAAAAGGATAATTAAAGAGTATAAATTCTAAATTAGCACTTTGAACTTTGTTTTGCTTCAATTGTTTAACTAAAGGTAGGAAAGAAAATAGTTCTGCTGCAATCTATGCTCATTCATGTTGGACACAATTAAATTCATGGCAAAATTCAAAACCTAGATTGGCTTACATTATCAATGCAGTTCAAGATTCAGTTGTTGAGAGGGAGAGAGGAAAACAAATTGCAGTACCAAAATACAGATCCCTCTCAAGATTAACAACTTTCATTCTTTTCTATATTGTTGAAAATTGAACACTGAAAAAGTGGTGGCCTTAAAATGAGGACACTGAACTAGGAAGATCTAATTTTAATTTTAGTAAGAATTTTCTGGGTGATTCTGGGAAAGTCAATCAAGGCAGGATTTGAAAAATACAGAATGCTTAATATTAGGACACTATCCATTGTGTAAAGATTTAGTGCCTAATACAATGTATCAGTTTCTTAAGATCTTGTCAATTATGTAGTCATTTCTTGTCAGCAGGATAAAAGGATAAATATTTACCCATCCTGAATATTTACTCATCTTCTCTAAAAAAAAAAAAAATGTATTTAATCTTGGAAACAAAGACTTATCCATCAGAGACAATTCTTTACCTCTTAAGAAGAGGATGGAAAAAGAGGAAAACATTCATTCAGGCTAAGAAAAAAAAAACAAAGTAGTCTAGTTCTCTGTATTAGCAACAGGCTGTGCAACAAGGTTAGAGGAGGCATCCAGCGATGCTTATGAATTCTGTTCTGAAAATGTGAAGAGATGAATCATACCTTCATCTTCTCACTGTTGTTCAGAAGCACATTCCTTAGCTCCTTAGAAACCATGTACAGCTGTCTCTTCTTCCCTTCTTGAGTTCGAGTTAGTAAATTCATCTTGGGAAAAGAAGGGTCCAATGCATAAAATTTCCTGTGACCAAAATACTCATTAATGCTTGATTAACTGAACAATGAAATCAGATATTCAAAACACACTTACTAGCCTACTTCCTGGAGTGATCTCTGCAAAATCCTTCAGTCATCTGACACTTCAGCTGCAGAACATGTATTAGCATTTCTAAGACACCTGATACCAGAAAATATTAGCTGCCGTAGACACTAAGATACATTTGAAAGTTTCCAATGCTAGCTATCTTCTGTGGCCTACTGAATCCAGATTATTTTATTTTAGTTGTCTATCCTCACTTAAGAAAAATTTAAGTGTTGAAAAGAGAATTTACCTGACATAAAGTTAGGGAAAACATTTTATATATGAACAATTAGACCCATCTTTTGTGATGAACTAAATTACTAATATCCCCAAACAATGAGGATTCTTACTGCTAAAACAAAAACTTTTTTCCTTACTGGATAGGAGGGAATAATGGATCATCTTCAGGGAGAAACACAAATGGGTCTTCTTTAAAACCAAACAACTTCATTTTTTTAGATGGTGGTGGCCTAAAAAACAAATAGCATTGCCAAATTTTAGTAAAAATGTCTGATTTAAAATCAGTAGATTTAGTTTACTTAGTCAATACTTTCTTTACAAATAATGATAATATGCAATAAAGACTGGCATTTTCTTGTGCTCATTACCTAAGACAGCACTACCCACAATTTTTCTTAAAATAAGAAAGTGAAAGCAGTGCTTGAGAACAGAAAGCCCATATAAGAAAGCAGAGACTTGTGCAGGAGTAACAGAAAGATCTTCCAAACGTTAATTTTTTTAAGTAGTTGTTTCCTTAACAGAGAAGAAAGGCCTAAAGAAACTTTGCAAATGATAGTAAGTGAAGTGGTTGTTCTCCTAATTTTCTGAAATACAAGACAAAACATGGCACTATAAGACAGTTGAGTATATTCAATAACTGCTCATTGATCATTTTTTAAATGAATCCAGTAACTTAAGAACTACAGAATACTCAGCAGTTAGGAAGCTGTTACAATAAAAATATTTAGACATAGCCTCTCACCCACAAACACCTTCCTTTTTGCTTTCGTCAGTGTCTGAATTCTGTAATTTTTGCATTTTCTTAGACTCTTCATTTTCTGCAAGTATCAGCTCTTCAGTGATATCTTCAGAACCAGCATCTGAACCAGCTGCTGTCTCTACAGTATCTCCTGTTCTTTGTGGTAATTTCTGATTAACCTGTTTCAAATTATAATCAGTATTTTCAACAAAGCAAAAGTAGTGTCTAACTGGTAGTAAGAGGTACCTATGTTCTCTCTTTGCACACGCTTAATTCTCATTGATTTGTACACTAATTTAAAAGATCCATTTAGGGAAATACTCTAACTACTAAGTCAAGATTCCATCAAAATTTGTATTTACCTGTAGTATTGCTCTGGACAATTTCTCACTGACTTTCCAAGAAAGGTATTCTTGTACCATTTGTAAAATGCTCAAGCATTCACAGAGAAGACCATTTTAATTCAGGATCAATTCTTTTCCTTCTAGCTCTCAAAGTAACACACACATCCTGCTGCACACTTTCCATGAGAGTATAAAAGCATGAAATTTACAATAGCATGAATTATTCAGATGAAGCTTGCTTCTGCGTGCATACTTTTTCCTTACTGTCTCATAAATTTAACTCATAACGTGTTTTAATGAAGCAAATCAAATCAACAGAAACAGCCATAAAGTATTCACAGAAGAAGGTTTTTTTTCCAAAGATACGAATAATCTAAGAGATCAAACAAAACCCGACAACTTTAAATCCTGTTGGTTAAGAAAGAAAGATAACTGACAACAGTGAATTCAAGTCAGATGGCTGAAACTGCTACACTTTACAGCTTTACATCCATTCCTCCTACTGCGGATCTGCCAGACTTTAGCGAATCACTCCTGACTCATCAACCATAGAGTAAGATGCATTGAAATCAGTTAGCTTACTGCTACAACACAGTAGAAAAACTGCAGCTGAGGGACTCGCACACACATCTAAAGGCAGTAACAGCTTTAGCTATCAAACCTAATCTGTTTCTGCATTCTTTCCGAACCATAATTTTAGGTTCAACTTTTATCTTGCTATTTTACTGTGGTTGCAGAATTGCTTTTTCCTACTTTCAAAGGAGATTTGTTAAAGTTTTTATGGGATTTAGGAACTCATTTTTACCTGACCCACTGAAATATAACTTAAGGTACATACAGAGCAGTAGTTACATTTCTATTACGAAAACTTTCAAAAAATTCTAGAAATGTTATAAAAGGTTATCATTTTATCTTTTTAAAGAGAAATTACCTTAGGCTGGCGTTTATTCCATGGCATTGGGGATTTTTTTATTAATACTGCCACAAAGAAGCCTCCTGTGTTCTGGTGATGAGGCAATATCCGAAGACTTGAAAAAGAAAGGTTGCCATCTGTTCATCATCAGCTTTCAGGTTTTCAGAGTACTAGATGCGTCGCATCTGTATTTACTTCTAGAGTAAACTAAGTATCCCTATTAGGATCGCACAGATTAATTGGTCAAGGTAGAAATCAGATCTAAAATGGAGCATTCTGGCAAATAATTTGCCTCAGTGCCATACACTCATTTCATCATTCTCTTCTGAGCTTTCATGAGTCATTTCTAAACACTGTATTTTTAGAATAGCTGTGGAAAACCTTTCATAGAAAATTAGTCACACTGTTGAAAGATCCAAGTTTTACCTACTTTTCTAGTAATTTTGCCTACGTATCTGTATCAGTTGTAAATAATTTGACCTATTTGCATGAATATTTTTTTTCCTTGTAAGCAACCTCCAATAATTTGTCTGACATCACTAGACTCTAACTACTGTCTGCTGTCATTACCTATGATGCAACCAAAAAATATATTTACTAAAAAAAGCATAGGTCTGTGTTGCAAGACATTCTTAACTTGAACTCCTAACTATAATTTGCCCATCAACATAAAAGCTAACCATCCAAGACTCATAAAATCTACTCTGGGAAAACTTACCAGCGCTCTAGATTCATTGCTTTTAGCTTCTCTTCTTCTTTTATTGGAAACATAGTGGGACGTATTTGTGTTTGTCTGTTGGAAGGTACATCTTTCCAGTCTTCAAACCACTGCCCATCTTTCAGCATTACCTTCAGAGGAGGAAAAAAAAACATGAACAATTTGGGCCAACATTTTTTACAAGTTTTAATTAAAATACTTTCAAAAAAAACATTCAGATGCCAAAAAGAGAAGCTATTTTCTGGTACAGTAAATTAAGTTCTTTCAAATGTATTGTTCCTGTATGTAAAGCATGTGTGCACCTAAAGTACAGAAAATTTTTACCAGCTATGCCTCTTTACTCCACTCTTTATGCATCAAATAGTGAGCAGTCAAGCAAAGACTAGTGCAGGATCAACTGCAGTGACCACTGTTAACTTCCAGAATGTATAGAAACACAAAAACCAAAAGGGGAAGGATAGTGGTGGAATTTATACAGATTTGAGATATGTCACTTCTCTTTCTCCATGAGACTGGCTGTGTGACATTCTACTGGGGGTAGTTTCCAAGCAATATATAAGGAAAAAGGGTGATTGTATTCTACTAGAATCAAGTTATCTGGAAATGAGGAATCTGACACATTGCTCATTATGTTAGTAAGATGCAAGATTGTAACATGGCCTGGTAAGCATAAAGCCCCATGTTGCAGCCCTATATAACTCACAGAAATGTTTTTAAGGAAAGCTGCTGAAGAACCATATCCCTGTGTATTTTCTAGTTCTTTTAGAGTACAAGTAAAAGGTTAAAACCATAACTGCTAAACAAGGCATTTCAAACATTGATTTAGCAAGAATAGCAAAGGGAAGAAAAATAAAATAGGAAAAATTTTAACTTCATGATCTCTAGAAGTCTGTTTTTCATAGTGGATGTTAGGGCTGTAAGGAAAGTCACACCTGCAGATATGTGGGAAAGAAAACAAAATTCATGACTAGAGTAAAGGGTCATTCAGTGTTTTCAGAAAAAAAAAAATAAAAACAGTAGCACCACCATAGTGGTGATTTCAGGATTGTCAGGTATACTGAAAGGTTTCCATATAACCTTCTGTGAAAGATTCAATTAAGTGGCCTACTGGAAACTGAAATCTTAGATTTATCTAGACGATAATTTCGCTAAGAAAGTTCAAACACAGATTTCAACATCATGCAGTATGGTATTTCTTAGTAACTGTGCTATAGTGCCAATGATCAGATCACATCTAAAATATCATGCCTTTACATGTTCCTGCTACCAAAATAGAACGGACTGCACTTCCAGATTTAGTATTTCAAGTCTAAACCCACTACATGTCATTTTGCTAGATGGAGAGAAGACAGAGTGTGATTTTGAACTGTTCTTCTTTGCAAGCTGCAAGTTCAGCTTGAGAGAAACAAACAGTGGGACTGATAAATAATCAGAAGTGCTAATGAGTCTAAAACTATTTTGGATGTGATAGAGTAACCATCTAATAGCTCTAATCTGTTCAGTTTTGGTTTAGCAGTCTAACATCACAGTGTAACCACTGGAGTGACAAGAGAATATCCTAACCTCTTTCAGTCAGCCAATTCACTAGTCTCTCATAAGGGGAGAGCTAACAACGTTGCACAAGTAAATTACCATATCTGAAGTTCAAAAAGTCTTTTCAAGATTCTGAAAGAAGTCATTGGAATTCGTTCATTAGCTGGCTTGAAGACACAGTATATTTGCAAGGACCTCAGTGTCCCTTGAACAAAACTTAATTTTTCTTACGTTGTTTATAGAGATTTACAGTTAGTCGACACTCAGGAATATTCAGTGTAACCACTAAGTCAAACAGTACTACAGAGGTTTTTCCAGGAAACAAAAGGCTTGAAAGAATGTTGTAGCAGCAAATAAGGGCTGAAAAGAAAGTCTTAGAAACTTCCTACATATTTTATTAGTATACTTTTTGAAGTGCATCTGTTAGGGAGATTTATATTTCAAAAGCAATGACAGAAGTAAGTCTTCACCAGAACACAATATACTATTAACAATGAACATATTTTACAGCCTTATACTTCACGAACAAGTTAAGATGAAGATCATATAGCCAGTTATCTATTTCATATTTATCCTTCAGGTACAAATGTACAATTTTAAACGTTTTCGATCAGAAGTGGAAAGAAACCAGCCAGCTTACAGGTTGGCTTTTTAATGGAAGAGCATAAATAAATCTTTATTCCCTGTATCTTGCTCATTAGCCTAGTTTGAAGTAGTGAAATGGTGGGAGAAGATAGAACAACCAATTGTGTTGCAAAGGCACATATTAATAATTAAGATTTAATCAAAACTTCTTTCCCTGCCACCAGGATGGTCTTCTGCTTTTCTTGCCCATACTCTTAAAGAAGTAAAAGAAGATTGAATTATTTTTGCCCTTCCCTAGTAGTCTGTTTCCAGAACTGAAATCAAATAAAGCCTGGAAAAAAAAGTTCTGGGTTTTGTTAATATACTAGGATTACTCACATCCCTGCAGTTTCTCTAGCTTATTTAGAAGTAAAAGCTATTACTTTCTTGAAATAATTCAAATGGACCAGCTACAAAAGCGCATCATCTGACAGAGTCTAAAGACTGAGAAGGAAGAACAAAGTGGCTGAAATGATGTTGCCATCTACAGGACACAAACTGCATGCAGTAGGGAAGAGAATTATGTTAAAAAGGTAAAGGAGGTAGAGCAAACAAAGATAAAGGACAAAGAAGAAAGCAGACGAGGGAGATGAGCCGTATTTTACTCACCATCAGAAAGAATTTTAGTCCTCTCCCCTACAACATACAGACTTTAAAATTCTAAGCAACAAAACATTAATATTATTTTAGCTCAACTTAATGACTTAAAACTGTACATTTCAAAACTATTCCCTAATTTAACACTCCAGTATAGACCAAGAACTTTACAGAAATATCATGCAAATACCTTCCATTTTGTAATTCCTGGCATCCTTTTCAAACCTGGCAACTCAGAAGAGACATCAGCAAGTTCTAAGGCACCTGAAAGCCAAAGAATATAAAAGTTTTTAAAACAAAACTTTTTAAACATATATTTTAAACATTATGTTTTAAAACATAACTTGGATCCAGAACAGTGATTAGTATACAGAAAACATTATACAGAACAAGCTATTCTACTTCCACAATCAGCCTAGCTCCACTACTTCTGCACAGTACAAAGCTCAACTTAATAAACTGTGAAACTTTTCAGGCAAAATCCAATTAGATGTCTTCAGGTTACTGGCTCAGAGAACACTGTCTACCAGTTCAGATCCCAAAACAGGGGCTACTCAACCCTACTATCACAAACTGAGGCAGTGCAGCTTCCCAGCTCATCTCAAATTTGCCACCTCTTGTTATCTCAGATGATGGAGATTTAACAGCAACTTATACAAGCCTTCATATACAAGTCCAAAATACAGAAAAACATAGGCTTAAAGATATTAAGATTATAAGGATGTCAAGATGCAGGTGAAAGGACGCTAAAGATAGCAGTGACTCTCACCCACTGGTGCACAGTAACATTCCTCAGACTGCTTATATATGCTTGTGGCCTACTCTAGATTTGTCACCCTTATAGCAAATAGCATTAGGGTAGGTCCCAAGCTGTATCATCCACAAGAAACAAGAATGTCAGACAAGGACTCCAATCAGTGGAACCAAACAGTAGAAGCCAGATAATAAAAACTCAACCCCATTGTTCTACAGAGGTCTTTTGCATATCATCAATAGAAATTCTTCAGGTTTTATACCCACACCTGATTTAAGCCCATTTAAGAATATGGCTTGTATCAATGCCAATAAAATCCTAAAAATGTCCCCCAAAATACCTTAGTTTTGCATATTAGGAACATTACCTATTTTATGCTCATTACTGGCTCTATTATCCACATATCCCTTTTTCATGCCAAGAAAAAGAATATCCCCATATTCTCCGAAGGTCACACTCATACCTTGACTCTTCTCCAGCAGAGATGCAATCACAGCTTCATTTTCAATTGGATTCAGTGAACATGTAGAATATACCATTCTCCCACCTTCGGCAAGCTGTTCAACACCACGGGTTGCAATTCTTAACTGCAAACTAAGAAGACATTCCTGATGTAGCCAGATACCACCCAGGAACCAGAAAGACTTCCCATAATATTTTTTTTTTTTATAGCTGAAACTGTACTGAAGACACTTTACTTTCCTTGGACTGAGTTAGCACCTACTGAGTTCCGCAGCTGTCATCAGTGCACAAATTAAAGAAAATTTTAAACTAAGTCAGTTATTTCTATACTGCAGACATTTACAATTACATCTGTTACACAGTTACAGCTTTTAGGTCAAGTAATTAGGTCAAGTATTAACATTTTTGCATAAACTTTAGCATAGCATTCTGTATTTTGGTCTATACAGTGCCTCATCGAGTGTCCAAAACTGAAAAAAATAACCCCAAATTCTTACTCTTCTTCTCAAAAATCTAGAATTAAAATGAAGAGTAATATGACTACTAAGAATAACAATGACAATATAGCTTAGCTAGTATTGGGCTTCTGGGAAAAATATCACCATAGTGCATTATCAGCTTGTATCCTAGCTGTGTACTTAAAATTAAAACAAAAGCTGCAGGTATGAATAATTTATCAAGTAGTAACAAGTTATCATACAGCAGCTGAGTCATAGTAACTGACTGCATTCTTAGCTTGTTATCGATACACATTAAGATGTTCTAAATTCTTTTATCTATGTTTAAATTACTGCCTTTTACTATGCATCTGCACTAGGCTAAGTGCTCTTTCATCATCAATTAACATAAATCAACCATTGACTGGTAATTCAAACTGTATGTATGAAGAAATGGGAAAAAAAGGAGAGAGTGCATAAGTATAATAAATATTTTTACCCATGGAGCTGCAAACTATTTTGTGTAGTCCACTTCTTCCATACATCAATGTTTTTCCTCATGGTTCCATCTCCACTATAACAAGAGGTTGAACAAATCTGCATTATATGTGGATACAACTCATTTTGTAACAGTCATTTACATTAGCAAAAAATTAATGTCTCCTCTCCTGTATTAACCAGATTTTGTATGTTGCATTGTTTGCTTCTAAGCTGTCTTTGTATTTCAATATTGAGTGTAAGGAGATCAAAATTCATAGCCTTTTAACTAACCAACTTTAAGAACCACTTAGAATAAAAAAAAATGTACCTTGATTTGATTTACCCAAGACTGTTTAACAGATTCACCTGTTTTAGAAGTCACCATAAATCATATCTCACTTAGCAACACAAAGAGGGTAACTTGGTAACAAAAATTTCAGTATTTCACTTAGTACAATAAAATCTGTATACTGAAGATATACACGCAAGATACCTACCTGCAGGGGACATCACACAAAATCCTGTCATAGAAGAGTACCTCTTTTCTTCCATTAATGTCTATTTGTAGATTAGGGATGCTTGAGGCATCATGATTTACCACCATGATACATGGACTGTTTAACCTCTTAGCTTGATGAACCAGCAAATAGCAACGCTTGTTGTCAACATCATTAGCAATTACAAAACCCTCTGGAAACATAAAATATCAGGAAGATGCTTTACTATTCAATAGTGAAATAATTTTAAACAGTTTATTGCCTCACCTTCATATTTGTACAAGTCTTTTATTAGAGGGTTTTTTATTTATTTAGAATGTCATAAGTAAAGAATGTTTTACTGAACATAAAATAAAATAAAGCACCATGAGGTTGAACTGATATGTCAAATATAGTCTCAAGATTTCTAGTTTCTGTGCAGCTGATCTAAGACACAAGCAAGGCCCTCCTATTTTTCATTCTCAGACTAAATAAAGCCCTCACAGCAGAGAAAAAAATTCCACTGCCCCCAAAGACAGAAAATCTACGGACGTGCAGAGACTGCATAACAACCGACCCTCCCTCACATCCTCAGGAACTGTGAGGTGGGCTTTCATTGTTTTAATGGGCAGTATTTTCAGTGAACATCTAACTGCAAGTAAAGATTCTGAAGCTTAAAAAAAGATAACTATGATATCCTTTATTTTTTGATTGATAAAGTAACCTGTATACAAGACACCACTAAAACATAAGCACTTCTGGGGCACCACCTAATTAAATAATCTTAATTATTACACAAAAATTAAGTTCTGATTACAGCTAATATATTCTGAACTGTGAAAATATATAATCCATCTCTCTATTCTAAGTCAAGGAAGCCCACAAAGTTTCAAGGGAAAGACAGAAGTAAAACAAGATCTAGAGTACAGCATGCACATGCACTGCCTGAATTGTGAGAAACTACCTAAGTATAATCTTTAAAGAATCTGAAAAGCATTCTATGCTTATTTTCCCATTTCATATAACCTCAACACTTAAGAGAATTCAGTTAAATACAGTTATTATTATCTGTGATACAAAAAAATAATCTTCTATAAGAAAAAATGTAAATCTCAAGTCACAAAAGTTTCAGGTGTTTTTTCCAAACTTACTAGGAAAAGGAACATTCATATCTGCATGTAACATTTCAATAAGTTGTGCCGTCTTAGATCCAGGTGCAGCACACATATCCAGAATCTACAAAAAAACAGAAGGTTAAAAAAAAAAATCTACCTTTTATTTTTAATGTCCTTGCAAAATTAACTATAGGCTCTTGTTTAAATTAAATATTTTTGCATACAATTGCAGAATTATGATTGTTCTGTACACAACTTTACAAAAACACAAAGTACACTTCTGCTCTTTATATGTATCAAGGAATGCAGAGTTCAAAATATAAAACGCTATCACCTTTTAGAGAACAAATGCATCAGCTGACAAAATTAAATTTAAAGAGAAATGTGAACATAGACACAGGGACATGGTCCTTTTATCAGCTCACAAGCAATTCTGAGACACAAGGACGCACATACCTGCACATACACACACTAAACTTATCTTCAAGAGCAAGCTATATTTTTCCTTAACTATCAGTAAATTAATTGGAGCATATCTGACAGGTGGTTATATATATTTAGTAAAAATGAATTACTATTCTCCCTACATATTTGCATTTCAACACAAAAATCAGTGCAGCATAAACTATTACTATCCCTGGAATAAACACCTAAGAAGTATTCAAAACACCCTCAGGCAACACAACACTCTCAAGCCACTAAGACCTGATTGCTAGTATATTTCTTGCCCCTGGTTTATCACAAACTTTGATTGTGATTGAGTCACTTAAGAGAGTCACCTTCACAGCAAACAATTTGATAACTAACACTGTTTCCTGAGTAAGGAAGTTTACAGTTTTTCCTCTTGCTTGGTTACAAATTTTCACAAAGCCTAATAATCTAACTATCTTCTTCATATGCACGAACAGGTCTGAAGTTTTAGAACTTAAAATTTTAAGGAAGGAGTGCACAACTTGGCTCCTTAAGATAGCAAGGGGCTTGAATCAACATCTCAGAATTTTTTTTTTTTTTTTGTATCCTTTGCAAATTGGGTGGACCAGCCACCAAGAAATAGCTACAGTCCAGGTTTAATGCACAGCATTCTAGAATAAAGAAAAATTCCTAGCACTTTTAATAGCTGACTAACATAGCCTGAAATAGTAAGACCACCTGACAGACTGCAAACAATTGCATTCTGCAAATATATGTAGTGTATTAAGATATCACTGAAGTCAGAACAGATTATTGGCTATTATCATTCCTACAATCTGCCATAAGAAAACATCATAGGCATTGCTTGACCACCTCAGTTAGAAGCCAGCAACCTATAATCTTTAGCTACAATCAAAAGTGTGTTTCACAACCAACAGGTTTATGGAGCAGAAGGTTGCAAATTATTCAAAAGGCATAAAAAAGGAAAACTAACTTGTAGAGAATACTACCATTTGGAAAAGATGACTACTCCTAGTGTGATGGGTATCAAAGAGTTAAAAATACTTAGTCATTCTTCTTTAAAAAGGAGCTGAAACACAAATAAACTAACTTATACACAACTAAGTGCAATTACACATTGAAAGTAAGATTATACAACTAATTCAAAACTGAGTATTTCTTACGTGACATTAAATCGTTAAAAAAGCAGCTGTTCCTTTGATAATGTACCTATGATCTGAAATAGTTATCTACTGTTGTCTACACACAGAAAGCGTGAAACACACTAATACATAAGATCTAATTTAATATATTACATTACATTAGAGCTAATCTAATATATAAGATGATACCTGTATAAATGCTGAAATAATCTCTAGGTATCTTTCTTAAAGTATCTTCTAAGAAAAAAGTATACAGTATATTTCAAATTTACCTTATGATGAGGGTTAACATTAAGCAGCAGAGGTGGGATCATACTAACAGCTTCCTGACGACTGATATTTCCCTTAAAAAAACAAAAACAAAGCCCAAAAGACTCCTTTTTTATTCCACAAATGAAAGCATTTCTCCTGTAATATACACATATTTTAGAATTCTTCACAGTATAATAAAAAGTAGTCAGTAAGATAGCTGTAAACTTAGAAATAAGCAAAAATTTAGCACTTAACACCAAACATAAACATGAGATAAATACAAAGTTACTAGAAAATTCAGCTGGATGAAATACTGTAGTTTTATTAATTCTATGGATGTATTTGCTACTCAGAAGAGATTTGGAACAGGCTTTAACCATGTACAAGTGAGAAACATCCATTCTTAATACATACATACAAACGCTTTTTTCCAAAGACTCAAACGTCAGTTTTCTAACAGTAATTAATTCTAACAGTAACAGTAACTATTTTAGAGGTACAAATCATCACATTCACAAACAAAAACCGAGATTAGTTCAGGCTAAATATATATAATTGCAGTTATGTGCTGGAAGTACAAGATGAATCACAGTCAACAGCAATACAGGAAAACATGCAGATTTTCCTGAGTTAATCAGCTTTTGAAAAAAAAGGTAGTCATTTTTTGATAATGTTTTTAAATAAAACTCAGCATATATAAATATCAAGATCTATCAGAATCAACTGCCCTTAAACTTACACATTCTGTCTCGCTAACCAGAAACTGATGAAACTTTTCCAGTTCTGGCGATTTACGTAAGATTTTTCTACTCAGGTTAGTGTGCCAGGCTAACTCTTCTGGATACCTGGAGGGAAAAAAAAAAAAAAAAAAAAAAAAAAAGAAAAGAAAAAAGGACAACTGAAAAAGAGTAGAGGCAAAGGAAGGAAAAAAGAAAGAACAAACTAATCCATCAAACTAGGTAACATGAATCCGCAAGGCACCTTAGTTTACTTACCAGCTTAGTGACTGCGGCATTTCAACTTTTTGGCCATCTACCTCTAGGTCCTGCAGCTCTTTGAAATACTTATTCTTCAAGCAATAGAGAATCTCTTTAGCATGGCTAAAGAAGAGAGAAGATTTCTGATAAAGACTAGATTAACGCATATCTTTTCAGACGACCGAGCTTGTCTGCCATAAAAATATTGGAGACCAAAAAAACCCGCTATGAGAGGGCATGCTAAATCTCTTCAGGAGCGCGCAGCAACAAGCGTGGACGCCTCGCTGTCTCCCTCCGCCGCTCCCCGCCCTGCCCGGCCAGGCCAGGCCCTCGCGGCCGTGCCGGCTCTCACCTCTTGTAGCCGGTGATGCGCAGCGTGGCGGGCAGCGGCTCCCGCAGCGCCGCCATGAAGGCGTCCCACTCGCCGGCCGGCACGATGCCCAGCTCTCGGTAGTACTGCTCGAATAGTTCGTTCTCCTTCACGATCTCGGGGTAGCCGCCGGCCCAGCCCTGCAACACCGGCACCGTCAGCCACGAGGCGCTGCCGCCCCCCTGCCCGGCCTGGCCCTACTCTCACCGCTTGGTCCCCACTGCCGCCGTCGCCTCCTCGCTCCTGACGCTGCTGCTGCTGCTGTCGCCGGCGGTCGCGCGCTCGGCGGCCCATGGTGGCCAGGCGCCTGGCGAGGCCCAACGCGCGACACGCCGTGGGGACGGTTACTGCTCGCGAGAGGGGCCAAACGGCCGCTCCGCGCCGTGCAACGTGCTCGTCGCCGCTCCGCGCATGCGCGGGCCCTCCGCTGCAGCGCCGCCAGGGCTCTCCCGGTTCTGCTTGCTTGCGGAGCGGACCCAGCGCAGCACCAAAGACACCCTAGTGCGCCTGCGTCTGTCGGTGCCCGCCCTGACATCATCGCGCTAGCAGGGCTCTTCCCCCGCACACGGCGAATTTAGCGCCATCCGATTGGCCGGCCGGCACAGGGACGGAACAGCGCTGGGCTCGGGGAGCGGCCCCGCCCCGCCCTGGCGCTGATTGGGCCGCTGCTGCGCGGGGCGTGGGGGGCGCTGCCGCATGAATGACGGCCCCGAGGCGGGCGCGGGGGAGGCGAGCGGTGCGGTGGGGGTGATGGGGGCTGCCTGCGGCGCTGGCGGGTTCTGGCAGCGCCTGTCGGGCCCGGCGGAGCAGCGGCTGCTGGAGCTGCTCTCCTACGGGCTGGTGGCCCTGGGCGCCGGCTCGGCGCTGCTGCTGTGCTTTCTCCCCATGCCGTACGGCCGCTACTCCTCGCGCCGCTTCGGCTGGCTGTTGCCGGCGCGGGCGGCCTGGCTGCTGCAGGAGCTGCCGTCGCTCCTCATCCCGCTGGGCCTCGCCGCCTGCAGCGGCGCCGCGCGCGTCTCCGAGCTGCCCAACGGCGTCCTGCTGGGGCTCTTCGTCGTGCACTACGCGCACAGGTGCGGGCCGCGGCGCGCCGTGCCGGGGCGAGCAGGACCCGGGCCCGCAGCGGGGAGCCGGCGAGTGCTTGCGGAGCTTCTGCTCTCGGGGGCCAGGCTTTCCGCGGCCGCTTCCTTGCTCGGAGGGCTGGAGGCGGCTTACCCTCGGGAGAAAAAGCGATTTTCGAGCTGTAGTGTTGGCGCTTGCCGCTGTTGTGAGGGGTCTGTGGCTAGAGCAGGGAGAAGTGCAGTTCTGTGCCTGTTCAAGGTTACTTATCGACACAAATACCTGACTGCTTTTCTGAGTTTTCTGAGTGCAGGGATTAAAGTTCAGCTGGTAACTAATTTGTTTGCTATAATCACAGCTGAAGTATTTTGTGCTTCTTTTCCTTAAGAGATTTAATGTCTTGATGTGAGCTGGGAAAAATTTGTAATGCTGCAAAGATAATTATATGTATGTAATATAAGTATATATGTGTATATAAGTACATTTTGATATAAAATATACATGCTTATATGTAATTACAATGTTGCAAGCATTTAGCTGTTGTTGTTGGATGTGCAATGCAGTGATGTTGCACCTTTAAGAAATTGATATAGCACACTAGATTAAGAATAAAAAATGCTTCTTTTGTATTCCGTGTGCTGCAATCATAACTATTGTGCTGGCATACTATTAAGCTATCACTTGATCAAGTAATCTTAACGGCAAGTATTTCAACAAGGGGTGTTCAGATTGGTATTAAATATGTAACTTTAATATTGTGACACAGGAGCTATTTTGTAATTACATGTTTCAAAACAGCATTTATTAAGATAATGGCAAAGCCTGGTCTGACTGGCCCATATTGCTATGCCCTTAATGACATTCCAGTACTTCCTGTAATTACTTGGGAGAGCTGGAGCTCAAATAATACTATTCTGTGCCTTTTGAGCCATTAACAATAGTTACTGGTAATAATCAGCAAATAATTTTGTCACCATACCAATCCAGCAGAGAGATTGGTACTGTAATTGGAAGTGTAAAATTGAATGGCTGTTACAAGTTGTCTGCTGGTATTTACTTTTAGAGACTTCAGCTTTTGCCTGAAAGAAGTATTCCAAAAGCCCATGATGGAGGGAAATAATGCATTAGTTATCCTGGTGACTTGGCCAAGCCAAGAGTGCTTTGTTATGGTTTTGCTTCTTCCTCTGAAAAGGCTGATTTGAAAGACTAGGGTAGTTGGAAAATACTTGCAGAATGTTCAGACTTTAATCCAAGTGCTCTGTTGTCATAGATTCTAACCAAGTCAGTAGGTGATCTGGACTTGACTAGTTATGTGGGGAAGAGCACAAGCCTCACTTGGCTTTGTTTGTTTGTTTGTTTGGAGCCTGTTTGTTTACTTATATGATTTTCCAGGTAAGCAGTCAGGATTCCATTCTCAGAGGGAATGGCAATTGTGAATTTGTTTTTACCAGGTTTCATAGAGTAGACAGATTTCAATGCCCAGCAGTTAATGTTTTAAGTGATTTTTGTTGTGGGCTTTTTGTGCTTTTGTGTGTGTGTGTGTGTTTTTCTTTTTTCTTTTTCTTTTTCCTTCCTGCCCTGAAAAAAAAAAGAAACTTGGATCAATGGATCAATTAAGTCCTGTTCAATCCCTTCAATCGAGTGTGTGTGTGTGGGGGTGTTTTCCCCTTTTCCCTGCCAAGAGCATGAGTATTTCAGATTTTTCACTGATAACATGGGCTGTGTAGGTATTGAGGATATCAAAATATCTAGTAGATCTGCAAATTTTGCAACTTGAATTGCACAATGTATGAAGTGTGACAGATTCACAAATTCACATCAGCAAAAATGCCCACAGTATGCAGAAGATCACAGGTGTGCCCCTCTATTAGGTGTATCTTGTTGGCCTGTTGACTGGTCTAGCCACATTTTTTTTGATTTGTTCTAGTTTTCCAGCTCAGTTGTGGGGGTGGATTTATATAATGTGTGTGTCTATGTATTTCATATATATGCACTTAATTTGTATGTGTTTATAGTGTTTATATAGTTTGTGTGTATATTTAGATAGATACATAGCTGTAGGATTTCATAGTAGCTCACCTTTATTAGTGTTTCACATTCTGTACAGATAAAGAATACTTGGGATGATGATAGAAAGGTTAGTTGCAAGGTGTCTCTGTTAGACTGAAGGCTTATCTATTACAATGTTTTACAGGTTGACTTTTTTTCTCCTCCTTCCCTCTCTGCGCTTGGAAGTCCTAATGGATTTTGTGTAGAGATTGAGACCAAGTTCGCTGCAGAATGTTTGACTGTACCATTTAGAATTTTGGATCAAATGAGAATGTTGAGCTTAACATCAGTTTTCTTTATTACTGTGCTCAAAGTAATTGCCTTAGAGAATTTTTGATTTTTTTTTTTAATATATATCTCAAAAGGGGAGGGAGAAGCCTGGTTTTAACTCCCATTAGGCAGCAATATAAATTTTTAGGTGATGAAGCATAATTATTCCTCTGAACTGGGATCAAAGACTAATGAGGGTTCAGAAGGCAGGATATGGAGCATGGATTCCAGGTTTGGACACAAATATCTTTTCTGCTTGTTAATGTAATTTTTCTTTCCCTGTTCATTATAGGGCACTCATATTTCCTCTTCTGATCCGGGAAGGAAAGCCAACACCATTTTTCACTTTTGTACTAGCACTTCTGTTCTGTGTTTACAATGGGTACTTGCAAGGTCGAAGCTTAAGCAACTATGCAGAATACCCTTCAACTTGGTTAAAGGAGCCTATTTTCATTGCGGGTAAGTTAAAACATGCTATGAGAACATCAGTAGTAGAAGGTTTACTTTTTTCTTATGGTTGCTTACTATATTTTGATTATATCTCCAATCACATTCTATAATTTTATCGTAATTGTTCCGTATTCTAAGTAAATTTGTCTTGTTTACTGTAACACAGGTGTAAAATAAAAAAGATAAATACTTCCAGCTTTGAATTGAGACTTATTCTTACAGCTTCAATATTAGATGAGCTTATTCCCATGTTTATTCTGTAGAACCACAACCAGTATGAAAAAGGTAGATAAGGGTCGTGTGCACATTCAGTGCAAGAACCAGGAGGCCTTAAATGAAACTAGCAGCAGACAGGCTTAGGGGAAAAAACAAAACAAACAAAAAAACCACATAGTTTTCTTTTTTTTCTTTTTTCTTTCTTTTTCTTTCTTTCTTTTTTTTTTTTTTTTTTTTTTTTTTTTTTTTTGCACAGATTTGGAGGACATGTTTATTCTCCAAAAATTGAAAAGTTGAGGCACAAAGGAATGACTTCAGTAGGAACTGAAACTTGGATATACTTGAAATTCTCTTGGCACTCAACTGTATCTTTGAAATTCTTGTCTCCTTAAACTTGGTTCTAATGGACCTGACCAAACTGTACAAAGAATCTGTTGCAACATGGAATATTACATTTAGACTTCTGGTATCCTAATTTAGTGCATAATCAAAAGGTTATCTCAATACCACACTGTAAACAAACAATGAGTCAAGAAGCATAAATCAAATCCTCCTTACTGAAAGATTTTAAGCTAATAACAAAAGTCTTGCTGAGTGTGTGTTTTGAGTTTTTTGTTTGTTTTGTTTTCCTTTGGGTTTCTTTGTGAATGCTCTATTTCAAGAATTTCCAAAAAGATGTAAACATAAACATAGCTGTCTCCAGTTTTGAAAATTTAAGTGTATGTGTGGGCAAATAATACCAGTTAGGAAGATATATATTAATATATACTTCCTGCACTATTCAACATAAGGCAGATATCTCTGTGGCTAGAAGGCTACAATAAAAAGATATCCTAACAATTAAGAAGCTGAACATTTCTGATATACAGAGCATCTGTTGTAATGTTACTCAATTGCTTTTTTTAAGGAGACTATTGCAATAAATATTTGGAAAAAAAATGATAGGACTCCTAAGCAGTCAAGCCCAATAATTCTCTTTTCTACTCTTTCCAACTTTTTTGTAGTGCAGGTCAATATAATTTGACTTTTAGCATTAATAGTGGATATTTATAGCTACTACTTTGTGTATATCCTAGCTACGTACCTCCAAACATCCAGCTTCAAACACCTGCAGTTTGTACTTGCAGTTTTGGGCACTCAGATGCAGAATGGGTCTATTGTATACTGGGTACATCCTGAACAATTGGACTACTATGCTCTGAGCTTTCAAAAATATCTGGCAATACCTTACACCTCTGGACAAAACAAGAAAATTGAGTAGAAGATTGGGAAGAAAAAACAAACAATAACATTCCTTGGCAAATGAGTTTTCTTGCTATGAAATTATTCCTTCAGTCTATAAGAAGTTATGTAAGGAACAGAAATGTGTCTCAAAGTAGCAGACAAACAAGGTCTGGTAGCTGGAAGTTGAAGTAAACTAAATTTGTGGTGAAAAAGATTTGAAGGAATGAGGCTAAATAACTGGTAGCGTGCAGGGCTTTGAAGAACTGTTTTTCATCTGTAGATCCTTAACATACATGTTGAATGTCTATTTTCAGATTTTTAGGAGTTAATGCTGGGAAAGTAATACCTTTAATCTAGACTAGCAATAGATTTGGAGCAGCAATATGATTTTAATGTGGTTCCCTCAATCCCTGTGTATGGTGTGTTGATTTAACTCAGAGCAGTGAACCAGACTCCTTTCAATGGAAACTTAAAAAAAAAAAAAAAAAAAAAAAAAAAAAAAAAAAAACTTCAAATTCAGTTAACAGTTGATGAAATAGTGCAAAAAGACCACAGCTTGCTTTTATCTGACATGTTCTTAGTAGTTCATATTCTGTTTTACAAACTTCAGATTTAAGCTTTATACCTTCCAGCTATATGATAAATATAGAGAACACAGATAACACTTTACAAAATTATTATAGCATTTCAAACTAATGATAAATTAAATCTAATTTCCTCTTTTAAGAAAATGATTATTCTTCTCAGATGTTACATTTAATCTGTGTGCTTGTTAAGAAAGTAACTTGAATAGACTTTATTTGAAATTACTGTATGAATAGAGGTAATATTCACTTCTCATCTAGTTGCATGAATAGCATCCCTATAACTTTTCTAGGTACTGCTCAGCTGTTCTTCTCTAACAATTAGCAAACTGATATGGTCATCAGTGTTAAGAGAAGCAGACAATTTGAATATTGAAGCACAATATAGTGCTGAGTTCAAAATAAAAATTTACTTTTAAGCATTATTTTTTGTTTCATTTTTGAATATATAAAAATGATAGCTTTATAATGATATTTTATACCTGAAAATATCAGGTATTTCCAACTTTTCAACAGTACTTCTTCAGAAAGTAACTGTGTAAATAGATCTTTGGTCTACATGTACTAAGCTGTATTCTATTTCTTGTGTGGAAGGAATAAATTCTGACTACTTTTAACTGGCTGAATCTCTTTTTGGAAAGAGGTAGGCAATGCTCTTCGTGTGTGTGTCAGGGAGATTATTCATATCTGTCCAAGTATAATAATGGTAAGGCAGCAACCAAAAATAAAACAAAACTTACCTGCTTTTACTGAATGATGAGTTAGGACTTTCCAGGTACTTAACTGATTAAATAAAATTGACTATGATCAAAAATAGTTACATCTCCTTCTGTGTTATATAATAAGTTTTATATGAATAGTGATATGAGAGTAACACCATCCTATGCTAAGTTTGTGATACAGAAGTTAATGTCTGCAGAGGTCCAGAGTTCATTGTAAGGACTTTGATTCTCAATAATAAGTTAAATAAAACTATTCCTGAACAGGCTGCCCACTGGTTGTTAATACTAAGACAGACCTTTAAAAGAGTTTTTTAACTTTTGCTAAATATTATTTCAGTGGTGATATATTCAGATAATCAAAGAACAGTGCAGTATAAGCAGGAATCACAGAATGGTTGAGGCTGAAAGGGACCTCCAGAGATCATCTAGTCCAACCCCTCTGCTCAAGCAGGGTCACCTAGAGCACATTGCACAGAACTTTGTCCAGACAGCTTTTGAGTATCTGCAAGGGTTGGGAAACTCTACAACCTCTCTGGGCAACCTGTTCCAGTGCTCTGTCACTCTCACAGGAAAGAAATTCTTCCTTATATTCAGGCAGAACTTATTGTGTTCCAATTTGTGCCTGTTGCCTCTTGTCTTGTCACTAGGCACCAACAAGAAGAGACTGGCCCCATCCTCTTGACACCCTCCCTTCAGATATTTATACACATTGAGAAGATTCCCCCCCTCCCCCGCCAATCTTCTCTAGGATGGACAGTCCCCAAATGAATGCATGAATGACTACATGAATTAATAAATGAACAAAGTATGCAGCAAGTAGGGTTTGTTTTTCTTGTGTGTATGTATTTTTTGTTGTTGTTTGTTTCTGTTTTGTTTTGTTTTTTGAAGAAGAATATGTAGCCAGACAGAGTTTGGGGGTCTGATTCCAGAAGAAATAAGTTTGCTGTGGCTTTCAGTACTTGGTATTCAATCAACATTTCGGCTTCAAACACTACAGAGGGTTGGGTTTTTCTTTCTTTTTTTTTTTCTTTCCTTTTAAAAAGTATTTCTTTGTTGATGCTAATAGGAAACTCTCGTATCAGAGCCTGATATTTCAAATCATAGAGATCAGTGGCATGAATGTGACCCTAAGTAGTATCAGGTGATAACAGGAGAAGTAGTTCCAAGTTTACAGTCAGTTCATACAAGGTGCCTATTTACAGCTGAAACTGGAGAAGAAATGGTCTCTACGTCTTTCCCTTTGATTTTTTGACACAAGGTCTGTGCTGTGTAGAAGTCACTTAGATGGTAAGAACATAGTTTTCCCAGCATTTTGTTCAGACAGTGTGGTAAGATCTCATGCGATCTTACCTCTTGTGTAGTTCGGGACAGCATTTTAGCTATTTCCTTTTCCCCTCAAAGCAGCATGCAGCCAAGATGTAAATAAATAGCTAGTCAGAATGATTTCTAACTAGTTTGTGTAGGCCTGTTTAAGCTAGAATTCCTTAATATAATACATACATCTTAATATCATACATCTTATTTACAAATATCTCGAACAATTAAAATTTACTCTTATTAAAGGCTTTTCTGAATGAGGCTGCAAAGCTCCAGCTTAGTTTATGCTTACAAATGAAATTTGTTAGTAGTGGCATGCTCTTCAGGGAGAAAGTAGTTCCCGTTACTGCAGCTTCTGTCACTCAATAGTTCCAGTAATTTTACAGTCTTTTTCCAATTGGTATTAAATTAAAATTTTAGGCTGGATCTCAGCATTTAGGAGTGGCATATGCAAAAAAAAAAAAAAAAAAAAAAAAGAAAAAAGAAAAGAAAAGAAAAAAAAAAGAAAAAGCAAGCAAAAACGATGGTCTCTGATCTTGCATTGTGGATTCCACCAATTGTGTGGAGTGTCTGAAATCAGATGTTTGGCTTGTTTGGAGGTCTTTGAGGATTGTGGAGGTTAATTTATTAGATCAGCTGCTTTGATAGGACCCACAACTAACAATTTAGAACAGAAAAATATTGGTTTCAGCTTCTGTAATCATAGGCCTTGGCTAGTATAGGATGTTGTGGCTGGCTTTTTTTAAAAGCAAGCAATAGGTAGAAGAAAACTACCTACTGTCTGTGAGAACACTCATCACTTTTTCCAATTTTCACTTCTGTTTTTTTTACTTTACATTTTTGTGGTGGTGGTTGTAAGACTTCATGAGAGCCTACTCACGCATCTGTCTTCACAATTAGGTTATATTCAAGTTGGTTCCATTCTCTCACAATTTAGTGCTGTTTCAGATAATTTTGTAATCAAGATAATATAACATTTATTGTGTACCTCCAACTTCTCCCTGTTGCTAATGTCACCAGACATATTCAAAGGAAGTCAAAGATAAGCAGAAGCTATTTCCATACTTTTCAAAAGAATGTCAACCTAAACATACATTTTTTTTTTCTGGTTCAGTATTTTACTTTGTTTTGCTTCTACCCAGTAGAAATAGGATCACAGCTGAGAAGTGGCAAATGACTGAAATTTACCTTTGTTCTGTGGCTCATGTCATATGAACAGTATTCACACTGATGTACTATTTTGCCAGGCTGACAGATCTGTAAATGTGAAATTCAGTACAGATTTGGTAATCCTTTGTTTACCTCTGAAGCCTGAAACCTTTAGCATTCAGTCTCTGTTGTGGATGTCTTAGACTACATTTTGGGTTTAGGTCGTAGAAAAGGGAATGATACTTGGTTGAAGTTGAGACAGACAGACAGAAGCTCTTCTGTGGTCTTTGAAAAGTACAACCTTTTTCTCTCTGTTTGTAGAACATTACTAAAGGAATGTGATGCAAGCTCCTTACGCACAGTACTCAGCAAGACTAAGTTTAGAAAGACTAAACCTAACTTACGTAGGCACATGCTTACACTGTCTTTGCCAGTCTTGCATCTGGATCCACTGTATCTTATTATTCTTTTTATTGTGCAGTTGTCTGCTGTGAAAACTCTAGCTTATTGTTAGTGAAAAAGAAGAAAAATATGTCCTTTTCGTAGGAATCAGAATGGTTGATTCTCTCAGTTTTGTTTAAAATGTTGGTGATTTTCTATATAGAAGGTAGAGGAATATACACACCTTTATATAAGTCAGCAACATAAGAATAAAAGTTTATACTCACAGTACTGCTCCTATCAAGAGACCTATTAATTACTGTGAGCTCTACTGACAGAAGAGCTCAGTATGGATTTGTGATTATGTATAGTATCACTAGAATTTCTTATACTGCTTGCATTAATACTACTTTGAGACAATATGTTTCCTAATATGTAATATAAGAAATGTGACTGTAGGTCATTTTCTGATCAAGCATTTCAACTCAGTGTATTAAAGTTACTGTTTTAAATACTTCTCTTCAGGTTTTCTAGGGTGGTTGATTGGCATGGCAATCAATATTCATTCTGATCATATTCTTAGAAATCTGAGAAAACCAGGGGAACATGGTTATAAGATACCGAGAGGTGAGTAAAAAATATTACAGAAATTATATAACAAAAGAAGAATTTTCTAAAGCTTCGTATATTTTAGGGGAGATATGATGGAATAAGATTAGAAATAGGAGTTTGTTATCTATGTTAAGAAGTAATTTCACAGTTTGGGAAACATTTTTCTCTTAAGCCAAGTATCGTAAGGAGTAAGTTACATGATATCATGTGGTTTGCACAAACCTTTGAATTTCGTGGTCAGTTTTGATTCTAGTTTAAAAAGTGGTACGGATCTAACCCAGCATTCCACAACTTTCAGGAGACGTAGCAGCTGGGTAGAGAGAAAAAAAAAAAAAGAAAGAAAAAACATAAATTGGCATCCCACTGCCAGGGAAAGGCAAAAGGCATTTAAATACTTAAGCAGTTGTGTACACCATGACTGTTGTCACATATCTGAAGAGGAATGAATCTCAAGGAATCAGAAAAGGCAAGGAAAATGCAGGGGAGAGAGGATGGAAATCCGAAGGAAAATAGACTTTATTAGTTTTGTCCTTCATGGGACGATACAGATTATGGAAGGACTTTTTATGAAGCTTAAAGAATGGTTAAGCCTTATTGATACTGTTGGAAGCATTAGACTATTCCAGGCATTTTACACACTATGAGGATAGGAAATAATAGCCCAGAATTCAGTACCTCTGAATTCTGCAGTTTCTCTGAGGTTGGTTTGTATCATTAATAGATGTAAATACTATTTATGAATAGTTGGCTGTACAGCATGTCTAACACAGACACTTATTTCACTGAATGGCAAGATTGAAGTAGTTAAGGTAAGCTTTCTTTAGACCTAGCTGGAGACAGGAACAAAAGAGCAACACATTTTAAGCCAGAGAATAAATTTGCCTCAGTAAAAGATATGGCAACTTTAATTCATAGTAGTTGGGATTGTGTTTAACATTAACTTAATTTCTGAAGTACTTCAATAGAATGAAGAAATAAAACACTGTATCCTAACTAATGCCAGATGTATTTTACATTTTAGAAAGGTTGATTTCATGATTGAAGAGCCAGTTTAATATTATTTTAAAGTAATAATCTATAGAGGCATGAAATTGCTTCTGATATTAGTAAATCTGCTTTTCTCTTTCATGATTTAAAGAAGAAAATTAGAGCTGGAGAAGATCTGTGCTCTAGAATGAGGTCATAAGTAATTTTTCATTGCACAACTTGAACTGAAAATACTACTTCTCCTGCCTTTAAAAATTATATTAACTGAAAAATGGATGACATAGCTTGTATTAGACTTCCAGTAAGAGAGAGCTTTAAAACTCTCCATGATTAAGGTGCTAATAGAATAAATCTGTCCTGCTTTTTAGGAGGAATGTTCGAATATGTCAGTGGAGCCAACTTTTTTGGAGAGATCCTGGAATGGTTTGGGTTTGCACTTGCCTGCTGCACCATTCAAAGTCTTGCATTTGCATTGTGCACGCTTTTCATCTTGAGTTCACGGGCAAAACAGCACCACCAGTAAGTATTTGTGTCTTAAAATTTCTGTTGTCTCTGTGCCACGCTTCATTTCTGTTTTATAAATGTTCTGTAACGTACATACATGATAAGGTACAATTCTTATGAAAGACTTGGCTACTGCAGTGTTGAATAATACAGAATACTCTCTGAATAGTATTAAATTATGCAAGATTTCAATGTGGTAGTATTAAGGATAACGAAAATGAACACAGTGTACAATCAGGTGAAAATAATTACTTTTTGTTAAATGAACATAGTCCGTTCTGGGCCTGAACTGATTATAGACTCATGTAGGAAAATTGTTTTACTTGATTATGTACCATAGTCCTCTTTCCCTTGAAGCTCAAACTTCTTTCTGTAACATTAAAAAAGATTAAAAATCATTCTATAGGCTTGCATAACAGTCACAGTCTATAAATCTATCAAGTGTATAGAAAAAAACATGACAATAATTCTTCTGCCTAATAAATGATATTTAATAAAGTCTCTATTCTATAAATAAACCATCAGGCTGATAATGTACTGTAATCACATGCTGACTTTTCTGTTAACAGAAGAATCAAGTTGAAGGAAAATTTGTTTCTTGGAAGAATTATCCTTAAGGAATAGCACATTTAAGATAATTTGAATACCTTAATCTTATAATTTAAGTGTTAAAGATTTTGGTTATTTTCAGATTCTTGCTTTGGTTCTCACTAGGAAGCTCAACTGCGTAAGAAGTAAACCTCAATTTAAGGAGGAAATGGACTGAAATTTGCCATTGCCAACAGTTTATCAGGATAGACATGACCTTGTCTAGCAGAGCCTCAAAAAACCTCCAGAGACGGAGATTTTCCTTCACCTTGTTTGTGGGGTGCTCCAGTTCTCCCTTACCCTCTCCATGAACAATTTTTTCCTAATATCCAACCTGAACCTTCCAAGTTGTTGCCTGGGACCATTTCCCTTTGTTTTATTATCTACCAGCCAAGTCACAGAACAGTCTAGTTTGGAAGAGATACCTGAAGGTCATCCAATCCAGTTATCAGCCAGGGCTAACTTCAAGGCAAGATCAGCTTGCTCATAGCTCATCTAGTTGAGTTTTGAATGTCTCCCAGGATAGAGACTTCAATACCTCTCTGAGTAGCCTCATGCAGTGCTTTCCCATTCTCAAGAGGAAGAATTCTTTCTTTATGTCCACCTGGAATTTTCCTTGATGCAGCTTGTACCCCCTGCCACTTGTGGAGGCACACATTTGCTGTGTGCCTCCAAGGAGAGCCTGGCTCTGTCTTCTCTCTAATCTCCTTGTAGGCGGTAGAAGACTGCAATTAGATTCCACCTTAATCTTCTCTTCTCGAAGCTGATCAAACCTGTTTCACTCACCTTTTCTTCATATATCACATGTTCAAGATACCTAACCACCTTTGTGACTGTCTGCCAGACTCTTGGATGTTTCAGTTGGACTAGGAGACCTAAACTGGACATGTTCTTCATGAGCAGCCTTTCAACTGCTGAATAGTGGAAAATAAGTGCTTTCCTTAATGTAGTGGCTCCAAACTTACTAAAGTAGCCTGGTATTTCGTTCGCCTTCATAACTGCAGGGATCCATTATTGATTCAGGTTCAACTTGTTCACCAGGGTGTCCTTGTAGAGCTTCTACCTAGCCTGTCAGTTCCCAGCCTGCACTGTTGTATAGAATTATTGCATCCAACTGTAGGAGTTTGCTTTTTTCTCTTTCTTTTTTTTTTCTTTTTTTTCTTTTCTTTTTTCTTTTTGTGTAGGATTTTTTTTGGTAGTTTTTTGTAGTTTTGCTCCATTGTTTTAAGTAATTCCCCTTCCAGGAACTGCAGGTAATGATAACAGGCTATGATAACAGATATGTTGTGTTCTTAAGGCTCAGATTCTGTGGTTTGTTTCCTTCCATCTTAAGCCTTGAGAGAACTCTTTCAGAGTTCTTTATAGAAAATGATAGAAAGATAAAGGTTGTTAAATAAAATAATTTGCATTAAAAGAGAAATCCATAAAAATGGAAAAGGTGCACAAAAAAAAAGAACTAAAGACTATCCAATCCATTTAAGTGAAGTATATTATTTTTGGCTGTTCAGTTTGAAAAAACTTGGAATAAATCACTGAAGAATTTAACTAATGTAAAAAAAATGTATCCCACAGTTGCAGGTGATCATTAAATGCATGTCTCCCACAGAAGGATCCCCAGGGCTTCCCCTGCATGTATTACTGTTCAGATAGGGCACAAACAGTTATCCTAAAGTGAAAGCGAAGATCTGCAGAGCACCAAAAGCAGCGCTTTAGTTTTATAGTCAGTGTTTCTTCTCTGTTTATCCCAGCTTTATCTTTTAATTATTGTCAATATGAATACTTGCACCTTAGTGGAACTGAGGGGAAATTAGTTCCTATTTCCCATGTTAAAGTAGAAGAACAAGGAATATTTGAAAATGGTAGGAAATATATTTCTCAAGATGATCAGAGAAGGAATAATATTTAGTAGTGCTATAAATGTGTTCTTTTGAAATTGTTTGTATTTGAAAATAGTGAAGGTGTTTGAGAGGAATTAGCAGTAGGGCTAGTCTGGTGTCTGACTAGATTATCTATGTCCTGACAGGAACTGGAGATAATTCAGTCCAAATTATCTCCAAATAATTTATAGTCCAAAACAGACTGTTGTTTCAGTATGTAAAATATTTCTTGCTTCCACATGTAGTTTTTATAAAATTCCGTGTGTGTTATTCCTTTGGCTATTATTTTTACCTCTGCTTCTACAATATGATACATAGCATTATACCTTTTACAACAACAGGCCATTTCTTCCCTGGCTGCTCTCACAGCATCTATTATTTGATATTTAATATTATATTTATGTTATATTTAATTTTATATTATTATGATTTCCCATTGCTGGCAGCAGTAGCTTTGTTCTGTTGTAGTTAGAGATTAGATTTCATTAGGATGAGTGTGATACTCTATCCAGAGTAGGTTCTAAAGACAGGTTTTTTTTATTTAGAGCCTAAGAAATACAGCAAATAGTTTGAAAGTATTGTTCAATTACTTAAATTTCCTTGACAGCATTTTGAAGATGCAATACTAATCAGATTTTTATCTTTATTTTGCAGCTGGTACCTTGAGAAATTTGAAGACTACCCAAAGTCGAGAAAAATTTTGATTCCATTTCTATATTGAGCTGTGCTTGAAATAAGATCTCATTCTGTTGGTAATGGTGTTTTTGAAATGTCTGCTCTCCGGAACAGCTAACACCTTGTAAGTGTTAGCCAGCTAATATTCTCCGATCGTCAATGTGACAAAGCCTTTGCATCAATGCTATTATTATTACTGCTTTTCCTCTAAAAAAAAAAAAAAAAAAAAAAAAAGAAAAGAAAAAGAAAGAAAAAAAAAGAAAAGAAAAGAAAGAAAGAAAGATAAAGAAAACTCAATCTCTTGGACACGGTAATAGGAATGGAGATGCTTTTCTAGCTCTGGAGCACCATCATAAATACGTTAGCTTGTGTATCTGAATTCACATCATGGAAACTACCATACTGTACAGGACTCTGTTGCTTCCTTTTTTGTCTATACACTCTTCTGTTATTTTCATCTGATCTAGCCACACTGTTCTGAGGATTGTGCCGTGAGCCCAGTCATGGCAATGTTACAATTTGGATAGTGTTTTTTGTGCTCTTTTGTCTGCATACACAAATGAGGTTGATTTGTTTCTCCTTTCTAATCCCTTCTCCCTCCCCTCATACTTCTGGGAGAATCTAATGCAGAGAAGGACTTTAGATGAGCATAATTGCTCTTAGGTGACAGACTACTTGTTATTCCTCCTCTTTGCACTCTTACATAGATGTGGACACTGCATAGATTATAATTAATGCCATTTATATACACAGCCTTAGATTTTTTTTTCCCCAAGTAGTAGATTAAGGTTTAATAATCTATTTTTAATTTTGATAACTATTTCAATTAAGATTCAAAATGTACTTTCTCACTCAACACTTTGGGAGGACATTCCTTATTTGGGGTGCTTAGGCCAGTTTAGCACTGTGAACAATTCTGTGTAACATATTCTAACTTTATACAAAAACTTAAGATTTTTATACAATTCTTACTGTGCTGCTTAAAAAAAAATCCAGGCTCTTCCTACTCCTGTTGATAATGATCTAGATGGTTGTATATTCCAAAGATCTGGAATTTTTTAGTATTTGTTTCTTGCTTTATTAATGATAATTCTCACACCCCCACTCTTTTATTTGAAAGACCCCAGAGAGGTTTCAAAAACACGGTAACAGCCCAAGTATACTAACTTTTGAGTTTTGGACACATCTATGCCCTTTGTATGTTTGTGATGTTAAATCTGTAGAATTTTTAAAGAATCTGAAGAATTCTACAGGAAACAAAAAGGAAAAAAAAATATTGCTAACACTTCGGAAATATATGAGAATCAAGCTTTTGCTGAGTATTTTCTGTTGTGTTTAGGTGGTGTATATTGGATTGTGATCTTCAAAACAAAGCACTAGTATAATTTTGCCAGATGTTGACTTTTCCAGTATGGTATTGGATTAAGCTTTGTCCAAGGATTAAAGCTTTGCCTCTGATACTGATTTACGCTGCTGAAATAGTCAAAGTAATGTATCTGAGAGAAGAATTGGTACCTTTAATGTTTTAGATTTAACTAAAAAAAAAAAATGTAGTGCATTCAGGAACTGGGCTCTGAAGGAATTCACTACCCAAGTTTCTACTTGGGTAATTATTTCTTCTTCCTCTCCCGCTTCCCTCCTGCCATATTTATACAGTACTTACTGCACCGAAGTCCTGGCTATCATTAAGGATTTATTCAGTGATATTAAAAAAAAAAAAAAAAAAAAAAAAAAAGCAGTAAAAATTCTGTCATTACTTACAAAAGCGGTCAAGGGCAGAAGTGAAGAGAAACTCAGTCATGCAGGGATGATAACTTATCCTACTGTCAAGCCATCAGATTGCCAGTTGCCCTTCATGATGAAGTTCATGCTGCTGTGTAGTTGAGGATCACAGATTGTGCTCTCAGCTTACATTCAAGAAGTCCAGTTTAGCGAGAATCTAGGAATACCCATTCCTTTGAAGCCAGGTGTTAGCTGGTGCATTACTTGATTCTTAGCTTGTTTAATTTTTTCAAATTTTTTGTGTTTCCTTAGTGTTTTACAGGAAATTTGAGGCTTCCTCTGCTTTTATCATGACACTATGATGTGACATTTCATCCTAGCTGTTTTGGCGACCACTAGGTCGTCAGGTTTCTTGGGGAAGGGATGGTGAGGAGAATATCTACCCATTGGTAATAAAATGGAGCTCACAGGTAATAAATTTTTTTAGGATAACTTAAAGAATGTTTTAAAGATAATTTTAGAAACCTGATCTTGCATATCCAGGTATTTCTAAACCTTATCACATTAACTGTGGTTATTTTTAAATATTGGTATCTAAATCAGCCGGCTATCATAAACTATATTAGAGGAATAAAATATGCATTACAGGATTCAAAGAGCAATTTCAATACCTAATTTAAGTGTTTAAATAGTTTATTGTTATTTAGTAAGCATATATTTAATATATATCTTTGGGGGATACTTGTTAAAACAAGCACTAAGGGGGCAAGCAACTGCTAAAAAAGAGATCTGGCTACTGCAATTTAATCTCTAATACCCATGTTAATTATTTTGTTCTCTTGTACAGTCTTTTATGAAAAGCAAAGATTCTTTTAGTAGTAAAAAATTGAGAGAAACTGTTTAGTATTCAGTTCCTTAATTAAGGAATGGCTTCCAGTTCTACAGACAGCAGCGCTTTAGTAAAATTATCAAATGCAAATGCCTAATCTGACTGCTGCTTCCTACAATAAATAAATAAATAAATAAAAAGTTGACATACCTGAGAGTCTGACAGCGAATTGTTTAATGCCCTTTTGAGTATAGAATTCGCAACAAGTAAGATACTGGAACAGTGTGTAGTCAGAATACTGCCCCTAACTGCTACTATTACTCTCTTACTGAATCTTCCTGCTCACCTTTCCTCTGCAGTAACACATAGTAATGGATTTTACTTTTTGATATGAATGAATAAAAGAGGAAAAGACATTATATGTGCACATACATGTATACCCCCACAACAACATACAACAATTTATATTTGTCTTTTTTGCAACATAAGCTGCCAAAAATTTCTATAGGCAATATATACTAAGAGTCAAAAATGTGTATGTAAACACATTTTTAGCTTTTACTATGGCAAACACCTGTATATAATCTTTCATGTTTAGTAATGTTACCTTACCTGCATAACTTCATCCAATATAAAGTAAAGTTGAAAGTTTTGAGAATAAAAATGCTCTCATTTTCCCCATTATTATATTGTACATACTTTGAACCAGATATATGCAATTATGTGTGTGGTTATAGGAGGGGAATTTTGTAAAAGGAAAATGTATTTCTATGATCATATGATCTAAGATATGGTCTTCTGATCTATGATTAGAGTAATTCTGCTGACTTGTTTTTATCTCAGAATGATGTGAAATATTTCCTTAAATTCATGGGATACATAACTACATTCAGTTGTGTATAATTATATCAAAGTTTACAGAAAATGTGTACTGATACCTCAGTTTTGCTCTTGATCTATGCTGCTAAATATTTATCTTGAGTAAAAGGTTAGCTAGTTTTGTCTGTGTAATGTTCAGTATATGCACAGCAAGATGGAATACGTGTAATACTTTGAGACCTTCATTAATGTTCTTTCCATTTTACTTGTTACAGAAATGGAAAAGCTGAGTTCTATGGGATGTGAATATCAGTGAATTTAGAAATTCTGTTTAATTGGGATTGTTTAAAAATAGCAGAAGAAAAATGTGTTTAGTTTTAGTGATTTTTGTATTCTTACTATGCTGCTGAAAGTTTCCGTAGGTAAAGTACAGAATTTACTTGGACAGTTCATTCTTGCATTTAAAGACCAAACTATACTAGTGAAGAGTATATAATTAACTTGGTCAAAAGCTATATATTTTTCGAACAGTATCCCATTATTTGTCATACTTTACTAGTCCCCTCCACCACTGTTTTTTGACAGAATTTATCTATCAGAAAATATCTGATATTGCAAAATTCTTTCAATTAGATACACGTAGCATAAAAATGAAGTTTGTATGCTGCCATTTTCAGAAGAAGAAAATATGTATACTTTCTATAGAGTAGTAATAACTACAGCTATTTAAGGAAAGAAACGTCTTTCCAAACCAGCTGTATCTCTATATCTTTGCCAAAGTTCTCCTGCTAATAAAAGATGTTTTATGGCATGTATTGCTTGAGTACTTCTTCTTTTTTTTTTTTTTTTTTTTTTTTTTTTTTTGTTAGTAATTATATATAACTATAACTTGTGAAGGTTGGCTAAGACTTTTGTACTAATAATTCCAGTATTCCAAATGAGGTCTTGAGAACTCTAGTAGCTCAATTGTATTAGAATACCCAGAGGCATATATGAACTTGATTGGATGTATTTATAAATGTTATTAAATGTCACAAGATAAATTTAGTTTGGCTAATTATACATTTTAAATTACACAGACATACTGTACACTTGCCTATAGATCAAAGAATAACAGAAGCACAGGGAGAGAAATATCGTACAATCATAGAATCAGTAAGTTTGGAAGGGACATCTGGAGATCATCTAGTCCAACCTCCCTGCTCAGCAGGGTCACCTAGAGCAGGTTAGACAGGATTGCATCCAGGTGGGCCTTGAAGATCTCCAGAGAAGGAGACTCCACAACCTCTCTGGGCAACCTGTTCCAGTGCTCTGTCACTCTCACAGGGAAGAAATTTCCCCTCACCTTCAGGCAGAACTTCCTGTGCTTCAATTTCTGCCCATTGCCTCTTGTCCTGTCACATGGGGCAACTGAAAAGAGTTTGTCCCTGTCCCCTTGACACCCTCCCTTCAGGTACTTTTACACATTGATAAGATTCACCCCTCAGTCTTCTCTTCCCCAAGCTAAACAGGCCCAGCTCTTGCAGCTGTTCCTCATAGGGCAGATGCTCCAGCCCTCTGATCATCTTTGCAGCCCTATGCTGGACTCTCTCCAGTAGCTCCAGGTCTCTCTTGTCCTGGGGAGCCCAGAACTGGATGCACTACTCGAGATGAGGCCTCCCCAGGGCTGAGTAGAGGGGCAGGATCACCTCCCTCGACCTGCTGGCAACACTCTTCCTAATGCACCCCAGGAGACCATTGGCCTTCATGGCCACAAGGGCACATTGCTGGCTCATGGTCAACTTGTCATCCACCAGCACTCCCAGGTCCTTCTCTGCAGAGTTGCTCTCCAGAAGGTCAGCCCCCAGCTTGTACTGGTGCATGGAGTTATTTCTCCCTAGGTGCAGGACTCTGCACTTGCCCTTGTTGAACCTCAGGAGGTTCCTCTCTACCTGACTCTCCATCCTGTCCAGGTCTCTCTGAATGCCAGCAGAGCCCTCAGGTGTCTCAGCCACTCCTCCCAGCTTGGTATCATCAGCAAACTTGCTGAGGAGGCACTCTGTCCCCTCATCCAGGTCATTGATGAAGAAGTTGAACAGGACGGGACCCAGTCCTGAGCCCTGGGGAACGCCACTAGCCATAGGCCTCCAACTAGACTCCCCACCACTGATAACAACCCTCTGAGCTCTGCCTTTCAGTCAGTTTTCAATCCACCTCACTGTCCACTTGTCCAATGAACACTTCCTGAGCTTATCTAGGAGGATGTTATGGGAGACAATGTCAAAAGCCCTGCTGAAGTCAAGGTACGCAACGTCCACTGCTCTCCCCTCATCTACCCAGTCAGAGTATGTAGAGACGCTGCTAGGAAGGCTAAGGCCCAGCTGGAACTGAGTCTGGCAAGGGATGTTAAGGACAATAGGAAGGGCTTCTTCAAATACATCAGCAGCAAGAGGAGGGCTAGGGAAAATGTGGGCCCGCTACTGAATGGGGCAGGGGCCCTGGTGACAAGAAATACAGAGAAGGCAGAATTACTGAACGCCCTCTTTGCTTCAGTCTTCACTGCTAAGGGCAGCCCCCAGGAATCCCAGAGCCTAGATGTGAGGGAGAAAATCTGGAGAAGGGAAGACTTTCCTTTG